>NC_092717.1:193166482-193474216 GCF_047496885.1 Scyliorhinus torazame
AAAGGGAATTATACATCATTAGTTTTCAACTCGCTGACCTCTGTGAAGGTCTGACTCATTGGTCTTTGATTCTGGACTCTGGAACCCACATGAATCAATATTTATTTTCCCTGTGATCTCTGCACTGTAAATCTTTATTTCCTCTATCCTTTCACTGTATGAATGCAAAGAATCCTCCTCCCACATTTTGAATGAGTGCAAATAAACTAACCCTTTGAGTTCATCCCATTTCGAGTTTGCTGTGGGCTTATTAGTAGAAAATTGGATCATTCCAAAACTGAAGTTGAGGAATACGCTACCGCGTCTATCAAAAACATATTTCTGTTTCCAGATGGGCAGTGATTTAGTGCTATCTGTAACACAACATAAGAACATAAGAACTAGGAGCAGGAGTAGGCCATCTGGCCCTTCAAGCCTGCTCAGCCATTCAATGATATAATGGCTGATCTTTTGTGGACTCAGCTCCACTTTCCCGCCCGAACAGCTTTATTCCTTTATTCTTCAAAAAACTATCTATCTTTATCTTGAAAACATTTAATGAAGGAGCCTCAACTGCTTCACTGGACAAGGAATTCCATAGATTCACAGCCCTTTGGGTGAAGAGGTTCCTCCTATGTTCAGTCCTAAATCTACTTCCCCTTATTGTGAGGCTATGCCCCCTAGTTCTGCTTTCACCCGCTCGTGGAAACAACCTCCCCGCATCTATCCTATCCATTCCCTTCATAATTTTATATGTATCTCTAAGATTCCCCGCATCCTTCTAAATTCCAACGAGTACAGTCCCAGTCTACACAACCTCTTTTTTTTTTGTCTATTCAACAACGTTGAATATTAAGAAGCAGTAACAATCATATGCTGCTGAAATGGGAACTGGCAGGAAAATTCATCAGTCTTATGTGAAAATGAATATCGCTTATTGTCACAAGTAGGCTTCAAATGAAGTTACTGTGAAAAGCCCCTAGTCGCCACATTCCGGCACCTGTTCGGGGAGGCTGGTACAGGAATTGAACCGTGCTGCTGGCCTGCCTTAGTCTGCTTTCAAAGCCAGCGATTTAGCCCTGTGCTAAACCAGTCCCTCCAGTAGTAGGCTTACTGGAAGCTGATGAAAGATGGCAGCAAGAACAAACAAAAGTTTCCTTAAGCAACTCAATAATCTAAATGTCATTTAATCTTAATAGTATTTGGTGGTAAAGTATCCGTGACGTTAATAATAGCTGAATAGTTTTAACTCTACAGTCACAAAGTCACAATTTACTGACATTATTAAATTGCAAAGTACTCACTTTTTCAAGTTCATTATAACCTACATGTATAAATACACAGGTTAATACCCAATTATGACAAGATAAAAATAATACAATAACATTTTTGCAGGGCTACTTGTATGTCAACAGAAATAGTGTCAAAGGCCATTTACGTTGCTGCTCCCAGGACTGACGTTCTGCTGAGGTTAGAATCATATAACTCCGACAGTGTAGAAAGAGGGCATTCGCCCATCAAGTATACACCGATCCTCTGAATGTGCACCCTACCTAGGCCAACTCCCATGTCCTATCCCCATAACCTAACCTGTACGTCCCTGGACACTAACGGCAATTTAGAATGGCCAATTCACCTAACCTGCACATCTTTGGACGAGTGAGAGAGCAGAAGGAAATTTCAGATCAACATTTCTGCCAAACACCTTGGGCGAAATTCTCCCCCAACGGCGCGATGTCCGCCGACTGGCGCCAAAGATGGCGCCAATCAGACGGGCATCGCGCCGGCCCAAAGGTGCGGAATGCTCCGCATCTTTGGCGGCCTAGCCCCAACAGTGAGCGGCTAGGCCGACGCCGGAGGGATTTCCGCCCCACCAGCTGGCGGAAATGGCGTTTGTTGCCCCGCCAGCTGGCGCGGAAATGCGGCGCATGCGCGGGAGAGTCAGCGGCCGCTGTCAGTTTCCCGGCGCATGCGCGGGAGCGTCAGCGGCCGCTGTCAGTTTCCCGCGCATGCGCAGTGGGGAGAGTCTCTTCCGCCTCCGCCATGGTGGAGGCCGTGGCGGAGGCGGAAAGGAAAGAGTGCCCCCACGGCACAGGCCCGCCCACGGATCGGTGGGCCCCGATCGCGGGCCAGGCCACCGTGGGGGCACCCCCCGGGGTCAGATCGCCCCGCGCCCCACCCCCAGGACCCCGGAGCCCGCCCACACCGCCTGGTCCCGCCGGTAAATACCTGGTTTGATTTACGCCGGCGGGACAGGCAATTTCTGGGCGGGACTTCGGCCCATCCGGGCCGGAGAATCCAGCGGGGGGGGGTCCCGCCAACCGGCGCGGCCCGATTCCCGCCCCCACCCAATCTCCGGTACCGGAGACTTCGGCGGGGGCGGGGGCGGGGGCGGGATTCACGGCGGCCAACGGCCATTCTCCGACCCGGCGGGGGGTCGGAGAATGACGCCCCTTAATTCCATTTTCTCAACATAACACATCCAAGCATCTCCTGAATCCATTAGTGCCAACAACTTCACATTCCTTATCTGAAAAATTACCAAAAGGACCTGCACTTAAGTAGGGCCTTTCCTGTCATTGGGACATATCAAACCAAATGCTTCAGGCTGACTTTTACTTATCTGACCCATAGGGAATGCAATCCTGGGGAGAGGGGGCTGCCAAAGGAAGAGGGTGTCAATTAGGTGGGCTGCCAATCAGAGAACTAATGGTGGGAAAAACCGGGAAGCTGTTGATGGGTAAGTGATTGTTACTAAAGAGAATCTGAGGGCTGTTGGTCTGGGGGTGAGGAGAGAATCAGTTGAGGGCCTGGTGGTCGCAATCTGGATCTCGCCCTCACTAGGCGTGATCCAGATTAGCATATTTAAGTCAGCTATTAGGCTCATTTAAATATGCATTCACGGGATTCTCCCTGCGCCAGACCTCATGGCCGCGCCTGGAAGACCTCGCCAGGGCGCCATTTCATACTGGTTTCCATAAATCTGGACCAGTCGTACTGGCACCTAGATGTCTCCCAGGCTATTAGTAACCCCGGATGGTCAGGGGAAGGGCAGGGTGGCACCCTGGGACTCTATGGCAGCCAGGAACCTTGGCACTGCCAGCCTGGCTCCCTGGTAACCTGGGTGCCAGTGCCAGCTTGACACTGCCAGGGATCGGGCCCGGGGGGCCTTACCAGGTTGGGGGAGGAGAGGGGATGTTCCAAGGAGTCTCTGATGTTGGGGAGGGGGTCGGGAATGGGGACAAGGAGGTCTGGGAGAGGGGGGTGTCTGAGTGAAAAACTCAGAACAGCCAGACAAAATGGCTCCCGGATCTGTGAGGAGCCTTTCGTGCCAGTTTCGCCAGCAAGAAATTAAGTTGAATATCCGGGTGTACCACTAAGATACATGTGCCCAAACCCGGACATAGATTTTTTTCCGATTAAATCGGGCCCTAGATTTTTCAGATTTTATCCCTTCCTACCTGACCTGAATCTGGTTGATGATTTGCAGATTAAAATTCATACACCCTCCCCCCCCCCCCCCCCTCCCAACCAGGCTTAAAATTTGAGGCTGAGCCTGCCACTGCTTGGTCAGGAAGCCCCAGCCAATTAGCTGGCAGCTTTCTGCCCCCAACAACACCAATGGGAGTGGTGGCCACTGTTGGAACTGCATCTAGTCCCCAAAGATGACTGTTGCTGGAACAAGCCACAGAGATGGGGGGTGGGGAGGGGAAGGGGGTGCCAGGTAGTTTCACTGGGACCAGTTTGATAGGCCCTGGCCAGGTCGGTTCAGGGAACACAATGGAAAGGGGAGTATAGGGGTTTGGAGGGGGTGGACCTCCATTCTGCTTATGATGCCCAAATAGGAAGACCACACACCCCCAGTCCAAGGCTGCCAGGTAAAATATCAACAGTGGTGGGAGGAGGCACTCAAAACGTCATTAATTGGCCACTTCAAGGCCTCAATTGGCCCAGAAGTCTGTTAACCGCCTGGTTTCTCCTCCTCCAGAGGTAAAATATCAGCAAAACCAGGGAGAGGATGGGCATAGCACCCCCCCCCCCCCCCCCCACCTCCCCACACGGCCTGATTTTACGATCTCCCATTGCGTCTGCTCTCCCAGAGGGTCTTATAAAATTCCACTCTATATTGCAGCTAATACTATAAATAAACCAGGATTTGATGCTGTGTGTGTTCCGATGAGCAAAGATTTGTTCAAGGCTGTGGCTATCTCATTTTTAATAACTATTGAAAATTTTTGGCGCTCAAGAGACTTCATCTCAGGCCCACACAAACACCTACAACTAATTCATGGAAGCAAGATAACTTGCAAGTCTGAACAGTATTTCCCAATCGTTCAACTTTTCTTTTGAATGGCAGACCTACTCATGAACGATTTACATCATTAGGTAGATTTCTTCTGGAAAACAATACTTTGGAATACAGCATATGAGTCATTTGAAATACGACATGTAGCAAGTGCAGCATGCTTGGGAAGAAGGTTTTAGCCCGATGGTTTACAAAGCTCTCCTAGACAGAGGCTTCTCTCATATCAAGTCTGTAGCTGCAGGCTGACTGACAGAGATGGAGTAAAATAATTAGTCAACAACTTCATTTTTGTATCATGGAACAACCAAAACGGGAGAAGGGAAACTCGATGGACTCTGGTCTTTTTTTGTCTGGTAATTCCTAGTTCCTTTAAATGATTTTCAATCTCAGCATTTCTGCATTGAGAGCTGGGAACATTGGGGGTCGGGCAAACATGGTGGGGGGGGGAAGCATTGATTCCTCTTCAGTTAGCAGTCAGTTCAAGCGTGGATTAGTTCAACATTGGAAGGGGAACACCCAACACCCTCCTTTTTGATACATGTTGGCCCATGGCCTTTAGATGGTCTGGAAAATAAAATGAAAGGAGGGATATGCACCCCCTCACAGGTAAACAGACACATATAGGTTGAGACTAAAGGCAGTGCTACACAATTACCGGTGCTATTTTATAGTGGGCAGACCAGACTCACATTTTCACCTAAGATGGGCTCACAGTGGGAGTAATTGATTCGAGGGGCCCATGTTCCATTTCCAGTACACTCTCTGTATACGCTTCCTGTAAAAAAAGAAAACACTTGGTCAGGTCTTAGCCACAGAATCTTCTTTTTTTTTTAAACTGAGAGTACCAAATTCATTTTTTCCAATTAAGGGGCAATTTTGCATGGCCAATCCACTTACCCTGCACATCTTTAGGTTGTGGGGGTGAAACCCACGCAAACACAGGGAGAATGTGCAAACTCCACACAGACAGTGACCCAGAGCCGGGATCGAACCTGGGACCTCGGCGCCATGAGGCTGCAGGGCTAACCCACTGCGCCTCCGTGCTGCCTAGCCACAGAATCTTAGTGGAAAAAAAGATTCGCAACAACAGGCAAACAACATTTTTTCTCATTTTAAACTTTTGAAGTGTATTCACTTTTGTGACGTAAGAAACAGAGCTTCAACCTTGCACATAGGAAGCTTCCACAAACAGCGATGAAATAAATCACCAGATCATCTGTTTTGGATCTTAGTCAAGGGTCTAACGTTGCTCAGAGCAGCAGGGAGAAGTCCCATCATTTTCTACAATGGAATCTTTTATGTCCACGTTTGAGGTCAGACAAGGCCTCAGTTTAATGCCTCATCAAAAAGACGGTAACATTGACAGTGCAGCACTCCTTTGGTACTGCACTAAAGTGCTCAAGGCCTGGACCGGGTTTTGAAACCAAAACGTGCACACCGACTACCGAACAAAGGCTGACACTACTATCTGGTTTGCTTAATCATTCAGAAAAATATGGGTGATAGCGAATCCAAAGCCCCCTTCACCCTCCACTCAAACATAATGAATGTAAATCTACTAGACAAACCCATTTCTCACAGGTACCCAAAACAAGTTTACATTCCATCTTCTCTTCCACTCTTCACAACCTTGCACCTTGATCCTTCTCTTCGATCTCCCAGAATGAACTTGTCTGTTTTGTAAATGATCAAACAGAGTGGTGACAAAATATCAAACTTGCTGGACGTGATTCTCCGACATTAAGGCCAAGTGTTCGCGTTGTCGTGAACACCGTCGCGTTTCACGACGGCGCGAACAGGGCCCAGGCACAACCTATTCTGGCCCCCTACAGCGCTGCAGCGGTTCACGCCGCTCCAGCCTCCTTATGCGGTGCCAAATGGGCGCCGCGCCAACCCACGCTTGCGCAGTTGGAGCAGCTCAATCCTGCTCAGTTGGGCTGCGTCATCCTGCGCATGCGCAGGGAACTTCTTAAGCGCGCCGGCCCCGACCCAACATGGGGTTGGTGTTCAGGGGCCAGCCTCGCCAGGAAGTAGGCCCGGGGGCGGGGGGGAGAGGCCGGCCGGCTGATCGGTGGGCCCCGATTGCGGGCCAGACCTCATCGGTGCCCCCCCCTGTGAAGGAGCCCCCTCCCACCCCCCACAGGCCGCCCCCCGAACGTTCCCGCAGAGATCCCGCCGGCAGCGACCAGGGGTGAACGGCGCCGGCAGGACTCTGTCGTGTCGGAGCGGCCGCTCGGCCCATCCGGGCCGGAGAATCAGCGGCCCCGCAGATTCCAGCGGCCCGCGGCCAGGACCGCGCCAAACCTGCCGGCGCAAATGGCGCTGATTCTCCGCACCTCGGAGAATCGCGCGCCGGCGTCGGGGTGTCGTGGCGCGGTTGCAGCGATTCTCCAGCCCGGCGCGGGGCTCGGAGAATCGCGCCCATTAATTTTTCGAAAAAGCAAAGTAGCAACCTTGAGCTGAACAGAATTTTGGATTGGATTGGTTTGTTGTCACGTGTACCAAGGTACAGTGAAAAAGTATTTTTCTGCAAGCAGATCACCAGATCATTAAGTACATGAAAAGAAGAGAAAAAGAAAATACATAATAGGGCAACACAAGTTACATAATATAACTACATAAACACCGGCCTCGGGTGAAGCATACAGGGGTGTAGTGTTAATCAGGTCAGTCCACAAGAGGGTCGTTTAGGAGTCTGGTAACAGCGAGGAAGAGGCTGTTTTTGAGTCTGTTCATGCGTGTTCTCAGACTTTTGTATCTCCTGCCCGATAGATCAAGTTGGAAGGGTGAGTAAGCCGGGTGGGAGGGGTCTTTGATTATGCTGCCCGCTTTCCCGAGGCAGCGGGAGGTGTAGATGCAGTCAATGGATGGGAGGCAGGTTTGTGTGGTGGACTGGGCTGTGTTCACGACTCTCTGAAGTATCTTGCGGCCTTGGGCCGAGCAGTTGCCATACCAGGTTGTGATGCAGCCTGATAGGATGCTCTCTATGGTGCATCTGCAAAAGTTGGTAAGAGTTAATGTGTACATGCCGAATTTCCTTATGTTTCCTGAGGAAGTATAGGCGCTGTTGTGCTTTCTTGGTGGTAGCATCAACGTGGGTGGACCAGGACTGATTTTTGGTGATGTGCACCCTTAGGAATTTGAAGCTGCTAACCATCACCACTGTTGATGCTGACAGTACTTTGCTTCCTGAAGTCAATGACCAGCTCTTTAGTTTTGCTGGCACTAAGGGATAGATTGTTGTCGCTGCACCAATCCACTAGGTTCTCTATCTCTCTCCTGTATCCTGACCTGTCATTATTCGAGATCCGGCCCAATAAGGTTGTATCGTCAAAAAACTTGTAGATGGAGTTGGAACCAAATTTTGCCACGCAGTCGTGTGTGTACAGGGAGTATAGTAGGGGGCTAAGTACGCAGCCTTGCGGGGCCCCGATATTGAGGACTATTGCGGAGGAGGTGTTGTTGTTTATTCTTACTGATTGTGGTCTGTGAGTCAGGAAGTCGAGGATCCAGTTGCAGAGTGAGGAGCCAAGATCAGCACCACTGGATGGTAGTCATTAAGGCACGTTGTCTGGTACTTCTTTGGCACTGGTGTGATGGTGGTCTTCTTGAAGCAGGTGGGGACCTCTGTGCGGAGTTGAGACAGGTTAAAGATGTCCACAAACACATCCGCCAGCTGGTCCATGCAGGCTCGGACTGCATGACCAGGGATCCTGTCCGGATCCGTCGCCTTCCGTGGGTTCACCTTCAGGAAGGCCGATCTGACTTTGGAAGCTGTGATGGTGGGTATGGATGAGTTATGGGCTGGTGGGAGACTCAACAGCGGATCGTTGGTTTCCTGCTCGAACCGAGCATAGAATGCATTAAGTTCATCGAGGAGGGATGCGCTGCTACTGGAGATACTGCTCGGCTTCGCTTCGTAGCCCGTTATGAATCTTCACCCTGGCATTACATCTCTCTGAGGATGCGTGTTCAACAGGATGAAATTGTTCCTATTTCTTGCAGTAGACTGCACTGAATTTTACAGGTAGATATTAAATTCCTTCATGCTTTGAGAACATTTTAAACCCTGGTGGCTCGAGACATACATACTTTGCTGCAACAAAGGACTACGACAGTACATTGAAGAAGGGTTGACTCCATCTGAGTGCTAAAAGGTCACGGCAGCAGAGGTAAACTGATTTGCATCAGCATCTGACTGCTTGGAAGATCTTCCACAGCACGATCTTTGTGGCAACATGGCAACTGACTGTATAAAGATTGTTTTCAACTTTACTACCTCGGAAACTGACAGGGTGGCTCGATCGCCCGCTCTTTATAGAATCTGCTTAACTTTAGTTCCACTGATGAATTGAAAAATCTGTAATGGTGTAATTGTCTCCAGCCATAGGCGGATTTACACTTTGTGGGGTCCCGTACTTACCTTCATTTCTGGAGCTCCCATCCCCTATGATTGCTGCTGACCCCGACCGACAGGCTCACCTCGTGGCTTTAGTCCGGCACCTCAATCAATATTAATATCAAAGAGAAATGAAGGAATGACTTGCAGAGCAAAGATCTGAGTGGGTTTAAACCCAGCTGACTGGTTTTCTCTTTCTGTGAATTGACAGGTGCGGATTCCAGTGTCTAAGCCAGCAGGTGTATTGCACAGGTGAGTGTTGAAGCAGTAATCTTTTCTCACTTCCTCTTTCTGGACTGCTCTCTAGCTTCCAGACAGGCAGTCTCTCTTCTGTGGGGCTTTCAGACAGGGGTCTCTTTTCCCGGAGGTCTCTTTATTTAGGGGTACCCAGAGTGTGTGTGGGTGAGGGGGGGGGTTGCAGTAGAGTGGGTTGAGTCACCCCCTATACTGAGAAAATCCAGAGTTGGGGTCTAAATTGCACAGCAGGGGTGGGGGTGCACTGAACTGTGCTGTTTCGGGGGAGGGGGGAATGGCCAGCCGCAGGACCTCGCTATTGGGCCGCCCGCTCAAGCTGGCAGCCCACAATCCTCACCATGCATAAATCTGCATTGCGAATCAGGTGCAAGTCAGCTCCAGCAGGAGAAAGTAGTCTCACAAATGGAGACATTTGCCTCGGATTTTCTGCCCGCCTCTCTCCCTCTTTGTCCAATCGGCTCTCATTCCTCACCTGTGCACACCTCAACATTTGAGCTAGTCCATTCTCCTGCTTTGAGGGGATTCAACAAGAGTCCAATTGATGCGACCATCAATTCACGCGAAACAGAGAGTGGATGTAAACTGTGGCTTTAATCGACTAGAACAGTGCCTGCCTGCGACTGCTCTGCTAGTGAGAGCCGCCTACAGGGCTGCTGCTCTTTATACCTCCCCACAAGAGGCGGGGCCAGGGGCAGAGCCCACAAGGGCACCAACATGATACATTCCATGTAATATCGTACAATGGTCCATAGGTGGAGCCCACGTGGGCAACAGCGTGATACAGTGACATACAATGTGAATGGTTAATACAATGCGTTCACCACACCAATGTCGCTCTGCATTGCCTGCTAAGCCTATCAGGCTCTGATTGGTGCCCACAGACACCAAGCCGACGCACCCCCCTACTCCCCCCACCTCCCCTTTCATTGTTCTGTGCTCTGTGCCTAAGCACGGTGTATTTCATTGTAAATCCACCTTGGCCCCGAGCTTTAAAATTTAGCCAGGTTTCTCACCCTTGATTATCATCCGAGATCTCCCCTGGAAAGAGCATAAGACAGGGGAAGAGTCAGCAGTGGGTGCTGATGCATACCATCAAGTTTCACTTATGGCAAGTTGCCTCTTGGAGGTCATGCTCTCAGCTAGCAGCTTTGGACACCAGTCCATCAGTCGGCAGGCAGAAGGGGAAAAAAATGACTCTTAGAAGAAATGGGGAAAATGTCACAGCATTCCTTTAAACTCATTCTGCCAGTCGAAGTATAAAACATAGTAATAGATCAATGGGATACTTCACAATGCATCAAATGTAATAGCTGTGGGCTCTATCTGTCAGTGTACATAACCTGTACAGCTCTCCAAGGCCCCACTTCAGTGACCCATATGCAATTAAGGACACTTTTCTATTGAATAAGACTTTCAGTCATCCATAATGTCAAATGAGCTTTGCTGAATGTGTGTCAAAGTTAAATCTAAAGTCTATTTTGTCCTCTGCTGATGATGGACAGCCAGTCACTGATTCATTAAAGGTGGAGCACATGGTCACTGGAGAATAAAGTAATTTAAGATGAGTGACTGCAAGTAAAGGGGTTCAATTGTTACAGCATCCCTGGGTGGGTGAGGCGGGATGGTATCTTCAAACATTAAAAACTATCAGGATGCTGTGCAGTGGTATTTGCACCTTGATTGACGTGCAGCCGAAAATTCGAGCAGCAGAGACTAGCAGCTGAGCTTATTGATAACCAGGAATCAAAAAGAGTCTAACGCCAATTGCTTGTTGTTTGGGATCACAACATTTGAAACAGCCTGTTATGATTGGCTCTTTAAGGGTAACACAGCAGAGGAAGGGTCACATGGCCTGCGCGACCAATCAGGACTCTGGAGTGTGGAATCACCCCATGATGAGAAAAGCTTCTTAGGCAAAGAGACATTTTGGGAGCCCGCTACAGCCATGGGGCTGCTAAATACATTTTATGTTTCTAATGAAGTCTGTGAAAGCGCATCTTTACAAACTACTTCAGATGAGGTAGCAATGGCAGTCCAGCCACCCGGGGACTGTGTGTGTGTTAGTGGACTAGATTTTACTATACCCACAGGGTGTGTTTTCAGTGGGGGAGCACGTGCACCCTGCACGTGCCACCTGGGCACCCTGGCCATGCTGTCCTGGCACTGCCAGGGTGCCCAGGTCACACTGTCAAACTGGAAGGGGCATTGCCAGGGCATTGGACTTCCAAGGTGCCAAGGTGCTCAGGTGCCAGGGAGCGGGCTCGGAGGTGCTCCGCCCTTAAGAGATTGGGTGAGGGGGGTTCAAGGACTCCCTAAGAGGCAAGTTGAGGAGTTTGGGGGGGTTGTCACTGCAGGAACTGAGGTAAGTGTGGCCTTGGCGGGGCATTTCTCACCAAGGCCAAAAAAAAGTCGGTTTTAGACAATGGGGTTGTTCTCAGCACCTGCATCCCGAAGTGTCCAAAATGGGACATTGTTCGTTGGACGTTAAATCACGCCCCAAATATATGTTTTAACAAATTTGCACCTTAATGCCCAACATTCTGTTTTGCAACAAAGTAAGGAAAGAAAGATGATTTGCATTTATTTGGCCATTGGGTGTCTCAAAGGGCTTTCCAGACGATTAAGTACTTTTGAAGTGTGGTCACTGTTGTCACGTATGAAAAACAGCATCCAATTTGCACTCAGTGAACTCCCACAAACAGCAATGTGACAATGATGGGATAATTTGTTTTCTGTGATGTTGAGTAAGGGAAACTATTACCGGGATAACTCAATCCCCTGTCCTTCAAAATAGAAAAATAGATTATTTTACATCGTCCCAAACCATCTCATCCAAAAGATGATGTTTCCAGCAGTGCACACTTCCTCGGCTCTGCACTGGAGTGGTAGACTTGCAACGGGATTCTCCGGATTCGGCGCGATGGGCCGACGCTGCCGTCAAAAACGGCGCGAACCACTCCGGCGTCGGGCCGACCGGTGGTAGCAGAATCCTCCGCACTTCCGGGAGCTAGGTGGACGCTGGAGGGGTTAGCGCCACGCCAGCCGGCGCCGAAGGGACTGCGCGAGTCCGCGCATGCGCCAAAGGGCCGGCGTGATCCCATGCATGTGTGGAACCTCCGGCGTATTCTGGCGCATATTCAGGGGGTTGTCTTCTCCGCGTCAGCCATGCTGGAGCCCTACAGGGCCGGCGCGGGGCCAGCAGGGAAGGAAGGTGTGCCCCCACGGCACAGGCCCGCCCGCAGATCGGTGGGCCCCGATCGCGGGCCAGGTCACTGTGGGTCCCCCCACAGTGGGCAAAGATAGCCTCAATGAGTTCATAGAGCGTTTCTGGAATAGTTCCTTGGAACTGTATGTTCAGGAGCCAACAAGAGAGCAGGCAATACTAGACCCGATATTGTGCTATGAGGTGGGGATTAACTAATGATCTCATAGTGAAGGCGTCCCTAGGTAGCAGCAACTATGTAGGATCGAATTTTACCTTCAATTTGGGGGAGAGTGGCGTGGGTCCGAGACACGGCTGGGAATTTACGGTCCTGTTCCTGTATGTTTATCCGGCGACGGAAAACAGTTTGCCATTGGCCGGCGGCGGGATCTCCTGGTCCTGCGGAGGTTTATGGGGCGGGATTCTCCCATGCACGCGCCGTATGGGAGAATCGCCGTTCGCGCCATTTTTTCCCGCGCCGCCGGTCCGATGCCGGCACGCAATTCTCCGAGGAGCGGCGAATCGGCACCATTTGCGCCGGCGCGTTTGGCACGGCGCCGGTCGTGGGCCACTGTCCGCGGCCGGGCCGCAGATTCTCCAGCCTTGATGGGGCGAGCGGCCGCGTGGAAACGGCAGAATCCTGCCGGCGCCGTTCAAACCTGCTCGCAGCCGGCAGGAACTCTGCGCGAAGAGTCGGGGCGGCCTGTGGGGCGGGGAAAAGCGCTCCTTCACGGGGGGGGGGGGGGGGCTCCGATGGGGTCTGGCCCACGATCGGGGCCCACCGATCGGCAGGCTGGCCTCTCCAGCCCGCGGGACAGGCAATTTATCGGCGGGACTTCGGCCCATCCGATATATATTTCATTACACGGCCGGCCCCAGAACCCCCACGCCATGTTGTGTCAGGGCCGGCGCGTTGAGGAAGTCCCCCGCGCATTCGTGGGTTGGCACGGCGCCACTGCGCATGTGCGGGTTGGCGCGGGAAGGGAGGCTGTAGCGAAGTGAACCACTCCAGCGCCGTGCTGTCCCCCTATGGGGGCCAGAATCGGTAGTGCCCGTGACATTTCGGAGAATCCCGCCCATGATGTTTTGTATGGCTCGTCCACACCTCCACCAGGGAACCCACTTCAGGCTGTCACCTTTGACGGGACCAGAAGATTCCGCTAACAGGAATCCCGTCTTACGTTTTTAAACGTTTTTAAAGGGGATTTGCATCGGGTACAAAACTGTACACGATGTTTCCGGAGGGCCCTCCCAGCAAGGAGTGAACCTGATTATCATTCATTTAAATATATTCTAATATTCAAAAGCACCTTAACGTCAAAAATTCAGGGAACGTGCTACATTCCTACCCGCCACCGTGATATGGTGCCACCGGGAATCACTGTTGGTCTCCACAAATGGGAACCGGACATGGGGCGTCATTCTCCAACCCCCCGCCGGGTTGGAGAATCGCAGGGGGCTGCCGTGAATCCCGCCCCCGCCGGTTGCCGAAGTCTCCGGTACCGGATATTCGGCGGGGGCGGGAATCGGGCCGCGCAGGTTGGCGGGCCCCCCCGCTTGATTCTCTGGCACGGATGGGCCGAAGTCCCACCGATAAATTGCCTGTCCCGCCGGCGTGGATTAACTACCTTTTGAACGGCGGGACAAGGCGGCGTGGGCGGGCTCCAGGGTCCTGGGCGCGGGGCGATCTGGACCCCGGGGGGTGCCCCCATGGTGGCCTGGCCCACGATCGGGGCGCACCGATCTGCGGGCGGGCCTGTGCCATGGGGGCACTCTTTCCCTTCCGCCTCCGCCTCGGTCTCCACCATGGCGGAGGCGGAAGAGACTCCCTCCACTGCGCATGCGCGGGAAACTGTCAGCGGCCGCTGACGATCCCGCGCATGCGCCGCCCGGGGATGTCATTTCCGCGCCAGCTGGCGGGGCAACAAATGCCGTTTCCGCCAGCTGGCGGGGCAGAAATTCCTCCGCCGTCGGCCTAGCCCCTCAATGTTGGGGCTCGGCCCCCAAAGATGCGGAGCATTCCGCACCTTTGGGGCGGCGCGATGCCCGTCTGATTGGCGCCGTTTTGGGTGCCAGTCGGCGGACATCGCGCCGTTTCGGGAGAATTTCGCCCGTGATGTCCACACCGGGTGGCTTGAACGCCATTGTCGTCCCTGGATAGTCAGGGAGATAGTGGGACAATGTCCTGGCAAGGCTCCTGGCACCCTGGCAGTGCTAGGGGGTGGGGCCTGAAGCGGGGGGAGGGCGGAGTGACCCATTGAGGGGCCTCGATGACAGCAATCTATGTTTGGGGGTGGGGGAAATCCGTCATCAATTGTGGAGAGGTGCGTGGGAGGTCTTTAATTTCACTTCGAGTTCAGCGTGCCATTACCTGCAAAGCTGGGCTTTCAGGCATGTTCAGGCCCTGCCCCTCACAATAACAGCGCAAAGCACATCCCCCTTGAAAAAAACAAGGGTGTGGGAAGATCTCATCAGGAAACCTACCCGTTTCCCTACTGAGAAGCGCACCGGTTTTCTGACTGAACCTGACACTTTGTCACTTTTTAGGAAACTCACCCAGTATCAAACTTAAAGAAAAAGCATATAATTGTGCAAAGCCATATTGGTGATCAGAAGATTGGACAGCATTTTACAAACAGTGAAGAAAGACTCAAATATTAATAAGGGAGAAAGAAATAGAGTACGAGAAAAAGTTATCAAGAAATGCAAAAGCAGAGTTCATGCCCGACTCAGTGACGTGATGAGGCCATTAAATCTCGCGAGCAAGAGGTCACAATCTGGACCTCGCCCCTCGCTGGGCGGGATCCAGATTTACATATTTAATTGCTCACTTAAATATGTCTGTACCCGATGCTCCTGAGGCCTGTGAAAGAACGGCACCACTTGGGAGACCTCATCATTGTGGCATTCAGCACTGGTGCACAAAAATGTGGACTAGACGTAACAGCACCGGGGGTGGTTTCCCAGGCCATCAGAGTCCCCTGGGTGGTCGGGCTCTGGCAAGTTGGCAATGCCAACCTGACTCCTTGGAACTGGTACCTGAACACCATCAGGGAGTCAGGCTGGAACTGCGAGGCTGGCAGGGCCACGGTGAGTGTGCCTGGGTGGCAGTGCCAAGGTGCCTGGGTGGCACTTCCAGACTGGCATGGGCACTTCCAGACTACCTGGGTGGCACATAGAACATAGAACAGTACAGCACAGTATAGGCCATTCGGCCCATGATGTTGTGTCGACCATTTATCCTAATCTAAGGTCAACCTAACCTACACCCCTTCAATTTACTGCTGCCCATGTGAACAAAGAACAAAGAAAAGTACAGCACAGGAACAGGCCCTTCAGCCCTCAAGCCTGCGCCGATCATGCTGCCCGTCTAAACTAAAATCTTCTACACTTCCGGGGTCTGTATCCCTCTATTCCCATTGTGCCTGTCCAAGAGTCGCTTTAATGTCCCCAATGACTTAGACTCCACCACTTCTGCTGGCAGTGCATTCCACGCACCCACCACTCTCTGTGTAAAGAACCTACCTCTGACATCTCCCCTATACCTTCCTCTAATCACCTTCAAACTATGTCCATTCATGACAGCCATTTCCTCCCTGGAGAAAAGTCTCTGGCCCATCCACTCTATCCACGCCGCTCATCACCTTGTACAGTTCTATCAAGTCACCTCTCTTCCTTCTTCGCTCCAGTGAGAATAGCCCTAGCTCCCTCAATCTTTCTTCATAAGCCATGCCCTCCATTCCAGGCAGCATCCTGGTAAATCTCCTCTGTATCCTCTCCAAAACATCCACATCCTTCCTATAATGAGGCGAACAGAACTGGACACAATATTTCAAGTGTGGTCTAACTAGGGTTTTAGCAAAACCTTGCGGCTCTTAAACTCAATCCCCCTGTTAATGAAAGCCAACACACCATACGCCTTCTCAACAACCCTATCAACCTGGGTGGCAACTTTGAGGGATCTATGTACGTAGACCCCAAGATCCCTTTGCTCCTCCACACTTCCAAGAATCCTCCCTTTAACCCTGTATTCAGCATTCAAATTCGACCTTCCAAAATGAATCACTTCACATTTATCGAGGTTGAACTCCATCTGCCACTTCTCAGCCCAGCTCTGCGTCCTGTCAATATCCTGTTGTAACCTGCAACAACCCTCAACACGATCTACAACTTCCCCCAACCTTTGTGTCATCGGCAAACTTACTAATGCATCCTTCCACTTCCTCATCCAAGTCATTTATAAAAACCACAAAGTGCAGAGGTCCCAGAACAGATCCCTGTGGGACACCACTGGTCACCGACCTCGATGCGGAATACCTTCCATCCACTACCACTCGGTGTCTTCTTTCAGCCAGCCAATTCTGTATCCAGACAGCCAGATTTCCCTGCATCCCATGCCCCCTAACATTCTGAATGAGCCTACCATAGAGAACCTTATTAAATGCCTTACTGAAATCCATATACACCACATCCACTGCCCGACCTTCATCAATAAGTCCCGTCACATCCTTAAAGAATTCAATGAGGCTTGTGAGGCATGACCTGTCCCTCAGAAAGCCATGCTGACTATCTTTAATCAAACTATGTTTTTCTAAATAATCATCTCTCGGAATCCTTTCCAATATGTTGCTCACCACAGACGTAAGACTGATGGGTCTGTAATTTCCAGCGATTTCCCTATTCCCTTTCTTGAACAGGGGAACAACATTCGCCTTCCTCCAATCATCCGGTACTACTCCAGTGGAGAGTGAGGATGCAAAAATCATTGCCAACGGCGCAGCAATCTCCTCCCTCGCTTCCCGTAGTAAACTTGGGTATATTCCGTCAGGCCCAGGGGACTTATCTTTCCTGATGCTTTTCAAAATTTCCAGCAAATCCTCCTTCTTAATAGCGACCTGTTTGAGTCTATTAACCTGGTTCACACTGTTCTCATGAGCAACAATGTCCCTCTCTCTAGTGAATACTGTAGCAAAATATTCATTTAGGGACTCCCCTATGTCCTCAGACTCTAGACACAAGTTCCCTCCACTATCCCTGATCAGCCCTACTCTCACTCTGATCATCCTCTTAGTTCTCACATAAGTGTAGAACGCCTTGGGGTTTTCCCTAATCCTTCCCGCCAGGGCTTTTTCATGCCTGCTTCTAGCTCTCCTAAGTCCATTTTTGAGTTCCTTCCTGGCTACCTTGTAACCCTCTAGAGCCGTGCCAGACCCTTGCTTCCTCAACCTTACGTAAGCTTCCTTCTTCCTCTATGACTAGAAGCTCCACTTCTCTTGTCATCCAAGACTCCTTCACCTGACCATTCCTTCCTCGTCTCAGTGGGCCAAAACTATCCAGCACTCGCAGCAAGTGCCCCTTAAACAATCCCCACATTACTGTTTTGCATTTCCCCAAGAACAATTGTTCCCACTCTATGCTCCTCTGCTCCAATAGCAGTATAATTTCCCCTCCCCCAATTAAATACCATCCCATACTGTTGGTTCCTATCCTCCTCCATGACTATGGTAAAGGTCAAGGTTATGGGGTTGCAGGGGTAGGGAGGAATGGCTGGGTGATTGGATATGGGTAGAGTGCCCGTTCTAAGGGTTGGTGCAGACTCGATGGGCCGAATAGCCTCCTTCTGCACTGTAAGGGTTCTATGATTCTATGATAAGGAGGCTACAAAAATATGTAGACAGGTTTAAGTGAGTGGGCAAAGTTCTAGCAAATAGAGTATAATGTGAGCAAATATGAAATCGTTCATTTTGGCAGGAAGAAGGAAAGAGAAGCTTATTATCTAAATTATGAAAGATTGCAGAGCTCCGAGATGCAGAGGGGGCAGGGTGCCTTAATGCATGAATCACAAAAGGCTAGTATGCAGGTACAGTAAGTAATTAGGAAAGCTAATATGATGTTATACTTAATTGCGACGGGAATTGAATACACAAGGAGGGAGGTCATGCTTCAGTTATACAAAGGATGGTGAGACCACATCTGGAGCACGGTAAGTTAAAGTCACCATAGTGCCAGACAACCGTAGGCTGCTTTCCCCTTTGAGGAGGAGAGCTGACTGGTGGTGGTTTCACCTGAGGATCACCACACCTAAGGCGAGGGGCAAGATTGGGAAGGCAAACCTTTATGAATAACCTCAGCCGGTAAAGGAATTGAAACATCTGGAATACTGTGTCACATCTGGAGAACTGTGTGCAATATTAATCAATTTTTTTAAGGAAGGATGTAAATGTGTTGGAAGCAGTTCAGAGAAGGTTTACCAGATCAATACCTAGAATGGGTGGGTTGTCTTATGAGGAAAGAACAGGTTAGGCTTGTATCCACTGAGTTTAGAAGAGTAAGAAATTACTTAATTGAAACATGATAGATCCTTGGTTTCTGAATGCACACAGCATTCATAACAAAACAAATGAATTGACAGCTAAATAGAAATTAATATTGATAATCTGATGGCCTTTGCAGAGAAATGATTGCAAGATGACAATGGCTGGGAACTGAATATTCAAGGCTACACGACATTCAGGAAAGACAGGAAATGAGGAAAAAGTGGTGGGATAGCTCAGTTAATTATGGATGGTATTGAGAGATGGCCTTAGTTCAAAAGATCAAGAAATTTGGGTAGAGATAAGGGGCGAAATTCTCCTACTCGCCCCGCCACATTTCTGCCCCGACCGGCCGGCGGGAGTCTCCGTAACACCGGCTGGTCAATGGGGTTTCCCATTGTGGGGCAGCCCCACGCCGTCAGGAAACCCCCCGGCGCCGGCAAAACGGAGACTCCCGCCGGCGGAGAATGACGCCCAAGAAATAGAACAGATAGGAAGTCACTTGTGGGGATAGTTACTTGTAGGTAATAAGTCCTGTAACAATAACCAAACTGTTGTGGATAGAGTATACAGGAAGAAATAATGGGGGCTTGTGAGAAAGGTACGGCAGTAATCATGGGTGATTTTAAAAAAAATTAGTTAACCAATTCTTTTTCCAATTAAGGGGCAATTTATAATTCACCTTCCTGCACATCTCTTTGGGTTGTGGGTGTGAGACCCACGCAGACATGGGGAGAATGTGCAAACTCCATATGGGCAGTGACCCGGGGCTGGGATCGAACTCGGGTCCTCGGTGCGTGAGACAGCAGTGTGTCACCGTGATCATGGGTAATTTAAATCTACATATAGTTTGGGCGAATCAGATTGGCAAAGTAAAATTTGTTCAGCTTTTGTGACAATTTCTTACAGCCAACCAGGGAGCAGGCTATTCTACATTAGGTAATATGCAACAAGACAGGATTACTTAATTACCTCATTGTAAAAGACACCCCTAGGTAGTCGTGATCATAACATGATAAACTGTGCTGTATCAAGAGTTTTGAAGAATAAGTGGTGATCCCATTGAACGCACAACAGTAATCCCATTGAAACATTCAGTTGTCAGGCATGACACAGTAGACATAGATAGGAGATAGGAGTTTCCCTGGCTGGTGAGTCTAGAACAAGGGAACAGAATCTCAGAATAAGGGGCAGGCCATCTGAGACTGAGATGAGAAGGAATTTCTTCACTCAGAGGCGGTGAATCTCTGAAATTCTCTTCCAGGGGCGGTGAATCTTTGAAATTCTCTATTCCAGAGGCCCTTGGAAACTCAATCATTAGGCATATTTGAGACAGAAATTGATAAGATTTCTGGATCAAATGACACCAAGGGTTACAGGGGTAGTCGGGGGAAATGGCATAGATATAGATGACCTGCCATGATCTGTATGAATGGTGGAGCAGGTTCTATGGACCAAATGACCTACTTCTATGTCCCAGAGTGGGTCTAAGACTAGTGTTCTGAACTTAAATAAGAGCAATTATGAGGGTATAAAGTGGCTAAAGTGAACTGGGAAATTATGTTCGGGATGAGTCAGTAGTGATGCAATGGCAGACATTTGAGGACATTTTCCATTCTTTGAGGAACTAACAAGCAAAATGGACAAAGGAGAACCTGTGAATGTGCTGTAGTTGGACTGCATCGGGAGTACTATGAACAGTTTTGGTCTCCTTATTCAAGGAAGAACATACCTACATCAGAAACAGTGCAGAAAATGTTCAAACAACTTCTTCCTGGTATGCGGAAATTATCCTAGCAGGAAAGTTGAACAATCTGGGCCTATATCTGTTTCGCTAGGATTTTAGAGGATTTGCCGAGACATTTAAATCTTCATTCAGATTGGTGGGACTGTACTATGCTGCTGAGAAGGAGGGGCCATAAAATCCTGGTCTTGGGAGTTAACAAGAATGAAAGGTTTTACTATTGAAACATAGAAGATGCTGAGGGGACTTGGGAGGGTGGATGCTGAATGATGTTTCCCCTTGTGGAAGAGACCAGAGCTAAGGGACAGTTTAAAAATAAGGGTTTCCATTTAAGATGGGGATGAGGAGAATGTGTTTCTTTTAGAGGGTTGTCAGTCTGTCAAACTCTCTTCCCCAGAGAGTGGTGGAGGCAGGTCATTGAATATTTTTAGGGCTGAATTAGATAGATTATTGATGGATAAGGGAGGCAAAGGGTGTGGGAGGGTTGGAAAGAAAGTGAAGTTGAGGCCACACTCAGCTCAGCCGTGATCTTATTAAATGGTGGTGCAGGTTTGGGGGACCGACTGGGCCCCAAATCCGTATGTTTGTGTTGCCTCTGAATTCACAGACTTTGCAGAATGGAAATCCAATGCAATATTTCAGTGAGTGCTCAATTTGAAGAATAAAGTTCCTTCGGGAGATAGTGGAAGCAGTTAGTATTGATTTACTCACACACTCGTTGCATGGATTTCTTGCAGCAAGTAATATTTTGGGACTGGTTTATTAATAATGTGAAAAATAACACATGATTATATGGCATATTTTGGAGAAACAGGCACCGTGCAGCTTCTGGTTCCTAAGGATTTCCACCAGAATGTTCTTTGCTTCATACCGAATTGGCTGTAAACTAACTGAATGATAGAAATTGATTGCTGTTGGTGTAAACTTTCTGCTGGAATATGAATTAATGATTGCTTTTAAGTGGCAACGTGGTGTTCTGCTGAGACAGTGAACTTTGGACTAAGAGTGACTCTAACAGATGTACCCTCCAAAAACAATGGGTCAATAATGACCAGTGCTCTATTTCTGCAGGAACTGTTATTCTTTTTTTTATAATTTAGAGTACCCAATTCATTTTTTCCAATTAAGGGGCAATTTAGCATGTTCAATCCACCTACCTTGCACATCTTTGGGTTGTGGAGGCGAAACCCACGCAAACACGGGGAGAATGTGCTAACTCCACACGGACAGTGACCCAGAGCCGGGATCGAACCTGGGACCTCGGCGCCGGGATCGAACCTGGGACCTCGGCGCCGTGAGACTGCAGTGCTACCACTGTGCCACCGTGCTGCCCCGGAACTGTTATTCGAAGCTGTCAAAACAGCTGCGATCACATCCAGGGCTGGCAACTCATGACCTTATGATTGGCAACTCATAACTTATGACCTTATGTAATCACATACGCAACATATGGATTGGACAAATGTAAGCTTCTGTGTAAGAATTGATAGCTATATATGGAATAAGAATGCTAACTAATTCTGCTTTGAAAGGGTATATTAACACAGTTTTAAGCCACAGCTCAGAGAGAAAGTGCCGGCAGGACTGGGGTCCAGGACCTTTCCCCCAGAGCTCTGCGCAATAAATTGCTTCTTTTGCTCACGTTAAGGACTATTTGTGAATATTTTCACCCAACAATTGCTATCAAATATTTATGTCACTGGATTAATAATCCAGAGACCCAGAATAATGGGCTGAGGACATGGGTCCAAATCTCACCTCAGTGGCTGGTGGAATTTAAATTCTTAAAACTGGAATTAAAAGCTAGTCGCAGTAATGGTGATCATGGAACCATTTTAATTGGTGTAATTAATGTCCTTTAGGGAAGGAATTCAGTCATCCTAACCTGGTCTGGCCTAAATGTGACTCCAGACCCACAGTAACGTGGCTACCTCTTAAAATTCCCCCTGAAGTGGCTTAACAAGCCACTCAGTTGTATCAAATGGCTGAAAGGTCACAAAGAGTATGAAACCAGATGGTCCACCTGGCATCAAACTAGGTACTGGAAATAACAATGGTATATCCAGCCCGGTCAAGTCTGCAGAGTCCTCCTTGCTAACATCGGGAGCTCGTGCAATAACTGGGAGAGATGTCTCACACAGACTAGTAAAGCAACAGCCTGACATAGTCATACTCATCTAATCATATCTTACAATGTCCTAGCCATCAACATCTCTGGGTGTGTCCTATCCCACTGGCAGGATAGACCCAGTAGAGGTGGCGGCACAGTGGTATATAGTTGGGACGTAGTTGTCCTGGAGGTCCTCAACATCCACTCCGGACCCAGTGAAGTCTCATGGTATCATGGGCCTGGAAACCTCCTTTTGATTATCACTTACCGTCCAACCTCAGCTATGAATCTAGTACTCCTCAATGTTGAACACCAACTGGAGGAAGCACTGAGGGTGGCAAGACCACATACTCTGGGTGTGGACTTCAATGTCCATTAAGAATGGCTTGTTGAACCATTACTGACTGAGCAGGCAGAGTCCTGAAGGACATAGCTGCTAGACTGGGTCTGTGGCAGATGGGGAGAGAACCAAGAAAAGGAAAAACATTACTTGGCCTCATCCTCAACCATCTACCTGTTGCATATCCATCTGTCCATGACAATGTTGGCAAGAGGGACTATCGCAGTCCTTGTGGAGTCGAAGTCCTGTCTTCACATTGAGGATACTGGCCATTATGTTGTGTGGCACAATCACTGTGCTAAATGGGTTAGATTTTGTACAGACCTAGCTAGGTTCTCAAATCCGAGCATCCATGAATCTCTGTGGGCCATGCTGCAGCAGAAATGTATTCAGCCACAGTCTGTAACCTCATGATCTGGCATATGCCAACTCTACTATTACCATCAAGCCCAGGGATCAACCCTAGTTCGATGAAGAGTGCAGGATGGCAGGAACAGCACCAGGTCAACCGAGGGCGGGATTCTCCGACACCCCGCCTGTCAGCCGGCGGGGCGGAAATCACTCCGCCGCGGGACTAGCCCCTCAAGGTGAGGGCTTGGCCCCTAAAGGTGCGGAGAATTCCGCACCTTTGGAGCGGCCCGCGCCGGACTGTTCCGCGCCGTTTTTGGGTAGCGGACATCGCGCCGTTTGAAGAGAATCCCACCCCAGATCATTGTGTAGCACCATATTGTAAGGAAGTTATAAAATTCAAGCCTATTTGCTATGGGCAGAGTGTTTTGATGAAGATCTTCACCTCGGTTACACGCTCAACCTTTAATGCAAGATTTTAAAAATAAACATATGTGTAGAAATTGCTGCCATTTTACCAGCATAAAGTTAGAGTACGTAGGCCTTATTTGGGGAGATTTCCGAAAGATGCCTGAAAAATAATGACCTGAGTTTTAGTCAAGCGAGTTTCTGTAAGCACCTAAAATAGGTGTTATTCAGCATGTTCTAAAGAGGGACCTAACGCCTGTTTTACAACCCTTTAAGTTTTGTAGACATGGACATTAATTGCCATGATGAGAAAATAAAGAGTAAAAAAACTTTTTTTTTTTTTTTAAATCATGCAGACCCAGCTGGGTCACGGATACTGCTCCTGTCTTCAGAGCACAATATTGCTGTCAACACCACCCCACCACTTCTCGGGCGAAATTCTCCGTTATCGGCGCAAAGTCCGCCGATCGGCGCAAAAAACGGCGCAAATCCGACTTGCGTCACGTCGGAAAAATGGTTCGAAGGTCTCCGGCGCAAAATGGGCGAGCAGCGACGTGACGGGATCCGCGCTTGCGCACGTGGTTCACGCCGTGCAGCGTCATACACGCCGCACGGCGTGACGGCTCATAAGGCCGCGCTGCTCCCCCCCACCCGACCGGAACACCCGACCGGAACACCCGACTGGATGGCTGGCCGCCGCTCAGCCCCGAGGTTCGAGTCACGGGATGTGGAGGCGCTCCTGGACGCAGTGGAGCAGAGGAGTGACGCCCTGTATCCCGGGCACGGCCGCAGAGTTGCCCCACTCCACAGCCGGCATCTGTGGAAGGAGGTGGCAGAGGTCGTCACCGCTGCGGCCCTGACACCACGGACAGGCACCCAGTGCCACAAGAAGGTGAACGACCTTGTCAGAGCAGGCAGGGTGAGCCTCCCCATATCCCTCCTCCCCCATATCCCCCCTCCCCCATATCCCCCATATCCCCCCTCCCCCATATCCCCCATATCCCCCCTCCCCCATAACCCCCCCCCATATCCCCCCTCCCCCATATCCCCCCTCCCCCATATCCCCCTCTCCCATATCCCCCCTCCCTCATATCTCCATCCCCCATATCCCCCCCATATCCCCCTCCCCCATATCCCCCCTCCCCCATATCCCCCATATCCCCCTCCTCCATATCCCCCCTCCCCCATATCCCCCCTCCCCCATAACCCCCCCATATCCCCCCTCCCCCATAACCCCCCCATATCCCCCTCCCTCATATCCCCCCTCCCCCATATCCCCCATATCCCCCCTCCCCCATATCCCCCATAACTCCCCTCCCTCATATCCCCCATATCCCCCATATCTCCCCTCCCCCGTATCCCCCATAACCCCCCTCCCCCATATCCCCCATATCCCCAAGTGAATCCAGCCCTAACCTTAACCTCTGCAATGCACGCGCAACCAATGGCGTGCATTCATATACCTGCCTAACACTGTTGCCTTTTACCCCTGCCACCACCCCCACCCACCCCCCCGCCACAGGAGAAGCGCGCACACAACAATGGGGAGCATGTGAGGACTGGAGGAGGCCCCGCTGATGAGAGGCCACTGACCGAACACGAGGAAAGGGCCCTGGAACTGGCTGGCGGACCTGACGACCGGGAGGTTGCTGATGCAGAGGTCGGGGGCGTACTAGCAAGTGAGCCACCGACAGCCCGTCCCCATATCCCCCCACCCCCATATCCCCCCTCCCCCATATCACCTGATCACTGCCTGCGTGTCTAACCATGCATGCTTCATTGTGTATCGCAGGAGCAAACGTCGAGGCACCCATCCCCGCAGATGCAGACCGCCCACAGGATGCCCCTCGGAGGCCACGGGAGACGGAGAGACCCGGACCCTCCGGCATGCGACGCCCGCAGGATGCCCCTTGGAGGCCACGGGAGACGGAGACACCCGGACCCTCCGGCATGCGACGCCCGCAGGATGCCCCTCGGAGGCCACGGGAGACGGAGAGACCCGGACCCTCCGGCATGCGATGCCCGCAGGATGCCCCTCGGAAGCC
This sequence comes from Scyliorhinus torazame, assembly GCF_047496885.1. Classification (NCBI taxonomy): domain Eukaryota; kingdom Metazoa; phylum Chordata; class Chondrichthyes; order Carcharhiniformes; family Scyliorhinidae; genus Scyliorhinus; species Scyliorhinus torazame. The sequence goes on from NC_092717.1 coordinate 193,191,933, forward strand.
ACAGGAGACGGAGAGACACGGACCCTCCGGCATGCGATGCCCGCAGGATGCCCCTCGGAGGCCACGGGAGACGGAGAGACCCGGACCCTCCGGCATGCGATGCCCGCAGGATGCCCCTCGCACACCACGGGAGACGGAGAGACCTGGAGCAACAGGGAGACGACACCCCCGTCACATCCGAGCCAGGACACCACTACCCAGGACACCACTACCCAGGACACTACTACCCAGGACACCACTACCCAGGACACCACTACCCAGGACACCACTACCCAGGACACCTCTACCCGGGACACCCCTACCCGGGACACCCCTACCCGGGACACCCCTACCCGGGACACCCCTACCCGGGACACCCCAACCCGGGACAGCACTACCCAGGAAGACGAAATACCGGACAGTGACTCAGAGTGGATGGGTGGAGACGAACCCTCACCCCAAAGTGCCATGGACTCAGAGTGGGACGAAGAGCACGACACAACGCCACTGCTGTCACCAACACCCTCCACCATCGCAGGAACACTCACCTCGGTTGGGCACTTTAGTGATGAGGCGTCTGGTACACTCACTGGTGCGCACAACACAGCCGTCCCGGTACAGCAGGTGGAGGTAGGAGCAGCAGAGGGGCCGGGCGGTCGGAGGGCAGCCCGGCCCAAGCGAACATCTGCCGCCCAGATGGATCCCGGGTTCCTGGAGTTATCACACCCACCCATAGATCCGATGCAACCACCGACCCGGAGACGAGCGAAGAGGGTGACGGCCGGCTTGCGGCGGCTGCAGTTGCAGGTGGAGGAGTCCACCCACGTCCAGGAGCTGGAAGTGGTGCCGGTCATGCGTGCCACCCAGGACGACACCGCACGGGTGGCGTCCGCGGTGGAGGCAATGGGTGCGACGGTGTCAGACATGGGGAACGGTTTGCGAGGCCTGAGGCTTTCCGTGCAGGCGGCGTCTGTGGCCCAGGACATGGCTGCCCTCTCAAGGAGGCCATGAGCCAGTGCCAGCGCCAGATGGCAGAGGCGCTCAACGCCATGGCCCAGTCTCAGCAGTCCATAGCCCAGTCTCTGCAGGCCATGGCCCAGTCTCAGCAGGCCATGGCCCAGTCTCAGCAGGCCATCGCTGAGGGCATCGGTGCCAGTGGCCATGTGCGAGCCGGCGTCGCACTGTCACAGACAGGGTTTGCCAACCCCCTGGGCACCATGGCTGCAAACCTGCAGACCCCTGTCGATACCAGCACGGGCCTCCAGGACTGGCAGCGCCAGATGTCGGGGGGGTGTCGGATGGCCAGTCCGTTCGCATCCCCCACCCATGTAGAGGCCTGGGGGCCATCGGGCACCCCGAGGGAGGAGGAGGTGGTGTGGTCCGTCCCGGCTCCCCCTGTAGGGGAGGTCCCGGAACACCGCGACACCTCGGACTCCCCCCCCCTTCCGTCCCAGGTGCATCGGGTGGGCAATGGGCAGGACAGGCTGGCAGCTCGCCATCCCAGTCGCCCGGGCCGCAACCTGGCCCATCTAGGCCAGGACGCCCGAGGAAACGGCCGCCAAATGGATCCAGTGTCAGAGGGCAGGAATCACAGGAGTCCAACTCCAGTCCTGCTGTACCGTCTGGGGAACCACGTAGACGTAGTCAAAGGGCCCGTAAGGCCAAACAATTAGACACTGAGTAAGTTGGCACGGGTGCAGGGCACAGATGAGTTTTAGGGGCTAGGGCACGTGCATGAACTCGTTTGGTTATTAAAGTCAATGTTACACCTACAGAAGCTGCCTTTGTGCTCTGTCCAAAGCGTGCGGGGGTGTCATGTACGTTGAGCGCAAGGGTGTGTGTGAGGGGTGGTCTTACCTCAGCCCCAGGTGAGTCTGCCCCCTTCCCCCTGGGCCGCCATCAACATCCCCCCGGGCAGAGGACGGGACCGTGCGCTGCAGTGTCACAGCCGCATGAAGGGATGGTCCGGGTGGATGGTGGTACTGTGGCCATGGGTCAGACATAGTCCAACGGTGTGGAGCCAGGAGCTCACCGCAGGGCGGGTTGTCATCATCCTCCATGGCCTGCAATAGACACGCGTCCACCCGCAACTGTGTGAGCCCGGCCGTTGTGCCGCAGGTGGATCGGCAATGGGGGGGGGCGGTGGTGTGCATGCGGGTGGGGTGGGTGGGGTTGGGGAGGGGGGCGGGTGTGCTGGGTGGGTGGATGGGTGGGGGGTGTGGGTGGTCGGCTGTTGCCATGGTGTGCGGTCTGTGACCATACTACCCGATTCCCACGCCCATCTAGTCAGTGAAGCGGGCGGCTATCAGTCTGTCCCATGCCCGCTGGTACAGACTAACCGATACTGGAGAGCACCCCCAGAGAGGTCCAGGCACCTGAAACGCATCTTCAGCACGCCAAAGCACCTCTCTATCACTCCCCTTGTCGCTACATGGGCATCATTGTAGCGGTTCTCCGCCTCATTGCGTGGCCTCCGTACAGGCGTCATCAGCCACGATCGCAATGGGTAGCCCCTGTCGCCCAGCAACCAGCTCCTCAGCCGGGGATGGCGTCCCTTGTACATGCCGGGGATCGATGACCGCGACAACACATGAGTCGTGTACACTGCCTGGGTAACGGGCGCAGACGTGCAGGATCATCATGCGGTGGTCGCAGACCACCTGTATGTTCATCGAATAGGTCCCCTTCCTATTGGTGAACACGGCCCTGTTATCTGCAGGTGGCCGCACGGCGACGTGCATCCCATCGATCGCGCCCTGGACCATGGTGAACCCGGCCACGGCAGAGAAGCCCACGGCCCGGGCATCTTGGCTGGCCCGGTCCACAGGGAAGCGGATGTAGCGGTGCGCCATGGCATATAGGGCATCTGTCACTGCCCGGATGCACCGATGCACCGATGTCTGCGATATGCCGGACAGGTCCCCACTCGGTGCCTGGAATGACCCCGTTGCATAAAAGTTCAGGGCAACCGTAACCTTGACGGACACGGGGAGAGGGTGTCCCCCGCCAGTGCCACGCGGTAACAGGTGTGCCAGCAGGTGGCAGATGTGTGCCACGGTTTCCCGCCTCATCCGGAGTCTCCTCCTGCATTCCCGGTCCGTGAGGTCCTGGTATGACTGCCGGGGCTGGTACACACGGGGCGCCCTCGGGTACCTCCGTTGCCGTGGGGCCGCGATGTCCTCCTCCCCCTCCTCGTCTGTCGGTCAGGTGTCCCTCCAGCCTGGGCGGCCGCCGCCTGCCCCTCTGCGGCAGGCTGCGCCGCCTCTCTGGCACGCTCCTCCTCCTCCTCCTCATCCAGGGCAACATGGACATTAGCGGCTGCCGCCACGGCGGCCAACATGGCAGAATAATCGGAAAACATGACGGCCTGGTTGGGGGGGGGGGAACGACGACATGTCATCATTGCCCATATCCCCTCCTTCCCCCCAGCCAGGTGGCATGGACCGCATGGGTCCAACTGTTGGAGGCTGGCACCTGGCCAGGTGGACCAACTCACTTGCCCCCCCATCCTCCTCCCCGGCACGGACCCCAACCTCCTCCCCGGCACGGACCCCCCATCCCCCTCCCCGGCACGGACCCCAACCTCCTCCCCGGCACGGACCCCAACCTCCTCCCTAGCACGGACCACCCATCCCCCTCCCCGGCACGGACCCCCCATCCCCCTCCCCGGCACGGACACCCCCCATCCTCCTCCCCGGCACGGACCCCAATCTCCTCCCCAGCACGGACCCCCCTCCCGGCACTCCCCCGGAGCCCAGCCCACTCTAACCACCCCCCCCCCCCCCCCCCGCCGCACACACACACACACAACCCGAGACACACCTATCCCCACACATTCAGACTGCGGCCACGCCATCGCCTGCCCAGCGGCCAACCCCCCAGGCCGTCACTCACCTCCACGCTGGTCGGCGTGAACCTGGAGCACAAGTTCACGCCGATGAAAAGGAGGTTTGATTTACGTCGATGTGAACGGTCATCACGTCGACGGGACTTCGGCCCATCCGGAAGGGAGAATATCGGCAGCCCGAAAATCGGCTGCCTTGCGCAGACCCGTGCCTACGTCAGCAGCGCCATTAACGCCCCGCCGACTTTTCTCCCTTCGGAGACTTCGGCAACCGGCGGGGGCGGGATTCACGGCGGCCAACGGCCATTCTCCGACCCTCTGGGGGGTCGGAGAATGACGCCCCTCATCTTTGGACCAGAGGGTAAGGCAAGCTCCAAGATGGGCAGGCCTGCTGTGAGGATAAAATAGGACTGCCACTTGCCCAGGTTCTTGAAATGAGACCCAAGGTCAAATTTTAAACCTCTTGGACCTCCTGAAAATGGGCCTTCCAAAAACAGGCCGAGACACATTTGTACCTCACAATACATTTACCACCAAGCTGAGTCATTTTAGATTCTCTCAAAATATGGCAGGGAATGAAAAGAAAATGAGTGGCACTTGGATCTAAATATGAGAGCAGCTAGAGTAAATACATCAAAGTACTGCGAGCAAGCTATCCTAATAAACCAATATTGAGCCAATACCCGATCAGAAATGGTGTAAAATATGGAGATAAAGTTATTGCAATATCGTAAATACAGCAAAATTCTGAGATAATTCCATTTAATCAGACTACCAATATTACTAAATTAATTAAGATGGACAAACCCAGATCAATATTTCAGCAACTGTGTTCAAATAATCAAACTTAGCTAAATATGTTTACAACTGTAACCAAATCCAGTAAAGACAAATCTAATTATACCAAATAAAGAAAAACACCAGGGGCGAGATTCTCCGACCCCCCGCCGGGTCGGAGAATCGTCGGGGGCTGGCGTCAATCCCGCCCCCGCCGATTGCCGAATTCTCCGGCACCGGATATTCAGCGGGGGCGGGAATCGCGCCGTGCCAGTTGGCGGGCCCCCCCCCCCGCGATTCTCCGGCCCGGATGGGCCGAAGTCCCGCTGCTAGAATGCCTGTCCCGCCGGCGTAGATTAAACCACCTACCTTACCAGCGGGACAAGGCGGCGTGGGCGGGCTCCGGGGTCCTGTGGGGGCGCGGGGCAATCTGGCCCCGGGGGATGCCCCCACGGTGGCCTGGCCCGCGATCGGGGCCCACCGATCCGCAGGCGGGCCTGTGCCGTGGGGGCACTCTTTTCCTTCTGCCTTCGCCACGGTCTCCACCATGGCGGAGGCGGAAGAGACTCCCTCCACAGCACATGCTCGGGGATGCCGTGTGCGGCCGCTAACGCTCCCACGCATGGGCCGCCCGGAGATGTCATTTCCGTGCCAGTTGACGGGGCACCAAAGGCCTTTTCCGCCAGCTGGCGTGGCGGAAATTAGTCCGGCGCCGACCGAGCCCCTTAAGGTTGGGACTCGGCCCCCCAAGATGTGGAGGATTAAGCACCTTTGGGGCGGCGCGATGCCCGACTGATTTGCGCCGTTTTGGGCGCCAGTCAGCGGACACCGCGCCGATACCAGCGAATTTCGTCCCAGATAACAATTCAGTCAGTGAGATAATGGCCGCGATTCTCTGGTCCGGCGCCAGAGTGCCGGTGCCGCCGCCAAATCAGGAGTACTTTACTCCGGCGCCAGCTCAGTGACCTGATTCTCGGGTCCTGGGGGGGCAGCTGCCGGTGCCGGCGTCGACCCTGCGCCCGCGCATGTGCAGTTGGGCCGGCGCCAACTAGCACATGCGGAGAATCACGGCGCCGCTGGAGGATTGCTGCTACGGCCATTTGCGGCGATTCTCCGTGCGGCCCAGCGCCATGCGCGTCCGGCCATTTTTTCACGGGCAGGAGAATGCCGTCGGGGAGGCGGGGCGCGATTCATGTGGACCCCCGCCAATTCTCCGGCCCGGCGGGGGTCGGAGAATCGCGCCCAATGTCTTTTAAAATCTAGGGCAGGAGGCAGCCATTACAGGTACACTCCCTCAAAACAAACTGTCTAAAAACTGGAGTTAACTGAAAATCAGTCATTTAGAAAGTGCTCTGCATCATTTTTTAAAACATATTCCAGCAAATTTGTAGTAGTCTCTGGTAGTGATCTCAGGATTACTACCAGTGCCACATGCTAGGCAGATTAGAAATAGCAGAATATATCGGATGAATACGTGGCTGAAGAGATGGCGTGAGGGGGAGGTTTTCAGATTCCTGGGACATTGGGACCAGTCACCTGGGCAGGACCAGGACCGATGTCCTAGGGGAAGTATTTGCTAGAGTGGCTGGGGAGGGTTTAAACTAAAATGGGAGGGGGACGGGAACCTATGCAAAGAGGAGCAAATAAGGACAATAACAAAAGACAGAAAGGGGAGGAAGAAAAGTGATAGGCCGAGAAACCAAGTGCCAGATTCAAACAGGGACAGAGAAAAACGTTGGGAGCGGGACAAGAAATGTTAAAGAGACAAGCCTAAAGTCAATGTGCCTTAACGTGCGGAGCATTTGCAATAAAGCGGATGAACTAATCGCGCAACTAGATGTAAACACTGTGATATCATCAGGATTATGGAGATATGGGGCGTCAGTCTCCGACCCCCCAGCGGGTCGGAGAATGGTCGTTGGCCGCCGTGAATCCCGCCCCCGCCGGTTGCCGAAGTCTCCGGTACCGGAGATTGGGCGGGGGCAGGAATCGGGCCGCGCCAGTTGGCGGGCTCCCCCGCTCGATTCTCGATTCTCCCGCCGAGAAATTGCCTGTCCCGCCGGCGTAAATTAAAGTAGCTATTTATCGGCGGGACAAGGCGGTGTGGGCGGGCTCCGGGGTCCTGGGGGGGGCGTGGGGCGATCTGACCCCGGGGGGTGCCCCCACGGTGGCCTGGCCCGTGATCGGGGCCCACCAATCCGCGGGCGGGCCTGTGCCGTGGGGGCACTCTTTCCCTTCCGCCTCCGCAACAGCCTCCACCATGGCGGAGGCGGAAGAGACTCTCCCCACTGCGCATGCGCGGGAATCTGTCAGCGGCCGCTGACACTCCTGCGCATGCGCCGCCCCGAATGTCATTTCCGCGCCAGCTGGCGCGGCAACAAACGCCGTTTCCGCCAGCTGGCGGGGCGGAAATCCCTCCGGCGCCGGCCTAGCCCCTCAATGTAAGGGCTCGGCCCCCAAAGATGCGGAGCATTCCGCACCTTTGGGGCGGCGCGATGCCCGTCTGATTGGCGCCGTTTTGGGCGCCAGTCGGCGGACATCGTGCCGTTTGGGGAGAATTTCGCCCATGGTTACCAGGGATGGGAACTGAACATCCAGGGGTACTCAGTATTTAGGAAGGACAGAAAAAACAAGGCAAAGGCGATAGGGCTGCATTGCTGGTTAAAGAAGAAATTAACACAATAGTGAGGAAAGATCTTCTGCATTCTCCATTTCAACGGCTAAGTGCTGGCCGGAACGGAGAATTCGCGGGAGTTCTACGCCGAAACAATCGTCGCCGACTCCTCACTGACTCCGGGACCAGTGGGGGGCTAGCAGCGGCACCGGATGGAACTCCCGGCTCTCGTGCCAAAAATGGCTGGAGGATGGAAGGGTCCCTAGCCGCACATGCGCACGGCAACGACCTGCAGCGGTCGCGCTGTACAACATGGCGCCGGCCCTGCATGGATCCAACCCGCCATACACAACCCCACAGGCCAACCCATCGCCACCACCCACCAGACACACCAACCCATCGCCACCACCCACCAGTCACCCCAGCCCTCGCGGAAGCCCGTCCCCCCCGGCCAGCGGTATGGATCCCGGTCGAGTGTGGTGGCGCTGGACGTAGTCCGCAGCCGTCACGCCGGGTTTCCGACCACTGAGACCACACATGTACCGCGCGGTCGGGGACACAGCCCATCAGCGGCAGACCATCACGGGAGGGCCTGCTGATAACACGGCGAAGATGGACTGGAGACCACCCTGGTGCCATTCTGTCTGGTCCACGTTTGTGTGGACCGGTACTGAACAGCACCCAGCTGTGGCTTTGCTGGGGAGGCCGTTAGATCCCGCGAGGCTAGTAGATCCTGTGAGGCCGGGAGATCCCGGGTAAGCTTGCCTAAGTAGGTTTAAAAACTACTTAGGTGCACATCGTTTGGTTATAACCCCTTTGGGTGGAATTCTGATTTTGACAGCTCCCGGGACTTGGGTATATTCCCCGAGGTGTAAAGGTGCCGGGAATCCCACGGGAGGCCTCTCCCAGGATCTACTGGCTGCGTTGTGCTCTTGCTCAAGCGCAACACGGCCGGTAGATTGCGCCCTGCATGTTTTCACGAAGCAGTTTGACATAGCAATTGTGGCAAAGGGAAAGGCAGGATTCGGCTATTGAGTTGGATGATCAGCCGTGATCATAATGAATGGCACGGCAGGCTCGAAGGCCTGAATGGCCTCCTCCTGCTCCTATTTTCTATTTTTCTACAAATTAAAATTAACTTCCTTGGACAATTCAGCCAAGCACTGCATGGTGCTGGACTTGTAGCTACCTCACTGCTTGCATGCTGGTCTATTCCCACGCTCCAAGTGACCCGCAACCCCACCCGACCCTGACTGGCCCCAACTGTCCACTGCTCAAAGCTCCTGACCCAAAATCCAGCAGAATCGAAAACCCAGCACAGTCTTGTGCCCTAGGCTGTCAGATTTGAGAGAGTGTATCTTTATTTGGCATTTGTGTGGTAAGAATATTACTTACCACATGTTGGTTCAAGCTTGGATGTTGTCCAGATGAAGGATAATTATCTAAAAGGTTTTTTTTCACTGAATATGTATTTTAAGATCCAAAAATAGCCTAATCAACTGCTCAAATCACAACGCTTCCCCCAACTCTTGCCTCCTAATCTAACAATACTATAAACCAGTACCAGAACACCAAAATTCATATAAATAGAAACATACCTAGAAAATAGAAGCAGGAGGAGGCCTTTCGACCCTGCGAGCCTGCTCTGCCATTCATTACGATCATGGCTGGTCATAGAGTTCGCCTTTTCCCCATACCTCTTGATTCCTTTAGCCCCAAGAGCTATATCTAATTCCTTCTTGAAATTACACAATGTTTTCGCCTCAACTACTTTTTGTGGTAGTGAATTCCACAGATTCACCCCTCTCTGGGTGAAGAAATTTCTCCTCACCTCAGTCCTAAAAGGATTACCCCCTATCCTTAAACTATGACCCCCCTAGTTCTGGACTCCCCCCACCATTCTTTCTGAATCTACCCTATCTAATCCTGTTAGAATTTTATACATTTCTACGAGATGCACCCCCCCACCCACCCCCAGCCTCACTCTTCTAAACTACAATGAATATAATCCTAACCAATTTAGGATTGTCCGCGAATGTCCTCATATGATAGTCCCACCATCCCAGGAATCAGTCTGGTAAATCTGTGGAAATTAACATTATGTATGGTTTGATGGTAGATGTTACACCTGCTGGGCTGGATTCTCCAGCTGCCAATGCCGAAATCGCGTTCGGTGAACGGCCGGAGAATCCAAATTCCTGATGAAATCGGGCGCAGCGCCACTTTCGCAATGATCCGCCCCCTCCAAAGCGATGTATCGACGGCCTGAGGCCATTGCCTGAGGCCCTCCCCCTAATGCTCCGTCCCCGACCAGCCGAGTTTCCGACGGCGCGGGACACGTGTGGTCTCACCCGTCAGGAACTCAGTGTGCCAGCTTAGAACATAGAATATACAGTGCAGAATCGAGTCTGCACCTACCCACTTAAGCCCAGACTTCCATCCTATCCCCATAACCCAATCACCCCTCCTAATCTTTTTTGGTCACTAAGGGCAATTTAACATGGCCAATCCATCTAACCTGCATGTCTTTGGACTGTGGGAGGAAACCGGAGCACCCGAAGGAAACCCACGCAGACACGGGGAGAACGTGCAAAGTCCGCACAGACAGTGGCCCAGCGGGGAATCGAACCTGGGACCCTGGCGCTGTGAAGCCACAGTGCTATCCACTTGTGCTACCGTGCTGCCCTAAATCCAGCTGCCGATTCAATACAGCATCACCAGTCGAGGGAGGGCTGTTCCGTGGGCGGGGGGGGACATTATTCGGGGCTGGGAGCACTATGGGGGAGTGTTGTCCGGGGCGCGCGAGCCGGCCATAGGGGGGACAATTTCGCGGGCCGGGTCTGTGAGTGGCCTCCGCCATGAAGCACAGCAGCTAGAACCAGGTGCTCTACGATGCCTTCCTGCTGGACCCGAGCAAAACGGGGAATCGATGGCCGTTTTGCGCCAGTTTTCCTCACTGTTCCCACGCTGGCATAGCCCCGGAATTGGAGAATCCAGTTCCCTATTTGTGGTGGAACAAGTCCATCGGCTACCAGCTGTGAGAATGGGCTGGGAAGAAGCCCTGACTCTGTGCTTAAATAATTATAAACATAGAAAATAGCAGGAGTAGCCCATAAAATATATTAAAACAAATAATAACCCTCATCCCCTCCATGCCAAGATATGCCCTCCACTATGTCCATGAACCCTCATTCCCCCAAGAAAATCCATGCCCCGCACCTGTTGACCTTATCCCTTCCATGCCAACTCACCTTCCTTCACAGCTTTGACAGTTCCTTGAGAGTTTCAATGAGTTTGTACGTAAAATGTTCATAACCATGATTAATTTTATGCAACCCAAAAGATGCCTTTCTTCTCCAAAAGGTGTTCTGGAAATAAATCTATCAAGTTTGGATCACCTTTTACCTGTTCTAATCTGCACACTCAGTTTTACATGCCTGGCTATCCCGCTGCCTCCATGAATGATGCATGCGGAAATACTGGCCCGACTCCAGTCCCATCCCTGCAAAGTTGGGAAATGCTGGGTTCAGGGGCGGGGCTTAGAATTTTCAGGCATTTCAGCCATAATGGAGAGCCTGTCCATTGTGAAAGAAATCTGGGCCATACAGGCTGTACAGAGAGCGTTCAACCCATCCAGTTTGTACTGGTTCTGTAAAATAACCTCGTCCGACTCCCCTGTACATTCTCTGCAGACTAGATGATCTCTCTTTTACAAAGATGTATTCAACCTTTTTGAAAATTATGACTGTTACCACCTTTTTGGCAGTTTCTTGCAGCTCGTAACAACTGCCTGGGTAGAAAATTATTTCACCTCATCTCTGTCCTGTGGCTTTTATTAATTGTCTCAAATATGTTTTCTCTGTTTAGCAACCCTGCTGCCAATAGAAACACTTTGTCCTTACATTAATGAAACACTTTGGTGAGAAAATTAATTTCAGTGATAATGGTGTATTCTGGGCTTTGCTCATTGAGTTTACAAGGGTGAGGGGAGATCTTATTGAAATTAACAGGATACTGCGAGGCCTGGATAGAGTGGACGTGGAGAGGATGTTTGCACTTGTCGGAAAAACTGGAAGCAGAGGACTCAATCTCAGACTAAAGGGACGATCCTTTAAAACAGAGATGAGGAGGAATTTCTTCAGCAAGAGGGTGGTGAATCTATGGAACTCTTTACCGCAGAAGGCTGTGGAGGCCAAATCACTGAGTGTCTTTAAGACAGAGATAGAGAGGTTCTTGATTAATAAGGGGATCGGCGGTTAAAGGAAGGAGGCAGGAGACTGGAGATGAGAAAAATATCAGCCATGATTGAATGGTGGAGCAGACACAATGGGCCGAGTGGCCTAATTCTGTTCCTATGTCTTATGGTCTTATACATTTCCACATTTTTATGTTCCTAATAAACCTTTGGATCCCTTTCATACACTCCGTTTCTATTGCATTTATCTCCTCTTCTATTAACCATCCCTCAGTTGGCTTTTCTGCAAATCACAATCTGATTACTTCTTTGCGTTTCAAACTTTCTCTTCAGCCACCATGGCGATGGTTCCATCAAGAGCAAAGACGATAGTTTATTTTAGTGGGCTCCTGAGACCAGTTATTTTGCTGACATTTGACTGAATAATCTCTTTGTGTTCCAAGGTCTGGAACTAAAAAGCTTAAAAGCTTATCTCGTTGATTTACAGGACTTCACTTTTAAAACATGTAAGTAATGCTTGAATGTTAATTTGCCTCTGGCCACAACATCTCCTAGACCTGCTGAATTTATTTAATCCTCACTGCATGTAGTTTTCACTGACATATTCCGTTCCTAAATCTTTTCAGTTCTTCCTCAAATCTCTCTCTAGTTTTAAGACACTTAAAAGCCTACCTTTGGTCACTTTTGGCTGTTTCAATTTTTTGTCCGATTATGCTTCTGCAAAGCACTTGGAGCACGGTATAGATTAAAGGTGCTATTTTAATATAAAACATTGCTACTTTTGTTATTGTGATCCAACAGTGCTCAGTAGTTACTTGCAATGTCAGAATATTTTTATCAGTGACCAGCCACAATGTAGACTCACAAGAACCAAATGTCAAGGGTTCAGGTTGCAACACTGGAATTCTCTGACCCTGTGATCTCTTCCAAGTGCAGCATCCCACTGAGTGTGTGGAATTGTGGAATTACTGTTGTGGGATCAGCTGATGGGGTTTCATTACGTTTGCATTTGCAGTTTTAATCCAGAAAATAAACAGTGCACCCATAAATAATTTGCCTGCATTTGGGAAGGAACATAGGAGCAGAAGTAGTTTGCACAGCCCATCGAGTCTCTTTTGCCATTCATTACGATCATGGCTGATCATCCACTTCAAAGTCTTTTTCCCCAAACAATCCCCATGTCCCTTTATGTAATTGACAGATTTCTAAATACCAATCTCTGCTTTAAACATACTCAATGACCGAACTTCCAGTCCCCTGGGGTAGAGAATTCCAAAGACTCAACCCCCTGAACAAAAAAAATATTCTCCTCATCTCAATCCTAAGTGGCTTCCTCCTTGCGTTGAAATGGTGTCCCCCGGTTCCAGATTCCCAAGCCAGGGGGAACATCTTCTGCATCTACCTTGTCCATTCCTTAAAGTCGGTATGAGATCTCCACCCATTCTTCGAAACTCAGAATACAGGCCCAGTTTGCCCAATCAGTTTTCATATGACAGTCCTATTGTCCCAGGAACAAGTCTGATGAACTTTGGTGCAACCTCTTGGTTACACCCCCTCTATGGCAATAATATTCTTTCTAAGGTAAGGGGACCAAAAGTGCGCACAGTGCACCGGTACAGTTTAACCAAGGTTCTATTCAATTGAAGCAAGACTTTGCTACTCCTGCATTCAAATCCACTTACGATAAAGGCTAACATACCATTTGCCTTCCTACCTGATTGCTGCACCTGCATTTCAACTTTGTGACTTATCAACAAAGACATTCACACTTGCTAACTTCTTATCATTTAAGAAATGTCAAACAAAGTGGGCAATCTCACATTATATTACATCTGCCATGTTCTTGCCAACATCTAAATTTGTCTAAATCCTCGTGAAGCCACTTTACGTCTTCTTCAAGACATGCATTCCCGCCTAGCTTGGTGTCATATGTGAACTTTGAAGTATTACATTTGGTCCCCCCCATCCAAATCATTGATATTGTGAACCGCTGGGGCCCAAGTGATCTTTGTGGTACCACATTAGTCACAGCCTGCCAACACAAGAATGGTCTGTTTATTCCTACTCTCTGTTTTCTACTTGTCAACCAAAATTTAATCCATGCCAGTATATTACCTCCTATCCCAGGTGCTTTAATTTTGCTAACAAACCTCCTGTGGGAGACTTTATAAGAAACATAAGAACTAGGAGCAGGAGTAGGCCATCTGGCCCCTCATGCCTGCTCCGCCATTCAATGAGATTATGGCTGATCTTTTGTGGACTCAGCTCCACTTTCCGGCCCGAACACCATAACCCTTAATCCCTTTATTCTTAAAAAAACTATCTATCTTTATCTTAAAATCATTTAATGAAGGAGCCTCAACTGTTTCACTGGGCAAGGAATTCCATAGATTCACAACCCTTTGGGTGAAGAAGTTCTTCCTAAGCTCAGTCCTAAATCTACTTCCCCTTATTTTGAGGCTATGCCCCCTAGTTCTGCTTTCACCCGCCAGTGGAAACAACCTGCCCGCATCTATCCTATCTATTCCATTCATAATTTTATATGTTTCTATAAGGTCCCCCCGCATCCTTCTAAATTCCAACGAGTAAAAGCTTTCTGAAAAAACAGCATTCTACATCCACCAATTACTTTATCAGTTGTTTGTTACTTCCTCAAAGAGTTCAACAGGTTTGACAAGCACTAGTTCTCATTCATAAATCCATGCTGGCCATGCCCAATCGGATCACTACTGGCATTTATCACATCCTTTAGAATAGATTCAAACATTTTACCTGCCACAAGGCCAACTGGTCTGTAGTTCCCAGTTTTCTCTCTCCCTCCCTTCTTGAATAGTGGGGTACCATTTTCTACCTTCCAATCTGCAGGAACCATTCCAGAACCCATAGAATTTTGGAAGATAATCCACTATGCCTAGAGAAACCTCTTTCAACACTCTGGGAGATGTAGAATAGCAGATCCCGGGGACTTAGAAACCTTCAGTCCCACTAATTTCTCCAAGACAAACTTCTTACCAATACAGATTTCCTTCAATTCCTCTTTCCCCTAACCCCTCGCATCTCTAATTCTGGGAGATTTCTTGCATCTTCCTCAGTGAAGACAAACACAAAGTAACAATTTAGTTGCTCTGCCATTTCCCTATTCTCTTGACTCTGTTTGTGAGACCTGGTGTGCCACAGACATGGCTCTGCCCACGCTGCCCTGAGGAACAATCACCCTCATCAGTATCCAAAATGAACAAATAATTAGCAGGAAAGATAGACTCAGGCGACTCCTGCACTACCTGTCTAATTCTCTTCGACTGCCTTGCAGACACTCATTCCTTCTCTGCCTGCACACTCCTAACCTGCAGTATAAGTATTTCCCTGACAGTGCTATCCACATAGTTCTCAGCCTTGCAGGTGCATAACAATGACTCCTGCCGCCGCTAGAGTTCTGAAACCTGGAGCTCAGGCTTCTGCAACCGGTGACACTTTCTGCAGATGTGTTCATCTAGGACACATGGTGCACCCATGACTTCCCACATACAGCAGGATAATCTATAATAATCTTTAGTACTGTCACAAGTAGGCTTACATTAACACTGCAATGAAGTCACTGTGAAAATCCCCGAGTCGCCACACTACGGCGCCTGTTGGGTATACAGAGGGAGAATTCAGAATGTCTAATTCACCTAACAATATACATTTCACTGAGCCAAGCTGACCTGTCATACAATGACTTTTAAAACTATTTATTACAATTAGAACAAGCAGAAGACCTTGTCAGTTACTCACCAATCAACTTCTCCCTGCACCAAAGTACAAGCCAACTACTGGTGGCATGAAAAGGTAGAATAATAAATGAGCACCGCCTGCCCCGCTTCACCGAACGTATTCATCAAACTCCTAATTTACTCTCTGAACACTCAAAGTAGATGAAGCAGCATTGAGGAAGGCCCGTTTTCCTACTTTCAGAAAAACGGATTTCACCTTCTGAAAGGCAGTTTAAGGTTTAAGCAGGTCAAGGAATACAAATGACGTGCCTCATCAATTAAACAGTTGCTGGCCAGGCCTAGAGCAGAGTGCTTCGTGACATGTGAACTACAGTACACACAGGACAAAATTTACCGACCTCTTCACGCCCAACGCGATGAGGGCGTTGAATCTTGCGAGATTCATGCTGCTTGATACATCTTGTGCGATTAAACTGAAGCCTCGTGAGACATCACAATCTGTATCTCAGCCGCGCTGGGTGAGATTCAGATTAGCTTATAAAAATGAGCCATTAGGCTTATTTAAATCTGCATGCACTGGATTCCCCTGGCCAGTGAGGTCTCGACAGGGAGCCGTTTAGTACTAGTCCACACAAACGTGGACCAGGTGTAACAACACCTGGAGGAGATTTCTCAGGTCATAGGAGGCACCTGGGTGGTCACGGATTGAGAAGCATAGCCCCCAGATCTCCCTCTGGCACACGGGTACCTTGGCAGAATCCATGCCAGCCTGGCACCTTGGCACCGGCAGGCTCGCATGGGCACTGTCAGAGTGCCTGGGTGTCAGTGACAATGTGCCCAGGTGCCAGGGTGGCACTTCCAAGTGTCTGGCCCAGAGGGGGACCATGCCCATTAAAGGAGAGTTGGAGGAGGGTTTGATGGGTGACGGGGGGTGAAGGGCGAGCATGGAGGGGCCTCATAAGGCTGGAGGGTAATGGGTCAGGGACTGAATGGGGCAGTGGGGAGGCCTGAAAAGGGGAGGCCACTGGAGGGAGGGGGGGTAATGTGTGCAGGGATGACATTCCCATGGGCGGGGGGTGTGGGGGACCCTCAAGCCACTTAGAGGTTGGGCTCCCTTTCAAAATGGCGGCCCGATCTCGACGCAGCTGGTCTCGCCAGCGGGTTCAGCTCCTCAATGATGATCAATTTCAAAGTGTGGGCTTCACCGGGAGAAACGTCCTATGGTTTAAAAAAATGGCTACAGGTGCAATTTGCCAGCCGCGTCCCACCAGAATTGGGATGGGACATGGCCGCTAAATCCCAGGAGAGGCATCTCTTGGGATTTCCAAAGGCTGTTATACCTCGCGAGATCTGGTCAGATCTGGCACAGTTAACTGAGTTTAAGAACCCACTTAACCGTGCTAATGCCAGAATGAATGGCTACCCGGCATCTATCAGCTTCGTGGAGGAGACCCCAGCTGAGCACCGATTAGTACTGGTGTCCACAAATGGGGATCAGGCGGAACAGTATTTGGCAGATATGGTCTCCCAGGTGATTGGATGCCTGCGGGTTTTTAGCCTGTGACCAGGCTGGCACCATGGCATGGATGAAAAATGCCAGCTTGGTAACCTTGGCACTGCCAGGGTGGCAGTACCACCCAAGAACCAGCCTGACACTGCCAAGGTTCCCTGGTGGCAGTGCCATGGTGCCAGTCTGGCAGTGCCAAGGTTACCAAGCTGGCCTTTTTCACGCACCAGGGATCAGGCCAGAGGGTTCCCTGCCAGTATTTGGTGTGGTGCAGGAAGCCTCGAGAACCTCCCAATAGTTGGGGCATTGGGGGAGGGCATCAAGAGGTCAACGATCTCTTCCTGTATTGGTCGGAGCTCCTCAGTGCAGGATATGCAGCTAGTGCAACCTCAGCAGAGTGTTCCCTGCCAGGGGCCAAAAAAAGTGTAATTCACTAGGGAACATTGTTCCCTGCGCTGCAAGCACCAGGAATGACCCCTTGATTCCCACCCAGAATGGACTTTGTTTTGTTAAATTGTGACCCAAGTGTGGTTGAATAGTGGTGTGGATCTCACCCAAAAAGCTGGCGACAAACACACCGCCAAACACGCCCCAAATTACACTGAGAAATTATTTGGTTTAATTCCACCCATGGTCTCCAGCACAATGAGGGGCGTGACATCCCTGGATTCAATTTCGACATGTGTCAGTTCCCAGAGCTTCGGCAACAGGAAAGAAAATCCATAACACAAGACTGTCCTATGTACAGTGAAAGCCCGGTTTGCACATGTAAATATAGTTCCTGTTGCACTCCTGATGAACTTACAGCAGCAGAGAAGGAGCAACTCTGAGTAAATTCCAAGATCTTTGTGTGGCTTGTGCTTAACCCTAAATTTTTGGAACATCCCTGGGATGAGTAGCAGCAACAAACTACCAGATGTAAATGTAATTCAGCCTCCTCCTGCAGGTACCTTGCCCCAAGAGGACATTGGCAACCATGGACTTCCATTAGATTGGCCCATGATTATGCATGGTAAAGTACTGCAGTGTGGCTGACCAAGAAAACCTCTCGCTCTTATCGCCTGCCATCGGGCAGATTTGCACACTAATAATCCGCCTATTTTGCCACTTCACAAATGTGCCTTCCATGGCCATCAGCTCTGGCCCAGCGATGCTGCCCATTGAGCCACAAGACCCCCTTCTAAATGCAGTAAGGAAGTTATATAACAATGCCGCCCGCACCAATTTCAAGCCTTGTTGCATGATGGACACTGGGGTAGCAGTGGAGAGTGGGTGCTTAATGCTGCTCATACACGTCAGTTGACCTGTAGAGGTGGAAAACAGCAACATTCCTTGAATCTCACTTAAGACTTTATTTTGAAACATTTTAATTTGTGAATGAAGCAATGTCACCCCAGGTAACACTTACAGGTCTGAGTGGACAGCATAAATATACTCCATTCGGCTCACTGATAAGATGGAGAGTCAATTCCTGGCAGGGATTCTGCCCAGCACGCAAGAGTTCTACCATTTCATCAGGTCCATTGTCCTATTCCTGCTCATGTTAGCATGTGGCACTGGGAGTAACCCTGAGATTACCGTCTCTGACATCCTGATTTTTGATTTATTGTCGAGCTCCTATATTCAGCTTTCTGGACCTTCTCTCTCTTCTTCTTCTTCTATGCCGTTAATACCAATATGGACCACAACCTCTCACTGTTCATCCTCCCCCTTCAGAATATCCTGCAGTTGAGGAATGAATGTTGGAGGGAGGAGTGCCATGGGATATTTATGTTCAGCTGAACAGACCAATGAGGTCTCAGCTTAATGTTCCTTTCAAATTAGTTCACACATGACAGCGCGGCACTGAAATGTCAACCTAGATTATGCCGTAGTACTCCCGCAGCGGTGTCCGTGGGCCTCTTACCAAAGGTAGGTGGGCCTTGCGTTGGAAATGAAAGCTGCATGTGCTAAAGCTCTGCACATGGGCTTGAACCCAATATTATTCCACTTCAACGGTGACAATTGTATCAAATGAGCCAAGCTAATACATATAACTTATTGACTTTCATATACCTTCAATATCAGATCGAGATGTGCTCGGCCTCTATTATAGTTTGCAATTCTTCGCCTCTGAGAATTCTGGCAAATAAGATGCAGTTTTGGTTTATTTTCTGGTTTGAATGATAGGTTGCTTTGTGACACAATAGGCTCACAGGCAGAGTGTTTGAGAACCGTCAACTCCTAGGAGTTCCATCTGTTCTGAAAACATATCACACTGTAATTACACACAGTAGTCACAGTCAGCTGTAAACGGAAATGAAAATGCAAGGTAGGATGAGTTGCATTTATATAGCACCTTTCACAAGCTCCGGATGTCCCAAAGTGCTTTACAGATAATGAAGTATTTTGGACATGTAATTGTTGTAAGTTTCAAAGGCCAGCCACCAATTTAACAGCTAGGCCCCCAAATTAGATAATAATCAGATAATCTGTTTTAGTGATGTTGGTTGAGGGATAAATATTGGCAAGGCTATTGGGAGAACTCATCTGTACTTCTTTGAATAGTGACACTGGAGCTTTTAATTCCACTCAAGAGGACAGATGGGATTAATTTTAATGTTCCATCTGAAAAGCGGAAGTGAATATCATGGGCTCGTTATAGACGCCGTCTTCGACACGGCACCTTGTTTTTAAATCAGGTAATAAAATCTCAAGCTGTGTTACATGTTACAGTTACACAACGATCAGAGACTAACTACATTTCACCAATTGCCAGAACCGAAAGTTTCAACAATCTATCGAGAGATGTGACAGCTACATGTGTGAATGCTGTGATGGTTAAGAACATTGCATGCCTGACACAATCTGCAGAATGATCAATGGTGAGCACAGGTACATCCTCTTTTCAATGTTCACATCCAGTCACACTTTGGAAGGGAGCTGACATTTTTCTTTCTGGGCTAAGATTCTGTCAGAGTCATCAACGTTCTAATATCTCAGATAATTGACCATTGATCATGCAGCAGCTTTGGCAGTAGGTGTCAGTGGGGGCATTTTTTCTGCTAGGAACCATCAAGGAAAACACATGAACACTATCTAGTATGGATTATTGAATGGCGATTAGGAGCTGTGACACTGGTTGACAAGGAACATTGTAGCCAGTTGTGGCAATCATATTGTAGCCCAAGTGTTTGTTCCCACCCATCTTCAGAATTACTTTAGTTCTACCACAATCCTGTAAGTAGGACAACATTAAAATCATTTCTAAGATGTTTGGTGCTGGCTGGGTTGCTAACCTGGACAGCCAGGTGGAGCATAATACTGCTGCATTTGAGCCATTATGCCAATATTCACCAGGAGGTACCACAGCGAACCATGCAACACTACCCTCAATAGGTACACACAGCCTATGGAATATCGGATGTTTCAAGTCATCACTGCACGCCCCACCCCACTACCTCCATCACCCCTAGTCCCACACTACCTTATATTATCCTGTTGGAGACTGATGGAGGTCTCAGGCCAATAACAATTAAAGTGGCAATTTGGGACTTTGTTGACTCAAGGCTCAGCTGAGTATCCAGCCACTCCAGTAGAAACCTTTGCTAAAGTCTTGTGTGCAGCTCCAACAATATTCAAGAAGCTCAACAGCATTCGGGACAAAGCAGTCCACTTGATGGGTACTGCATTCACCACCTTAAATACTCATTCCCTCCTCCACTGACATACAGTGGCAGCAGTGCACATCATCTACAAGATTCATTGCAGTGACTCGCCAAGTCTCCTTCGACAGCACCTTGTAAACCTGTGACCTCGAACACTGAGATGGACATGGGCAGATGCATTGGAGTACCACCACCTGCAAGTTCCCCTCCAAGTCATATGCAATCCTAACTTGGAACCATACCGCTGCTCCTTCACTGTTGCTGGATCAAAAACTGGAACTGCCATCCGAACAGAACTCTGGGGGTACCTACACCACATGGCCTGCAGCGGTGGAAGGAGGAAGCTCAACATTGCCAAGGGCAGTTTGGGATGGGCAACAAAACTTGCCTCGCCAGCAATGCTCACATCCCATAAATGAATAGAAAAGGCGAGGTGGATTGAAATTGAAAATATCTTGAATTTCTTTTCACTTGCAACTTATGCAACTGTCAGTGGAAACGGACTTTCATCATGTAAGTGTGGCTGGGTCCCATCTGATGTTCAGTCATTGGGGAATTCAAAGCAGAAGTAAATAACGATTCCTTCTTCTACAGGCCCAGATATGTCACAGCTCTCCAGTAAATTCAGGGGAACAATCTTTCAAGAATATTTCAGCTCACGACCTGAGGACTGGGATTAGGTGTGTGTGCATGCTGCAGGTTCAGGGGTGTGGGGAGGTGGTGGGGTTCACGGTGAGTTATAACAGCTCCTTCCAACCCTGTGACATTTACAATCTAGAAATACACCCACCTGCAAGTCCTCTCCAATTCTCACCATTCCTTCACTCTCACTGGAACAAAACCTTACATAGAAAACATAGAAAAATACAGCACAGAACAGGCCCTTCAGCCCAGGATGTTGTGCCAAAACTTTGTTTTAGATTAATCATAGATTATCATTGAATTTACAGTGCAGAAGGAGGCCATTCGGCCCATTGAGTCTGCACCGGCTCTTGGAAAGAGCACCCTACCCAAAGTCAACACCTCCACCCAACACTAAGGGCAATTTTGGACACTAAGGGCAATTTATCATGGCCAATCCACCTAACCTGCACATTTTTGGACTGTGGGAGGAAACTGGAGCACCCGGAGGAAACCCACGCAGACACGGGGAGGATGTGCAGACTCCGCACAGACAGTGATCCAAGCCAGAATCGAACCTGGGACCCTGGAGCTGTGAAGCAATTGTGCTATCCACAATGCTACCGTGCTGCCCTTAAGAACAAATAAATTTACACTATATCATTTTACCGTAATCCATGTACCTATCCAATAGCTGCTTGAAGGTCCCTAATGTTTCCGACTCAACTATTTCCACAGGCAGTGCATTCCATGCCCCCACTACTCTCTGGGTAAAGAACCTAACTCTGACATCCCCCCTATATCTTCCACCATTCACCTTAAATTTATGTCCCCTTGTAATGGTTTGTTCCACCCGGGGAAAAAGTCTCTGACTGTCTACTCTATTCCCCTGATCATCTTATGAACCTCTATCAAGTCGCCCCTCATCCTTCTCCGTTCTAATGAGAAAAGGCCTAGCACCCTCAACCTTTCCTCGTAAGACCTACTCTCCATTCCAGGCAACATCCTGGTAAATCTCCTTTGCACCTTTTCCAAAGCTTCCACATCCTTCCAAAAATGAGGCGACCAGAACTGTACACAGTACTCCAAATGTGGCCTTACCAAAGTTTTGTACAGCTGCATCATCACCTCACGGCTCTTAAATTCAATCCCTCTGTTAATGAACGCTAGCACACCATAGGCCTTCTTCACAGCTCTATCCACTTGAGTGGCAACTTTCAAAGATGTATGAACATAGACCCCAAGATCTCTCTGCTCCTCCACATTGCCAAGAACTCTACCATTAACCCTGTATTCCGCATTCATATTTGTCTTTCCAAAATGGACAACCTCACTTTTCAGGGTTAAACTCCATCTGCCACTTCTCAGCCGAGCTCTGCATCCTATCTATGTCTCTTTGCAGCCGACAACAGCCCTCCTCACTATCCACAACTCCACCAATCTTCGTATCATCTGCAAATTTACTGACCCACCCTTCAACTCCCTCATCCAAGTCATTAATGAAAATCACAAACAGCAGAGGACCCAGAACTGATCCCTGCGGTACGCCACTGGTAACTGGGATCCAGGCTGAATATTTGCCATCCACCACCACTCTGACTTCTATCGGTTAGCCAGTTCGTTATCCAACTGGCCCAATTTCCCACTATCCCATGCCTCCTTACTTTTTGCAGAAGCCTACCATGGGGAACCTTATCAAATGCCTTACTAAAATTCATGTACACTACATCCACTGCTTTACCTTCATCCACATGCTTGGTCACCTCCTCAAAGAATTCAATAAGACTTGTAAGGCAAGACCTACCCCTCACAAATCCGTGCTGACTATCCCTAAATCAAGCAGTGTCTTTCCAGATGCTCAGAAATCCTATCCTTCAGTACCCTTTCCATGACTTTGCCTACCACCGAAGTAAGACTAACCGGCCTGTAATTCCCAGGGTTGTCCCTAGTCCCTTTTTTGAACAGGGGCACGACATTCGCCACTCTCCAATCCCCTGGTACCACCCCTGTTGACAGTGAGGACGAAAAGATCATTGCCAACGGCTCTGCAATTTCATCTCTTGCTTCCCATAGAATCCTTGGATATATCCCGTCAGGCCCGGGGGACTTGTCTATCCTCAAGTTTTTCAAAATGCCCAACACATCTTCCTTCCTAACAAGTATTTCCTCGAGCTTACCAGTCTGTTTCACACTGTCCTCTCCAACAATATGGCCCCTCTCATTTGTAAATACAGAAGAAAAGTACTCGTTCAAGACCTTTCCTATCTCTTCAGACTCAATACACAATCTCCCGCTACTGTCCTTGATCGGACCTACCCTCGCTCTAGTCATTCTCATATTTCTCACATATGTGTAAAAGGCCTTGGGGTTTTCCTTGATCCTACCCGCCAAAGATTGTTCATGCCCTCTCTTAGCTCTCCTAATCCCTTTCTTCAGTTCCCTCCTGGCTATCTTGTATCCCTCCAATGCCCTGTCTGAACCTTGTTTCCTCAGCCTTACATAAGTCTCCTTTTTCCTCTTAACAAGACATTAAGACATTCAACCTCTCTTGTCAACCATGGTTCCCTCACTCGACCATCTCTTCCCTGCCTGACAGGGACATACATATCAAGGACACGTAGTACCTGTTCCTTGAACAAGTTCCACAATTCACTTGTGTCCTTCCCTGACAGCCTATGTTCCCAACTTATGCACTTCAATTCTTGTCTGACAACATCGTATTTACCCTTCCCCCAATTGTAAACCTTGCCCTGTTGCATGCACCTATCCCTCTCCATTACTAAAGTGAAAGTCACAGAATAGTGGACACTATCTCCAAAATGCTCCCCACTAACAAATCTATCACTTGCCCTGGTTCATTACCAAGTACTAAATCCAATATTGCCCCTCCTCTAGTCGGACAATCTACATACTGTGTTAGAAAAGCTTCCTGGACACACTGCACAAACACCACCCCATCCAAACTATTTGATCTAAAGAGTTTCCACTCAATGTTTGGGAAGTTAAAGTCACCCATGACTACTACCCTGTGACTTCTGCACCTTTCCAAAATCTGTTTCCCAATCTGTTCCTCCACATCTCTGCTACTATTGGGGGGCCTATAGAAAACTCCTAACAAGGTGACTGCTCCTTTCCTATTTCTGACTTCAACCCATACTACCTCAGTAGGCTGATACTCCTCGAACTGCCTTTCTGCAGCTGTTATACTATCTCTAATTAACAATGCCACCCCCCCCCCCCCAACCTCTCACCACCCTCCCTAATCTTATTGAAACATCTATAACCAGGGACCGCCAACAACCATTTCTGCCCCTCTTCTATCCAAGTTTCCGTGATGGCCATCACATCATAGTCCCAAGTACCGATCCATGCCTTAAGTTTACCCACCTTATTCCTGATGCTTCTTGCGTTGAAGTATACACACTTCAACCCATCTCCGTGCCTGCAAGTACTCTCCTTTGTCAGCGTTCCCTTCCCCACTGCCTCATTACATGCTTTGGCGTCCTGAATATCGGCTACCTTAGTTGCTGGACTGCAAATCCAGTTCCCATTCCCCTGCCAAATTCGTTTAAACCCTCCCGAAGAGTACTAGAAAACCTCCCTCCCAGGTTATTGGTGCCCCTCTGGTTCAGATGCAAACCGTCCTGCTTGTACAGGTCCCACCTTCCCCAGAATGTTCTCCAGTTATCCAAATACCTGAAGCCCTCCCTCCTACACCATTCCTGCAGCCACGTGTTCAGCTGCACTCTCTCCCTATTCCTAGCCTCGCTATCACGTGGCACCGGCAACAAACCAGAGATGACAACTCTGTCTGTCCTGGCATTTAACTTCCAGCCTAACTCCCTATTTATTACCTCCACACCCCTTTTACTACCTGCGTCGTTGGTACCAATGTGCACCACGACTTCTGGCTGCTCCCCCTCCCCCTTAAGGATCCTGAAGACACGATCCGAGACATCCCTGGCCCTGGCACCCGGGAGGCAACATACCTTCCGGAAGTCTCGCTCGCGACCACAGAATCTCCTATCTATTCCCCTAACCATTGAATCTCCTACAACTATTGCTTTTCTATTCTCCCCCCTTCCCTTCTGAGCCCCAGAGCCAGACTCAGTGCCAGAGACCTGGCCACTTGGGCCTTCGCCCGGTAGGTCATTCCCCCCCCCCCCCCCCCAACCCCCCAACAGCATCCAAAACGGTATACTTGTTTTGAAGGGGAACGGCCACGAGGGATCCCTGCACTTTCTGCCTGTTTGTTTTTTTCCCCTGACTGTAACCCAGCTATTCTTGTCCTGTACCTT
This sequence comes from Scyliorhinus torazame, assembly GCF_047496885.1. Classification (NCBI taxonomy): domain Eukaryota; kingdom Metazoa; phylum Chordata; class Chondrichthyes; order Carcharhiniformes; family Scyliorhinidae; genus Scyliorhinus; species Scyliorhinus torazame. Next base: position 193,217,128 of record NC_092717.1, read on the forward strand.
GGGTGTGGTTACCTCCCTGTAACTCTTCTCTATCACCCCCTCTGCCTCCCGGATGATCCGAAGTTCATCCAGCTTCAGCTCCAGTTCCCTAACACGGTCTTTGAGGAGGTGGAGTTGGGTGCACTCCCCACAGCGGGGACACCGTTGGTATCCCTCACCACCCACATCCTGCAGGAGGAGCATGCAACTAGCCTAGCTTCCAACCCCTCTTACCTTACAGAATATAGCTACCCTGTGGACCAACTGGATCTCCGCCCTCCAACTCTGCTCCCAGTCAGCTGCACTCTCTGTAAACTCCTGGCTCTCTTCTCACTCTTTGCGGAAATGTAGGAAACAAAATGAAAGGAGCGCCTTACTCCCTCCTCACCTAACTCCCTCAGTCACCAAACTCTCACTATAGCACTAAAATGCACCAAATTCAGCACTCCCTCAGTCACCAAACCCTCACTATAGCACTCAAATGCACCAAATTCAGCACTCCCTCAGTCACCAAACTCTCATTACAGCACTCAAATGCACCAAATTCAGCACTCAATGAAAACAAAGTCTGCACTATAGGGTATCAATTTTATACTGTGAATCTAGCCTCTGAAAACTGGCCTAATCCAATTAACTAATTAACAAGCTCCAGCTGCAAGTGCCTAAAGTAGAAGCTTTGTTTAAAGCTGATTGAAAATTCACCTTCTTCTAAACCAAACAGCATTTTTAAATTTAATTAACTAAATAAAAGAAAGACTAGACTTTAGATAAAAAATGAAGCCTTATACTCCCTCAGTCACCAAACTCTCACTATAGCACTCAAATGCACCAAATTCAGCACTCAGTACATAGAACATAGAACATAGAAAATACAGCACAGAACAGGCCCTTCGGCCCACGATGTTGTGCCGAACCTTTGTCCTAGATTAATCATAGATTATCATTGAATTTACAGTGCAGAAGGAGGCCATTCGGCCCCTTGAGTCTGCACCAGCTCTTGGAAAGAGCACCCTACCCAAACTCAACACCTCCACCCACCACCAAGGGCAATTTGGACATTAAGGGCAATTTATCATTGGCCAATTCACCTAACCCGCACATCTTTGGACTGTGGGAGGAAACCGGAGCACCCGGAGGAAACCCACGCAGACACGGGGAGGACGTGCAGACTCCGCACAGACAATGACCCAAGCTGGAATCGAACCTGGGACCATGGATCTGTGAAGCAATTGTGCTATCCACAATGCTACCGTGCTGCCCTTAAGAACAAATAAATCTACACTATATCATTTTCCCGTAATCCATGTACCTATCCAACAGCTGCTTGAAGGTCCCTAATGTTTCCGACTCAACTACTTCCACAGGCAGTGCATTCCATGCCCCCACTACTCTCTGGGTAAAGAACCTACCTCTGATATCCCTCCTATATCTTCCACCTTTCACCTTAAATTTATGTCCCCTTGTAATGGTGAGTTCCACCTGGGGAAAAAGTCTCTGACTGTCTACTCTATCTATTCCCCTGATCATCTTATAAACCTCTATCAAGTCGCCCCTCATCCTTCTCCGTTCTAATGAGAAAAGGCCTAGCACCCTCAACCTTTCCTCGTAAGACCTACTCTCCATTCCAGGCAACATCCTGGTAAATCTTCTTTGCACCTTTTCCAGAGCTTCCACATCCTTCCTAAAATGAGGCGACCAGAACTGTACACAGTACTCCAAATGTGGCCTTACCAAGGTTTTGTACAGCTGCATCATTACCTCATGGCTCTTAAATTCAATCCCTCTGTTAATGAACGCGAGCACACCATAGGCCTTCTTCACAGCTCTATCCACTTGAGTGGCAACTTTCAAAGATGTATGAACATAGACCCCAAGGTCTCTCTGCTCCTCCACAATGCCAAGAACTCTACCGTTAACCCTGTATTCCGCATTCATATTTGTCCTTCCAAAATGGACAACCTCACACTTTTCAGGGTTAAACTCCATCTGCCACTTCTCAGCCCAGCTCTGCATCCTATCTATGTCTCTTTGCAGCCGACAACAGCCCTCCTTACTATCCACAACTCCACCAATCTTCGTATCGTCTGCAAATTTACTGACCCACCCTTCAACTCCCTCATCCAAGTCATTAATGAAAATCACAAACAGCAGAGGACCCAGAACTGATCCCTGCGGTACACCACTGGTAACTGGGATCCAGGCTGAATATTTGCCATCCACCACCACTCTCTGACTTCTATCGGTTAGCCAGTTCGTTATCCAACTGGCCCAATTTCCCACTATCCCATGCCTCCTTACTTTGTGCAGAAGCCTACCATGGGGAACTTTATCAAATGCCTTACTAAAATCCATGTACACTACATCCACTGCTTTACCTTCATCCACATGCTTGGTCACCTCCTCAAAGAATTCAATAAGATTTGTAAGGCAAGACCTACCCCTCACAAATCCGTGCTGACTATCCCTAATCAAGCAGTGTCTTTCCAGATGCTCAGAAATCCTATCCTTCAGTACCCTTTCCATTACTTTGCCTACCACCGAAGTAAGACTAACTGGCCTGTAATTCCCAGGGTTATCCCTAGTTCCTTTTTTGAACAGGGGCACGACATTCGCCACTCTCCAATCCCCTGGTACCACCCCTGTTGACAGTGAGGACGAAAAGATAATTGCCAACGGCTCTGCAATTTCATCTCTTGCTTCCCATAGAATCCTTGGATATATCCCGTCAGGCCCGGGGGACTTGTCTATCCTCAAGTTTTTCAAAATGCCCAACACATCTTCCTTCCTAACAAGTATTTCCTCGAGCTTACCAATCTGTTTCACACTGTCCTCTCCAACAATATCGCCCCTCTCATTTGTAAATACAGAAGAAAAGTACTCATTCAAGACCTCTCCTATCTCTTCAGACTCAATACACAATCTCCCGCTACCGTCCTTGATCGGACCTACCCTCGCTCTAGTCATTCTCATATTTCTCACATATGTGTAAAAGGCTTTGGGGTTTTCCTTGATCCTACCCGCCAAAGATTGTTCATGCCCTCTCTTAGCTCTCCTAATCCCTTTCTTCAGTTCCCTCCTGGCTATCTTGTATCCCTCCAATGCCCTGTCTGAACCTTGTTTCCTCAGCCTTACATAAGTCACCTTTTTCCTCTTAACAAGACATTCAACCTCTCTTGTCAACCATGGTTCCCTCACTCGACCATCTCTTCCCTGCCTGACAGGGACATACATATCAAGGACACGTAGCACCTGTTCCTTGAACAAGTTCCACATTTCACTTGTGTCCTTCCCTGCCAGCCTATGTTCCCAACTTATGCACTTCAATTCTTGTCTGACAACATCGTATTTACCCTTCCCCCAATTGTAAACCTTGCCCTGTTGCACGTACCTATCCCTCTCTCCTCAGTACCTAGCAGTACTGAGGAAATACCTTCACCACATACACTGTAGCCTTTCAAGAAGGCTACTCACTACTTACCAGCTGCCTTTATCCTTCTAGGTGGCACAGGCTGCAGATTTGGAAAGAACTGTTAAAACTCACTGCTAACACCAACCCACCCTGCTGGCTCCCAGTCCTCAGGTCATGCATTGAAATATGTTTGAATGATTTTTTTTCTCCATCGAGTTCCCCGGGGATTGAATGTCAGATGGAACCCAGCCTCACAAACAGGATGGATGACCCTTCCCACTGACAGCAGCAGGAGTTGCAAGTAAAAGGAACTCAAAGTAATTTCAATCCCCCTTTCTTGTGGAGGCCGGTTCAAAGCACAAAGATGCTCTTAATTAGTCAATGCAGGTAATTTGTGAAAACCAAGTGGGAAAAAGGGGGTGGGGGGCTGTCTTGTAGGAAATTTGTGGTACATGTCATGGCAATGCAGAGGAAGCTCTATTCCAAAGCTCAGTCATGCCACACATAACTTGGGAACGCTTAATCCAGTTCCCACACTGACGTCTCTCTGATGAAGGTTTCCTACGCAAAGCATGAACTGTCCTTTTAATTTTCCAATTACTCTGTACTATCCCCACTATTTTCTGCTGTCGCTTCAGATCTTTGGAATTCACAATTTATTTTGACTTCAGTAACACAGGAAACAGATTTGTTTAAAATCCAGAGGAAGCAAGGATATTTTGGGGGGTGGGTGTGTGCCAGGGAGATAGAGGAGGGACATGGTTGAAGCTCCATTTGTGAAGTAACGCAGCTTCCCTTTGTCACTGTATAATCCTGACTGCAGCCCTTGCTGTGGTACAGGCCTCTTATGTTTACACTGCCCTGGGTTTCAGTGCTCCCACAACAGCTGAATCCAGCAATGGCAGGGGACGCACATTTCATATTTTAAGGTCGTACTGTGCCACCTCCCGTGGCTGGTGAAAATCTGAACTTTTGCAGACCAGAAGGGAATCTGTTAATATCCTGCACGGGACTAACAGGATGGATATTCTGGTCTTCCCGTGCTCCTTGTGGAGTACGAGCTCCCCGCTAGGGGCGGGATATCATGTTAATCACTGTACAAAAGGTCAGCTAGTAAGACACAGACCAGAGGAGACCCTGTAAATGTTATGTAAATAAACATTGTTTCTTATCTCACTTGGTGTGGATTCCCTGTGTCCTTATTGAAGAATAGATGTTTCAGTCTGTTTCTGTCCAATGTAACAACTTGAGGAACTTAAAGTAGAAATAAATATAAATACATTTGGAGTATTTTAAACTATGAGCAGAATATTAAATGCTGGGGGTGGGGGGGGGGGGCATGGGGGGGAAATATGGAATGGAAACCAGATATGATCCATCACATCCAGGTTTAAACACAGGTGGATCTGCAGGTGAGCGGGAAACCACCAATAAGCTATTGGGCACGGTATTTTAATATTCAAATCCCCAATTAACTGAAAATTCCAATACCCGATATTCTGTTCAAACAACAAGCACATGGATTTCCCAAACCCACTCAGGTGAATCTTCATGCTAGATCACAACAGGGAGTGCCTGGTCAGTGTAACTGACAGGCTGGGATGTTTTAAATGGATGAGCTGCAGCCAAGTCTAAGTGGGAAGCTGCTACTCACAGCACTTCTTCAGCGAGTGCGCTTGACGGGTGATTTCAAACTTCTTGGAAGTCAATCCAACTGCCTTGGGCTTCAGTCACCTTGATTTACACTCCCCTGCTGTCAGCCATCACTGTAGCATAGAATCCCTACAGTGCAGGAGAAGGCCCTTTGGCCTATCGAGTCTGCACTGACCTTCAAAGAGCACTCAACCCATGCCCACTCCCCTGCCCTATACCCGTAACCCCGTGCATTGATCATGGCCAATCCACCTAACTTGCACATCTTTGGACTTTGCACGAGAGCAGCTTCTGCATTGGACCTCTGATGAGGAACAAGGAGAAGCAGCAACACGAAAGCCAACAGCATCAGGTGCAGCAACACCAGCAGCAGCGCACTAGCTGCCTTCTCCTCAACCATACATTCCTCCACACTGCATTGGGGATCGGCAGAGCAGACATGCAGCTTGAAGTTGGCGAGACCCAAAAATAGGGTATATAGAAATCAAATCAGCTCTCTTAACACGTGTGTGAACAAATGAGGCTCAGGCTTTCACAGCAGGTTGTTGCTGATATATACAGCCTCTTGAAATAAGATTTCCCGGGCCTGCATTGCAAGAGTCCAATAAGAGAAGTAGACAGAAGTGTTGTGTATTCATGTTTGTTCCTACTTGGAACAAGGTCACTTTAAGAGTCCGATCATGTGAAACATTGGTAATGTCATTGGCCATTTGCACGGGCAACCAGGCAGTCTATTCTAACAGCCTGTAGAGGAAACATCTTTCCAATAAAGCTCTTGTTTGTTTGTACCTTTGTGGTCTGGAAGCCTGTCTTTAGAAAATATCACAAAGAAAACTGGTGACGAGGAGGTTGGAACCACACTGGCAGAATGCCGGGAATGTAAACAAAAATAGAAAATTCATTGATTTGCGCATGGACATCCAAAAAGGATTATGAAGCTAAAAACTCTATGAAATTAGCAGCTAAGGAAGCCCAATAATTAAGTTCAAGCACGAGAATCCATAACATGTTGGCTGAGACCCGAACAGAGACACAGGATTGAAATTGGCACCGATGTGCAAAAACTGGGCACACAGCAGCAGACTACTGATGCAAAGATGAAAAATGCAGGAATTGTGGTAAAAAGGGGGTACATCAAACATGTGTGTTGAGGAAAGAAACCAGTTTCAAATAAGGACTATAAAAAGTAAGAACCAAGTATATCAAACAGAAAATCAAATAGAGGGAAAAAGATCCACGTGATAAAAAAAGGACACGAGAAAGGACGGCGAGAAAGCGGTCAGCGCCAGATGACAAACTGTCATTGAACACAGCAGCCATTGTGGCATAAAAAAACCGTGACTGGATCACTCCTTTACTGGACAGACAAGCGGTGAAAATGGAGGTGGACGTTGAAGCAGCAATTTTGTTGGTACTAGAAACTGTTTACCTCGAGAAACTACAACATAGCATCTTAAAACAGTCAAAGATAAAACTAAAAGCCAATACTGGGGAAGTGGTTCCATTGAGGGGGTCGTATCTATGTAAATGTGCAGCTAAGCATACAGACCACAGACTTGCCTCTACACATCTTTAAGGTAACTATCCAGCCCTAATGGGGAGAACCTGGCTGGAGAGAATCAAGCTAAACTGGGCCAAGTTTAATATCATGTCGGAGTCTGAAGCAGGTCGACCGATGATTTTAAGGAAGCATGCCACCGTCTTTAATGGAGAGTTGGGAAACATGAAAGAGAACTCAGTCAAGCTAAAGATTAAGGACGAAAGCCAAACTAGATGCTTAAAGTCTAGGTCAGTTCCGTATGCCATGAGGCTAAGGTCGAGGCAGAATTAGAGAGGCTGGTCAAGAGGGAGTCCTTGAACTCGTTAAAGTGATTGAGCCATGACAATGATTAAGAAAGATGGTTCGGTACGCATATGTGGCGATTTTGAAGTTGCTATCAAACCAGTACTGTGTGTCTTTAATTGGTGATTCATTTGGTGGGTTGGCTGGAGGCCAACGTTTCAGTAAACTTAAACTTAGTGAAGATTATCTCCAGTAAATGTGGATCCAAATTCCCAACCATACTTGACAATCGTTACACACAAAGGACTATTCAGATATAAAAAGCTTCCATTTGGCATCACATCACCATCTGCGTTGTTCCAACGTGCCGTGGATCAAAGTCTAAGCAGGCTAGATGATATCTTAGTTACTGGAAAGAATGAAGAAGAGCATCTTCAAAATGTAGATGCTACACTCCAGAGACTAGATGTTTATGGCCTACGCGTTCAGAAGGAAAAATGTGAATTCTTCAAATCTTCTATTGAATACCTGTGGCATGTCATAGATGCAATGGGACTGCTCAAATCACCTTCAAAAGTAAAAGATAACTGAGGAACCTGCATCTCAAAACTTAAATCAACTTCAATCATTTTTGCGCTAATTAAACTATTATTATGGAAAGTTTGTCCCTAATCTAGCAACTATTCACAAGCCTTTGCACAACTTACTGCATCAAAACAGGAAATGGAAAAATGTGGATCAATGCGAGAAGGCTCTCGTACAAGCTAAAGAGTCAGAAGTCCTGACACACTTTGATCTGAAGTGACCCTGGCAACTGCCTTGCAACGCATCACCTTGTGGGGTGGGAGCAATGATTTCTCACATAATGCCCAATGGTGAAGAGAAATAGATTTTCCATCAAGTTCCTCAAACAAAGCAGAAATGAACTATGCACAGCTAGAGACGGAAGCTCAAAGCATCATTTATGGAATCAAACGTTTTAACGATTCGGAAATTAGGGGAGAATTACCATCAGGGGCACGGTAGCACAGTAGTTAGCACTGTTGCTTCACAGCACCAGGGACTTGGGTTCAATTTCCGGTTTGGGTCACTGTCTGTGAGGAGTCTGCTCATTCTCCCCGTGGCTGCGTTTCCTCCAGGTACTCCGGTTTCCTCCCACAAGTCCCGAAAGACATGCTTGTTAGGTGAATTGGACATTCTGAATTCTCCCTTAGTGTACCCAAACAAGTGCCGGAGTGTGGCGACTAAGGGATTTTCACAGTAACTTCATTGCAGTGTGAATGTTAGCCCACTTGTGACACTAACAAAGATTATTATTATTAGGAAATTAGGAGAGCAAAAAGAGGACATGAAGGGATATCGGCAGATAAAATAGAGGAAAATGCTATGTTGTTTTACAGGTGCATTGAGGGTAAAAGGATAACCAGGGAAAGAGTTGGCCCATTAAGGACCACCGTGCTAATTTGTGTGAGGAGCCGGAGGACGTAGATAGAATTTTCAATGAATACTTTGTGTCAGTGTTCACTCATGAGAGGGACAGTGTAGGTATAGAAATCAAGGAGAAGGACTGTAATAAAATTAAAGAGATTAATGTAGACAGAGGATGTTCTGAGTGGTCTGGCAGGCTTGCTTAAAATTAGACAAACCTCCAGAGTCAGATGAAATGTATCCCAGGCTTTTGAGTGAGGCCAGGGAGGAAATAGCAGAGGCACTGGCAATAATTTTTAAATCCCCTTTGCCTGCAGGAGAGGTGCCAGAGGACTGGAGGATAGCCAATTATTCAAGAAGGGAGGAAGGGATAAACCATGAAATTACAAGCTAATCTGTCTAACCTCAGTGTGGGGGAACTATTGGAAGCAATTCTGAAACACAAAATTAATCTGCATTTGGAGAGGCAGGGATTAATCAAGAGTAGTCAACATGGTTTTGTTAAGAGCAGTCATGCATGACCAACTTGACTGACTTTTTCGAAGAGATGACCAGATGTGTAGATGAGGGAAATGCATTTGACGCAGTGTACTTGGACTTCAGCAAGACATTTGATAAGGTTCCACATGGGAGACTGATAGCGAAGGTAAGAGCCCATGGATCCATGGAAATTTGGCAAATTGAATCCAAAACTGGCTGAGTGGCAGGAAGCAGACAATGATGTCTGGGGGGCGTTTTTCTGACTGGGAGCCTGTGTCCAGTGGGGTCCCGCAGGGATCAGTGTTGGGCCTTTGCTGTTTGTGGTTTATATACATGATTTAGGCATGAGTGCAGGAGGGTTGATCACTACATTTGCGGATGATATGAAAATTGGTGAGATGGTAAATAGTGAGGAGGATAGCCTTAGATTACAGGGGGATATAGATGGGCTAGCAAATGGAATTCAATCCGGCTAAGTGTGAGGTGATGCAGGACAAACAAGGCAAGGGAATGCATGATAAACGGCAGGACCCTGGGAAGCACCGAGGATCAGAGGGACATTGGTGTGCATGTACAACAGATCCTTAAGGTAGCAGAGCAGGTGGATACAGTGGTTAAGAAGGCATCTATTATGCTTGCCTTTGTTAGCCAAGGCATAGAGTTTAAGAGCAGGGAGGTTATGCTGGAACTGTATAAAATGTTGGTTAGGTCACAGCTAGAGTATTATGTGCAGTTCTGGAATCCACATTATAGGAGGGATGTGATAACACTGGAGGGACGTGATTGAACTGGAAAGTGTGCAGAGGAGATTTACCAGGATATTGTCTGGGCCGGATAGTTTTAGTTATGAAGAGAGATAGGATATAGTGGGTTTTGTTTCTTTGGAGCAGAGGAGACTGAGGAGAGACATGATTGAGATCAATAAAATTATGAGGGGCATAGATAGAGTAGACAGGAAGAAAAATTTCCCCTTGGCGAGGGATCAATGCCCAGGGGGCATAGATTTAAGGTAAGAGGCAGGAGGTTTGGAGGGAATGTGAGGAAAAACATTTTACCCAGAAGGTGGTGGGAGTTTGAAACTCGCTGCCTGAAGGGGTGGCGGAGGCAGAGACCCTCATAACATTTAATCAGTATTTTGACGTGTACTTATGATCCCAAGATATACAAGGCTATGGTCCAAGCACTGGAAAATGAGATTGGAATGGTTAGGTGGTTGTCTTTAACCGGCGCAGACGGGTTTGGCCAAAGGGCTTTTTTCAGTGATGTAAAACCCTATAACCTGTAGGAAAGGCAATTTTCTTTAGTAACAGATCATCGACCACTGACAATGATACTTGGGCCACGCAGAAGCAAACTGGATGCTGAGATGACATTGCTGTTGTCAGCACATACATACACAATAAAATGTTGCCAATCAAATCTCCATGGGGACGCTGATGGACTCTAGATTATCTAATGATTCGTCAATTAATCATTTGAGTGCTAATATTTTTCATTTCAAAGATAATCCACAGCTGTGAGAAGTTATGGACATGTCAAGACAGCAGGAGCAAACCCAGAGTTGAAGCCATATGTTTTCCGAAGGCTGGAAGTATCCATATAGGCTTGTTGTCTCATCTGGGAAATCATCATTCTGCCATTGGTAAGGAAAGTGTCCAAAACCAATTTTATGACGGTCATTGTGGAACAGTAAACGTGAAGGATATAGCCAGAAGCTATTTTTAGTGGCCGGGGATCGGTAGCAAAATCAAAGAGAAGGCGGGCATGTGCTTGGCTTGTGCAAGGGTTTGAAACCTGCCACCACTAGTGCTATTACACCTGTAGGCATGGTGAGGGGGCCATGGAAAAGACTTCATGTAGATTATGCTAGAGCATTCATAGGACGAGGGCAGCACGGTAGCATAGTGGTTAGCACAGTTGCTTCACAGCTCCAGGGTCCCAGGTTCGATTCCCGGCTGGGTCACTGTAAGTGCGGAGTCTGCACGTTCTCCCCGTGTCTGCATGGGTTTCCTCCGGGTGCTCCGGTTTCCTCCCACAGTCCAAAGATGTGCAGGTTAGGTGGATTGGCCATGCTAAATTGCCCTTAGTGTCCAAAAAAATGTTAAGTGGGGGTTATTGGGTTACGGGGATAGGGTAGATACGTGGACTTTAGTATGGTGCTCTTTGTCAGACTCGATGAGCCGAATAGCCTCCTTGTGCACTGTAAATCCAATGATTCTATGGCAAAATCATTGTGGTACATGCGCACTTGAAATGGCCTGAAGTCGCCATTATGAAGACTACATCCTCAGAGAGGACAATAGAAAGACTAGGTGAGATTGTTGCAAGATCCAGTTATCCTGAACAAGTTTGCGACAATGGGCCACAGTTCATTTTGCAAGAATTCACAAATTATCTAAAGGAGAAATGAATCCAACACATCCAATCCGCTCCTTATCATCCTGCCACAAATGGGCTGGCTGAAAGGTTTGTTCAGATAATGAAGTATTCATTGAAGGTAACTCATGAGCAAGGATCATTGTCTAAACGACCAAGCCAATTCCAGATGACATGCAGGAATACAAAACATTCGACAACCCAGTCTCACTTTAAGAGTCCAATCACGTGGCGTATTGGTGATGCCATCAGCCATTTGCGGAGAGAAATGGGCAATCTATCCGAACAGCTGGTAGAGTAAAAAAACTTTCCAATAAAGCCCTTGTATTTGAAAGCACATCCTTTAAAAAATACCACAGGAAGCCACTCCCTGGAGGCAAGAAATATAATTTTTTTTTGAACTGTAAAGCTGCTTCAATGTTAATTTTAGTGTTTTGTAAATGCTGGCTGCTCCAGCTGTGTAGCTGATGGCAACATCAAAGAACACGATGTGGATTTGCTGAGACTGGAAGACATTCTTTTTCCATACCGCCCAATCCCACTTATAGTGAATGAAGCAAGTTTATTTTGAGGATAAAAATTGGGCCTCATTGTGCTCATATTTATGGATTTAAAGCAGATGCAACTATCCCAAACCAAAGATATACCTGAAAAATATTGGGCACAATAATGAGGGGGCTATTAGCTGCTCAATCCACCGGTCCTGATGAGATGACATTGATCTCCTTAAAATAAACCTTCGCTGCCCTGACAGATCTACCCCAAAATATTAATGAAACCCATGGCCCATTTTCAATCCAGCCTCAGGTACCTCAACTGGGCTTCGGGCTCACTGCGTGGTCCCAGATTCTGGAATGAAAACAGGCTGAAAGGAGTTTTGGTCCCTTGAGAGCCACCACCAGTATCACAGTACTAAAGAAATATAAAAGCAGCTTATAAAAGTTGGGAAAATCTCACTTGGCAACCACTTCAAACCACAATGATTAAGAATGTTCAAGTTATTACCTTGCCTCCTAGGGATAATGTCAGTCTGTAACTGAAGCAATACATTTAATCTTCTTTACAGAGATGTGTGAAATACACCTCAACTGTGATCGTGCTCCTCATGAAAAAGCAGATTTTGTGACAAACAGGTTGAAATTACTTCCAGCTTGTTTCTCTTGCTCTTTTGTGGGATGTGAGCATCACTGGCATCATTACCCCAGCTCATTCCTGAGACAAAGTGTTGACGCCAACTACAGGGATGGTGCAGGCGGGAGGGATTCAGATTTCTGGATAACTGGGGCTCTTTCTGGGGAAGGTGGGACCTCTACAGACAGGATGGTCTACATCTGAACCTGAGGGGCAAAAATATCCTGGGGGGGGAGATTTGTTAGTGCTCTTTGGGGGGGTTTAAACTAATTCAGCAGGGGCATGGGAACCTGGATTGTAGTTTTAGGGTAAGGGAGAATGAGAGTATAGAGGTCAGGAGCACAGATTTGATGTCGCAGGAGGGGGCCAGTGTTCAGGTAGGTGGTTTGAAGTGTGTCTATTTCAATGCCAGGAGTATACGAAATAAGGTAGGGGAACTGGCAGCATGGGTTGGTACCTGGGACTTCGATGTTGTGGCCATTTCGGAGACATGGATAGAGCAGGGACAGGAATGGATGTTGCAGGTTCCGGGGTTTAGGTGTTTTAGTAAGCTCAGAGAAGGAGGCAAAAGAGGGGGAGGTGTGGTGCTGCTAGTCAAGAGCAGTATTACGGTGGCGGAGAGGATGCTAGATGGGGACTCATCTTCCGAGGTAGTATGGGCTGAGGTTAGAAACATGAAAGGAGAGGTCACACTGTTGGGAGTCTTCTATAGGCCTCCAAATAGTTCTAGGGATGTAGAGGAAAGGATGGCGAGGATGATCCTGGATAAGAGCGAAAGTAACAGGGTAGTTATTATGGGAGACTTTAACTTTCCAAATATTGACTGGAAAAGATATAGTTCGAGTACATTAGATGGGTCGTTTTTTGTACAGTGTGTGCAGGAGCGTTTCCTGACACAATATGTTGACAGGCCAACAAGAGGCGAGGCCACGTTGGATTTGGTTTTGGGTAATGAACCAGGCCAGGTGTTGGATTTGGAGGTAGGAGAGCACTTTGGGGACAGTGACCACAATTCGGTGACGTTTACGTTAATGATGGAAAGGGATAAGTATACACCGCAGGGCAAGAGTTATAGCTGGGGAAGGGCAATTATGATGCCATTAGATGTGACTTGGGGGGATAAGGTGGAGAAGTAGGCTGCAAGTGTTGGGCACACTGGATAAGTGGAGCTTGTTCAAGGATCAGCTACTGCGTGTTCTTGATAAGTATGTACCGGTCAGGCAGGGAGGAAGGCGTCGAGCGAGGGAACCGTGGTTTACCAAAGAAGTGGAATCTCTTGTTAAGAGGAAGAAGGAGGCCTATGTGAAGATGAGGTGTGAAGTTTCAGTTGGGGAGATGGATAGTTACAAGGTAGTGAGGAAGGATCTAAAGAGAGAGCTAAGACGAGCAAGGAGGGGACATGAGAAGTATTTGGCAGGTAGGATCAAGGAAAACCCAAAAGCTTTCTATAGGTATGTCAGGAATAAGCGAATGACTAGGGAAAGAGTAGGACCAGTCAAGGACAGGGATGGGAAGTTGTGTGTGGAGTCTGAAGAGATAGGCGAGATACTAAATGAATATTTTTCGTCAATATTCACTCAGGAAAAAGATAATGTTGTGGAGGAGAATGCTGAGACCCAGGCTAATAGAATAGATGGCATTGAGGTACGTAGGGAAGAGGTGTTGGCAATTCTGGACAGGCTGAAAATAGATAAGTCCCCGGGTCTTGATGGGATTTATCCTAGGATTCTCTGGGAGGCCAGTGAAGAGATTGCTGGACCTTTGGCTTTGATTTTTATGTCATCATTGGCTACAGGAATAGTGCCAGAGGACTGGAGGATAGCAAATGTGGTCCCTTTGTTCAAAAAGGGGAGCAGAGACAACACCGGCAACTATAGACCGGTGAGCCTCACGTCTGTAGTGGGTAAAGTCTTGGAGGGGATTATAAGAGACAAGATTTATAATCATCTAGGTAGGAATAATATGATCAGGGATAGTCAGCATGGCTTTGTGAAGGGTAGGTCATGCCTCACAAACCTTATCGAGTTCTTTGAGAAGGTGACTGAACAGGTAGACGAGGGTAGAGCAGTTGATGTGGTGTATATGGATTTCAGCAAAGCGTTTGATAAGGTTCCCCACGGTAGGCTATTGCAGAAAATACAGAGGCTGGGGATTGAGGGTGATTTAGAGATGTGGATCAGAAATTGGCTAGCTGAAAGAAGACAGAGGGTGGTGGTTGATGGGAAATGTTCAGAATGGAGTTCAGTTACAAGTGGAGTACCACAAGGATCTGTTCTGGGGCCGTTGCTGTTTGTCATTTTTATCAATGACCTAGAGGAAGGCGCAGAAGGGTGGGTGAGTAAATTTGCAGACGATACTAAAGTCGGTGGTGTTGTCGATAGTGTGGAAGGATGTAGCAGGTTACAGAGGGATATAGATAAGCTGCAGAGCTGGGCTGAGAGGTGGCAAATGGAGTTTAATGTAGAGAAGTGTGAGGTGATTCACTTTGGAAGGAATAACAGGAATGCGGAATATTTGGCTAATGGTAAAGTTCTTGGAAGTGTGGATGAGCAGAGGGATCTAGGTGTCCATGTACATAGATCCCTGAAAGTTGCCACCCAGGTTGATAGGGTTGTGAAGAAGGCCTGTGGAGTGTTAGCCTTTATTGGTAGAGGGATTGAGTTCCGGAGTCAGGAGGTCATGTTGCAGCTGTACAGAACTCTGGTACGGCCGCATTTGGAGTATTGCGTACAGTTCTGGTCACCGCATTATAGGAAGGACGTGGAGGCTTTGGAGCGGGTGCAGAGGAGATTTACCAGGATGTTGCCTGGTATGGAGGGAAAATCTTATGAGGAAAGGCTGATGGACTTGAGGTTGTTTTCGTTGGAGAGAAGAAGGTTAAGAGGAGACTTAATAGAGGCATACAAAATGATCAGGGGGTTGGATAGGGTGGACAGTGAGAGCCTTCTCCCGCGGATGGAAAGGGCTGGCACGAGGGGACATAGCTTTAAACTGAGGGATAATAGATATAGGACAGAGGTCAGAGGTAGGTTCTTTACGCAAAGAGTAGTGAGGCCGTGGAATGCCCTACCTGCTACAGTAGTGAACTCGCCAACATTGAGGGCATTTAAACGTTTATTGGATAAACATATGGATGATAATGGCATAGTGTAGGTTGGATGGCTTTTGTTTCGGTGCAACATCGTGGGCCGAAGGGCCTGTACTGCGCTGTATCGTTCTATGTTCTACGTTCTAATTTGAGGACTTTCACGCACCTGGACTGATTCAGCGACTGTTAAGGGGATAGCACCGGTGCCACGTAGAACACAATCGATTCCAATGAGAACTGGTGCGGGTTTCATCGGGTTTGCGATTGACACTCAGGAGGCTGACAAGCTGCAGCCGCAAATACACACTGCACTCCCCACACACACCATCCTAGCCAACAAGATGGCAGTAGGACGCACAGCCCCACGCTCCTCCTGGATGCTGTGGAGGAGAGGCGGGCCACCCTATACCCTGGGCGCAGGTGGCAGATGTGGTAAGCACCATGAGCAACACAGTCCGGACTGGTCAGCAGTGCAGGAAGAAACTGCACGATCTCCTCAGGGCAGCCAGGGTGAATAGGCAGCACTGTGCCCCTGGCACCAACCCCCATCCCAAAAACCCGTAAACCCCTGCACCGCCCCCACCCGGAGGCAGCCGAACCCCCACCCTGCACCGCATGCCAGCACCCATGTCGGCCGCCATGGCCGGGTGCCCTAGCCACTGAAGCCACCAGCTACCCACCCCCTGGGATGCATGCATCAGTCTGTCTAACAATGGGCATTTTCTGTTTCCCCTCGCCCCCAGGAGAAGGCTGTCCATAACCGGCGTGAGCGGAAGACTAGAGGGGGACTGCTGGATCTGCGGCCCCTCATCACGGCAGAGTAGTGGGCCCTAGACCTGGTAGGCGGGCCTGAGGTAAGGGAAGTCGCCGGGGTGGAGATTGGCTGCGGTGGAGGAAGTAAAACCCCGCTCAGTTGCGGTTCCCCGTGCCATGTGTGTCAACCCCCCAACATCACCCACACCATCCTCACACCCCCCTCACCTCCGCACCACCCATCCCCTCCCTCCCCCGGTCCGCAGTCAATGATTTTTCTATTTTTTTAACTTTTCCTGAATTCTGCTAGCGTGGTTCCAACCTCATCGCCAGAACCCTTCCCCACCGTGTGCTTAGCAGCGACAATGACTGACACATATGCCTGAAACCCAGGACTTCCCAGAGCTCAATTCCGATGATGACATTGATTTCCTGTCACAGCTGTCTCCAACACCCTCCACCATCCCCAGAGACACTCACCTCGTTCAGGCACTTTCGGGACACTATCTGGTGCACACCACACATCTGCTTCAGTACATCTGGTTGAGGTAGGAACTCCCAAGGGGATGAACATCGGAGGGCAGGCTGACCCCAGGGCCTATCTGTCATCCAGACGGGTTTCAGGCTTCCAAAATGGACAGTCTCATTAATTGCGGAGGTGCAGTCACAGAGCCAGGGACTATATGAGGGGTTGGCGGCTAGCATCCAGCACTTGCAGGTGCAGGTGGAGGAGTCCAACCGCGTACAGGAGCAGGATGTGGTGCCTGTCATGCGTGCCACCCAGGTCAACACCGCGCGGGCGGTGGCCGCGGTGGAGGCCTTGGGGCAAGGGTTTAGGTGATGGATCAGCATGTCCAACACCAAGGCCCAGTGCAGGGCTGCCCTCTAACAGGCAGCCATGTACCAGAGCCAATTTGACATTGCGGCAGCCGTTCCTGAGTGCGGCCCAGTCACAGCAGACCATGTCTGAGAGAGTCGGTGGCATTTCCCAGGCTTTGGATGACATGGCACAGATGCAGAGGAAAGTGGCTCAGTAACAGAAGGAGATAGCGTAGTCACTGGCTGATGTGACACACACCCAGAAGGAGGTGGCACATTCAGTGGATGATGTGGCGCAGCCCAGACAGAGGTGGTCCACTCCCTGTGCTCCATGGCCATGTGCATACAGAACCTGAGGTGAGAGCAGGTCTCCAGGACTGGCAGCACCAAGTGTCAGGGGACATCTCAGAGGCTTGCACCCTCGTACCATGGAGTAGCCAGAGGGCTATCGGGCACCCTGAGGGGGGATGAGGTGTTGGGGACCATGCCAGTGACTCCCACAGGGAAGGTGCCAGGAAACCGCAGACTCCCCCCCCCTTCCTGTCCTTGGTGGGCAGCGAGCAGAACAGGATGGCACCACGCCACCTGGGACATTTTGAGGGGATTTGATTTGATTTATTATTGTCACATGTATTAGTATACAGTCAAAAGTATTGTTTCTTGCATGCTGTACAAACAATGCATACCGTACATAGGGAAGGAAGGAGAGACTGCATAATATAATGTTACAGTTATAGCAAGGTGTAGAGAAAAGATCAACTTAATATGAGGTAGGTCCATTCAAAAGTCTGATGGCAGTAGGGAAGAAGCTGTTCTTGAGTCGATTGGTACGTGACCTCAAACTTTGGTATCTTTTTCCTGACGGGAAAAGGTGGAAGAGAGTATGTCCGGGGTGCGTGGGGTCCTTAATTATGCTGGCTGCCTTTCCGAAGCAGTGGGAATTGTAGACAGAGTCGATGGATGGGAGGCTGGTTTGCGTGATGGACTGAGCTACATTCACGACCTTTTGTAATTTCCTGCGGTCTTGGGCAGAGCAGGATCCATACCAAGCTGCGATACAGCCAGAAAGAATGTTTTCTATGGTGCATCTGTAGAAGTTGGTGAGATGCCAAATTTCCTTAGTCTTCTGAGAAAGTAGAGTCGTTGGTGGGCTTTCTTAACTACAGTGTGAGCATGGGGGGACCAGGACAGGTTGTTGGTGATCTGGACACCTAAAAACTTGAAGCTCTCGACCCTTTCTACTTTGTTTCCATTGATGTAGACAGGGGCATGTTTTCCATTACGCTTCCTGAAGTCGATGACAATCTCCTTCGGTTTGTTGACATTGAGGGAGAGATTATTGTCGTCGCACCAGTTCACCAGATTCTCTATCACATTTCTGTACTCCGTCTCGTCATTGTTTGAAATCCGACCCACTCCTGTGGTGTCATCAGCGAGTTGGAGGGGAATTTGGCCATACAGTCATAGGTGTACAAGTATAGTAGGGGCTGAGGACACAGACTTGTGGGGCACCGGTTTTGAGGATGATCGTGGAGGAGGTGTTGTTGCCTATCCTTACTGATTGTGTCCTGTGGGTTAGAAAGTTCAGGATCCAGCCGCAGAGGGAGGAGCCGAAGCCAAGGCCACGGAGTTTGAAGATGAGTTTCGTGGGAATGATGGTGTTGAAGGCTGAGCTGTAGTCGAAAAATAGGAGTCTGACATAGGTGTCTTTGTTATCTACGTGTTCCAGGGTAGAGTGCAGGTCCATGGGGATGTGGACCTGTTGCAGCGGTAGGCTAACTGTAGTGGATCAAGGCAATCCAGGAGGCTGGAGTTGATTCGTGCCATGACTCACCTTTCAAAGCACTTCGTGATGATGGATGTCAGAGCCACTGGACGATAATTAAGGCACACTGCTTGGCTTTTTTTTGGTACAGGGATGATGGTCGTCTTCTTGAAGCAGATAGGGACCTCTTGTTGTAAAGAGGTTGAAGATGTCTGTGAATACCCCCGCCAGCTGATCCGCGCAAGACCTGAGTGCCCTTCCGGGTACCCCATCTGGGCCAGTGGCTTTCCGAGGGTTGACCTTCGAGAAGGCTGCTCTGACGTCTGCAATGGTGATCTCAGATACAAGTTCATCCGAGGCCTCTTGCTCAAAGCGGGCAGAGAATGCGTTGAGCTCATCAGGGCGGGGTGCGTTGGAGCCGACGATTTTACATGCCTTCATCTTGTAGCCCGTTATGCCTTGCAGACCTTGCCATAGACGGCGGGGGTCTGTGTGGCTAGCCTGGGACTCGAGCTTGGTCCGCTACTGTCTTTTGGCATCTTTGATGGATCTCCTTAGATCACTGCAGGCTTTCTTGTGTAGGTCAGGATCGCCTGACTTGAATGCCTCAGACCTAGACTTCAGCAAGCAGTGAACATCCCTGTTCATCCAGGGTTTCCGGTTGGGAAACAGGCGGATTTGTTTCTTTGGCAAACAGGCTTCTACACGCTTAATAATGAAGTCAGTTACTGTAGTGGCGTACTCGCTCAGGCTGGTCGCAAAGTTTTTAAATACTAACCAGTCCACTGACTCTGAGCAATCCCACAGGATATCAGATTCCTCAGACCAACAATGCATGAATTTCTTTGACGGATTCTCCCGCTTCAGTTTTTGCTTATAAGTCGGGAGCAGGCGTACAGCCTTGTGGTCAGATTTGCCAAAGTGTGGGCGGGCGATCGATCAGTAGGCATGTTTGATATTTGTGTAGCAGTGGCCCAGGATGTTTGGGCCTCTGGTGGAACAGATGATATGTTGGTGGTAATTTGGTAGTATGCTCTTGAGCTTGGCCTGATTGAAGTCCCCAGCTACAATGAACAAGGCCACGGGATGTTTTGTTTCAAGGCTATTTGCGGTGGTGAATATTTTGTCCAGTGCGGTTTTCACGTTCGCATGGGGTGGAATGTAAACTGCCGTCAGGATAATGGAGCTGAACTCCCGCGGAAGGTAGTAGGGGTGGCATTTTAGCGTCAGGTATTCTAGGTCTGGGAAGCAAAAACTCGCAGTGTTGCTACATCTAGGCGCGGGAGGTGTTGATTAGGAGACATCTGACAGCAGCTTGCCCCATCCAGAAGACACCCGCCAAGGGAGACCCAGGTCGTGGGCGGGGAATCGCAGCAGGCCGCCTCCACTCCCGATGCACCATCTAGGGATCCACCTAGACATAGTGGGCGAGATTCTCCGACCCCCCGCCGGGTCGGAGAATCACTGGGGGCTGGCGTGATCCCGCCCCCGCTGGTTGCCGAATTCTCCGGCACCGGATATTCGGCGGGAGCGGGAATCGCGCCGTGCCGGTTGGCGGGCCACCTCCCGCGATTCTCCGGCCCGGATGGGCCGAAGTCCCGCTGCTAAAATGCCTGTCCCGCCGGCGTAGATTAAACCACCTACCTTACCGGCGGGACAAGGCGGCGCGGGCTGGCTCCGGGGTCCTGCAGGGCGATCTGGCCCCGGGGGGTGCCCACACGGTGGCCTAGCCCACGATCGGGGCCCACCGATCTGCGGGCGGGCCTGTGCCGTGGGGGCACTCTTTTCCTTCTGCCTTCGCCACGGTCTCCACCATGGCAGAGGCGGAAGAGACTACCTCCACTGCGCATGCGCAGGAATGCCGTCAGCGGCCGCTAACGCTCCCACGCATGCGCCGCCCGGAGATGTCATTTCCGCGCCAGCTGGCGGGGCACCAAAGGCCTTTTCCGCCAGCTGGCGGGGCGGAAATTTGTCCGGCGCGGGCCTAGCCCCTTAAGGTTGGGGCTCGGCGCCCAAAGATGCGGAGCATTCCGCACCTTTGGGGCGGCGCGATGCCCGACTGATTTGCGCTGTTTTAGGCGCCAGTTGGCGGACATCGCGCCGATACCGGAGAATTTCGCCCAGTGTTAGGGCCCATAAGGCCAGAAAGTTAGACACCTGGGGCGGGATTCTCCGAGTGGCGGGAGCCGCTCCGGCGTCAGGCCGCCCCAAAGGTGCGGAAGTCTCTGCAACTTTAGGGGCCAAGCCCTCACCTTGAGGGGCTAGGCCCGCGCCGGAGTGGTTTGTGCTCCACCGGCTGGCGGGAAAGGCCTTTGGTGCCACGCCAGCCGGGGTCGAAAGGTCTTCGCCGGGCGACGCGGGTCCGCGCATGCGTGGGAGGGTCAGCGGCTGCAGACGTCATCCCCGCGCATGCGCAGGGGAGGAGGTCTCTTCTGCCTCTGCCATAGTGACGATGATGGCGAAGGCTGAAGAAAAATAGTGCCCCCACGGCTCAGGCCCACCCACGGATTGGTGGGTCCCGATTGCGGGCCAGGCCATCGTGGGGGCACCCCCCGGGGCCAGATCACCCCACACCACCCCCAGGACCCTGGAGCCTGCCCGTGCCGCCTTGTCCCGCCATTCAAAAGGTGTTTAGTCCATGCTGGCAGGACAGGCATTCCAGCAGCGGGACTTCGGCCCATCGCGGGCCGGAGAATCGGCAGGGGTGGGCCTGCCGACCGGCGCGGTGCGATTCCTGCCCCTGCCGACCGGCGCGGCGCGATTCCCGCCCCCGCCAAATCTCTGGTGGCGGAGACTTCGGGACATGGCGGGGGTGGGATTCACGGCAGCCCCCGCCGATTCTCCGACCTGGTGTGGGGTCGGAGAATCCCACCCCTGTTCAGTTGGCACGGGTGCAGGGCACAGTATAGCGATAGGGAATAGAGCACGTTTGTGTATATATTTGTTCACGTTAAACACCTGTTCACACTGTTACAATCTGCCTCGGTGCTCTGTCAGATGGGTGTGAGGCGTGTGATAGTCTGGGCTGGCCAGACAGTGGGCAGAGGACTCGCATACCTAGACAGTGGGCAGGAGTCAGATGTTGTCAAATGATGCGGAGCACCAGTGCTCATTGCAAAGCGGATTCTCATCATCCTCCTTCCCAGGGACCATACCTGCTGTTACTGTCAACCCAGGGCCCACACTCCTGTAGTGCGGCAGGTATGTATCACAGAATCACAGAAGGGGTTGCAGGGTGGGGGGGGGGCACAAGTCATGTGGCCTCTCGTGCCTGCCTGGGCCCCATGTCCTACCCATCCTCGCCCTCCCCCGCATCCTCCTCGTCGGACAAGGTCTGACGTTTATCCTCCTCCTCCAGCACTTCGCCCCTCTGCTGTTCGATGTTGTGGAGCGCACAGCAGGCCGTCACAATGTGGGCGACACTTTCAGCATCATACTAGAGGGCTCCATCAAAGCGGTCCAGGCACCGGAACTGCATCTTCAGGATGCCGATGCACCACTCGATCAAGCCCCTAGTCGCTGCATGGACATCATTTTAGCGGGTCTCTGCATCGGTCTGCGGCTTTTGGATAGGCGTCATCAGCCACAACTGCAGTGGATAACCCCTGTCGCCCAGGAGACACCGCCCCAGGCGGGGGGGGCGTCTCAAAGTTGGCCGGGAATCGTCGAGTGTGCCAGGATGAAGGAGTCGTGCACACTGCCCAAGTATCGGGCGCAGACGTGTATGATGTGCAGCAGATGGTCACGTATGAGCTGCACGTTCATCGAGTGGAACGCCTTTCGGTTTGTGTAGAGCAGTCTGTCATCCCCAGGTGCTCGTAGTGCAGCATGTATCCCATCAATCACCCCCTGGGCCTGGGCCATCTTGGCTGAGGCACAGGGGTGGCGGGGTGGGAGAGGTGCCTATCTTCCTGGGGCTGCCACCTCCAATGTTACTTGTCGGAAGATGATATAGGGGAGGGGAGAGTGCTGGATATTTACAAGGAATTTATGGACAGTATGGTGCAGTCCTGGACATGGGTAGAGGCCTTGCAGAGGGTGGACACATCCTCGTTGTGTGCGAGGCTAAGCCTCATCAAGTTTAAGGTGGTGCACAGGGCTCTCATGACGGTGGCGAGGATGAGCTGGTTCTTTGAGGGAGTGGAAGGCAGGAGTGGGCAGTGTGGGGGGTGGGGGTGGGGTGGGGGGGGTGGGAGGCGGCGGCTGGCGAATCACGGCCACAGGTTTTGGGCACGTCCAAGTCTGAGGAGATTCTGGCAGGGGTCCTCGGATGTTATGTTCGAGATTCTGGGTGCAGGATGGCCCCGAGTCCAGAGGTGGTGCTGTTCGGTGTGCCGGAAGATCTGGGTGTCCAGGTGGGGAGAGAGGCCGATGTATTGGCCTTTGCCTCCCTGATAGCCCAGAGACGGATTTTGTTGTGTTGGCGCCGAAGGCGCGGGTATGGGTGAGTGACCTGGTAGAATTCCTGCAGCAGGAGAAGGTCAAGTTCGCTTTGCAGGGGCTGGCAGAGCTGTTCGCCCCGAGGCGAAAACCGTTCATTGATTTCTTCAACGAGGATTGAGGGGTTAGCGACGGGGTAATGTGGATTTGGATTTATTGTCCTGTGTACCGAGGTACAGTGAAAAGTATTGTTCTGCGCACAGTCCAGACAGATTGTTCCATACATGGAAAAAATCGTGGGTCATACGACACATACACAATGTAAATACATAGGCACAGGCATCGTGTGAAGCATAAGGAGTACAGTGCTACTCAGTAGAAAAGATGCAGGTCAGGGGGTTAGGGGGCTAAAAACTGGGAAGGAGAGATGTGGTGGGGTATTGGTATCGGGGGAGGTTGGGGATTTGAGGTTGTTCAGGTTGATGTGTTGGTCTTCTGATGTTTTTGTTTATATATGTGAAAAGTCTTGATTAAGAATATTTAAAAAAGAGTTGGGCTAGTGATTAGGTCAGGGTTGAGGTTGGGTCAGGGATTAGGACTGCGGTTCTGAGAATTGGGATTCTGGGAACAGGAGGGCATGTATCGCGGAGGCCATTTGTGGGTGAGGCGCCGACTGGAGAGGAGATTGGTGAATGGTAGGAGTGGGGCGGTGGAAAAGGAGGTTGAGGGGAGAGGTCGGGGAGAGAGGAGCAGGGTAGCAAGAGGAGGCTGGGTGGATAAGCTCGAGGGTTGGGGGCAGAGACGGACTGGGGGTCAGGACAGAGTGTCAGAGGGTGATTGGGGGCAGAGAACGTTGGTGATCGTGTCAGAGTTAACGGTGTGGCTGAAAGGAGCAGCACAGCTCCTCTAAGTTCTACTTTTAGTTATGTTTTTCACGTTCTTTCTTGCCGGTCATTCCTGGGCTGGTCTTCCCAAACTATGGGCAGGATTCTCTGAAAATGGGGCTATGTCCCCACGCCGGCGGGAAAACCAGCGGCAACGAATCCGGCGTCAACGGCCCCCCAAGGTGAGGAATTCCCACCTTTCTAGGGGGCTAGATTGCCGCCGGAGTCGTCCCCGCTGCTCCAGCCGGCGCCGAAAGGCCGGCGCAGGTTCGCGCATGCGCGGGATAGCCGGCATGATCTGCATACGCGGACCGGCCGGCGTCATTCCGCGCATGCGCAGGGGTTCTCTTCTCCGCGCCGGCCCCCGGGCAATATGGCGGAGCTCTACAGGGGAAAGAAGGCCCCGACGGAAACAGCCCGCTGTAGGATCGGTAGGCCCCAATTGCGGGCCAGGCTTGTGTGGCCCCCCCACCCCCTCCCCGGGGTCAGATCCCCCCACGCCCCCCTCCAGGAGCGGTCCCGCACACTTACCTGCCAGGTCCCGCCGTGTGTGAGGTGAGTGATTCATGCCGACGGGACTGGCCAAAATTGGACGGCCGCTCGGCCCATTGGGGCCCGGAGAATCGCTGGGGGGGCCACTGTCAACGGCCTATGTTCGAATTTTAACATTTAAAAATGAGCAACAAAGATAGACTTTGCAAAATTAAAACAGCAACAAAGCAGCATGGTAACATTCAGCATATGTCATAGATTTTGGCCTATAGATTGGCCTCTGAATCCTCGGAAAATCCCTCCAAAACCATGGGTCCTCATATACAGCAAATAGAAAAGTGAGCCATTGGCATGGGTGCGGGTGGCCGGAATTATGAAACATCATTGGCATCTGACACAAAAAGTGGCCGTGTCATAAACTCCTGTGCCAATTTTAACACAGCCCATACCGCCTGATTGATTCCTTTGCACCCAGTTATAAGGCACAGGAAATTAAAACATGCGTTTGTGGGATGAAAAATTGAGGGTGAGTATTAATGCAAGTAGAGCACATTGTGGATAAAAAGGGGAGTCAGTTTATACACAGGAGTACATCCAAAAAACATGGGGCTGGATTCTCCGATTCTGCAGCTATGTCCGGAGGTTGCGTCTGGTCGTCCGACCAAAACGTCGGTGGCGCCCCCACACTGATGCTCTGCTGGTGGGGGGCTAGCGGCAGCACCATGTAAGCCCTTCCGGCTTTACCTGCTGATACGGACGCAGAATGGCTGGGTTCCTGGCCGCGCATGCGCACAGAAGCGGCCTGCGGCGGCCACGCTGTATAACATGGCGCCGGCCGCGGGCGGTCCCGACCTGCCATAAAGAGTCAATAAAGGGAGTTAAATAGACTAAATGAATGGGAATAACATCTGGCAGATTGAGTATAATGCAGGAAACGAGGACTTGTCCACTTTGGCAGGAGGAATGGAAAGGCAGTACACTACTTAAATGGACAGAGACTGCAGTACTCTTGAGGTACAGAGGGATCTGGGTGCTCGGTACATAAAATTATAAAAAGGTTAGTATGCAGGTGCAGCAAGTGATTAGGAAGGCAAATTAATTGTTTGTGTTTATTGCAAGTGGAATTGAGATAAAATAGGGAAGTGTTCCTATGGCTGTACAGAGCCTTAGTGAAACCCACATAGTATGCATTTTTGTTCTCCATACTTAAGGATATAAATTGCATTAGAAGCAGTTCAGAGAATGCTCACTTAATTGATTGCTGGGATGAGGGGCTTGGCTTATGAAAAAAGGTTCACACCTGCTCTTACCCAGTGGGACCTCGGCGTGGATCCATCCGGGGGAGACCTGGTGCCTGGGGGGGGTGGGGGGGGTGGGGTCCGTTGTGGCCTTGCCTGCGATCGGGGCCCACCAATTGGCGGGCCGGCCTCTCCTGGTGGGGGCCTCTTTTGTTCCACGCCGGTCCCTGTAGCCCTATGCCATGATGTTGCGTCGGGGCCGGCACGGAGAAGGGAGCCACTGCGCATGCGCGCATTGGCACCGGTCCCACAGCGCATGCGTGTATTGGCGCCGGTCCCACTGTGCATACGCAGACCCGCGGCACCCGTTTGATGGCGGGGATTGGCAGCTGGAGCGGCGTGGGTCGCTCCAGTGCTGTGCTTGCCCCCTGTATGGGTCAGAATCGCTACTCCTGAGTCCATGTTGATGCCGTCGAGAAATGTGACGGTGTTTACGACGGCGTCAACACTTAGCCTCAGGATCAGAGAATCC
The DNA here is from genome assembly GCF_047496885.1 of Scyliorhinus torazame. Classification (NCBI taxonomy): domain Eukaryota; kingdom Metazoa; phylum Chordata; class Chondrichthyes; order Carcharhiniformes; family Scyliorhinidae; genus Scyliorhinus; species Scyliorhinus torazame. The sequence continues at coordinate 193,243,318 of NC_092717.1, forward strand.
CGCCCTATGACTTTGGCTATCTTGGAGAACAATATAAGGAACATTATAGGAGGAGGCCTGCCCAGCTGGGGCTCCTTAACAGGACCTGTAAATGTAACTCCCAGACCCAGACTGGAAGTTCCCGATAGTCCTGGGCTGGGACATCTGTTTTATGAGTCCTGTTAGCGGCTTTACTTTCAGTGTATAATAAACCAGTTTGGCCTTTCATTCCACTGCTCCTGGAATTAGTACAGTACTCGAGGCTGAGTCAGATAGATTTGTAATCAACAACAGAGCCAAAGATGGCGAGACAGGAAAGTGGAATTGAGGCCGCAATTAGGTTAGCCATGTTCATATTGAATTGCGGAGCAGGCTTGAGGAGCCAAATGACCTGCTCCTTCTCTAATTTGTGTGTTCTTATAAGCCGGGGTTTCCCAGACGCCATTGTTGCCTTGAAGAATGGGAGTTCATGACACCAAATACGATTCCTGTGACCCCGAACTGTTGCCCTCAGGCAAGGTGCTGGCAACCTGGAAGAAGTCCAATTTAAGGCAGGGGACACTAAACAGGATTTAGGCCCTTCATATATACAAAAATTTAAAGCCTACTTCAGGGATAAGTGAAGAATAGCTCTTGTTTATTCTGAGGTAATAGGACAAATAGCACACTTTTTGTCTGTCATATGGGGGCGGATCAATGTCTTGGATAGTAACTGGTTGTATAGTGGTGTTATTCAGTAGCAACCACGCCTTTGTTCATCTGCCTTTTCAAAGAACATGCTAAATTTTTTGCCAGTACAATACACCTTTAACATCAATACCCAACACTTGATTATTTGGAAAACGTACTCTCGCCACTTTAATTATAGATTAATATCAACACAGTTAAAATCTTTTATTACAAGCTTTAAAACCAGTCAAAAATGAAATGAAAATTGCTTATTGTCACAAGTAGGCTTCAAATGAAATTACTGTGAAAAGCTCCTAGTCACCACATTCCGGCGCCTGTTCGGGGTGGCTGGTACGGGAATTGAACCCGTGCTGCTTGGCCCGCTTGATCTGCTTTAAAAGCCAGCTATTTAGCCCTGTCTAAACCAGCCAGCATAGAGAAAGATTGCACATCCATTAGCGTTGCATAACATAGGCCCTCCAATTGGGTTATATGGACAGGAGGTGCATTAATCCTTCAAAAGCCATGATTGTTTTGTGTGCAGTTCATTTATTTATAGGCCCTGCATTTATGGAAAAATCAATGGAGCTCTTAGTGGACTCAAGAAAATTAATTAAGAATGGATTGCAGAAAGATTTCTTGGCTGTTGCAATTGTACCATGCTTGGGCCGAACAGGTGACTTTGGTTGCCGAAAAGGTCTCCATTACTCGAACTGTCATCATCGTACACTGACTGATAAGAGTTTGTTTACTGTGATTAGTCAACAACTTCCGTTATCGTTGCATCCTGTGACTAACAGGATGGTAAAAGGCGAATTAGATGGACCTTGATCTGTCCACCAATTCATGTGATCCTATCACTTCAGGGTCACCTTACAACCTTATATTCATCATTTATAATCTCTTCCACAATCCAATTGGCTAGACATTATTTTAGCCCATGAGAATTACTAAAAACAAACGAACATGAAATCCAACAAACCCATTATTTTATCACAGAGGGCAGAGGAAAGAAGAAGTGAAGAAATCAGCATGTGTAATGGCGGGGAGCTGTGTAAAGGATTAATGCAGAAGGGAGAGCAACTTTGCAGATTGACAGGTCAGTTTAAAGTAAGCAGTTGCTTGTTTCTTCACTGTAGGAACAGAACAAAAGGGATTGCAATCTCTCTGCAGCAATAAAAACACCAAATAGAAATCCAAAAAGTAAATCTACTTAACATTATATTTTTTTGCTCGGAGGGCATTTGGACAGGGGATCACCGAGAAAAATCTACTCTTTATTAAATCTGAAATATTTCAGCGTTTTAAATTGCAAAGTTAACCAGTTATGTGCTCTGGTTTGATCAAGCAGAGTTGTCTGGAAATGTAGCAATGTGCAAGCACTACACATCAGTTGTGGCAATTGCTATCTGTCACATGTTTTCTTGAAGCAAATTGGGCTTGTCGGGAGGAATCTTCCCAGGCCCGCAGAGGCAGGCTTGAAAGCAGGACTGGGAGGGAAGGTAAGACAGGAGGTCATTGGGATGGTGTGCCAACAAGTTCCTGCCTCTAGTGGTGGGATGGAATGACTAGGTCTACCCATCCAACAATGGTAAGTTGGCCAATCTGCATCATTAAGTCAGGATTCTTCAGCCTCGCCCATCCAGCGACCGGAAATTCCTGCCTGAGGTCAACGGACCTTTACATGGTCCACATCCCGTCCGTGGCAATCTTGCAGGGGGGGTGGGGGGGTGGGGGGGGGGGCGAAGAATCCAGCCCTAAGTGCCAAAGTGTGGAAGTGTGGGCAAACGGAGGGTGTGACTGGGATAAGATTCTCCATTGACGCCAAAATCCTGACATCGTATGGAGGTGGCTGCAGGCAGCAGGCCGAGACCTGCGAGACCTCCTTTACATTTACCTCCCTCGCCAAAGGTGCAGGCCCCAAAGGGTCACACAGCAGTGGAATCCACAGGGCTGGCCTGGCACCTGTTCCATTTTCCTAAAAGTGGAAAGCTCAAGATGGAAACACCCTAACAGTTACCCGCATATAGCGGTCGTCATATACGGAGACAGCTAATTAAGAGACCACTTCCCGTAAGACCATGCTGCCCACATGTGTAAGGCCAGGACTCGGAAATGGTCCCAACCTGTGACTATTTTTGGAGTACAAGATCCCATCCAGTATCGCTGATGTCTGAACACCTCTCATGTCTAGCTCTCAGCAACTCTGTAAATTATATGCAACATTAGGCCCTGTTAATGCATTCCCATTAATCATAATGCCTCCCCTCCCTTCTTCCTTCTCTGAGATGATAGCCAGTAAATGTCAATGAAGCATCAGAATGCCTGCCTTGTTTCACTGCAGTTAAACTGTGCAGTTGAGGGAAACAGTTGTCATTTCAATCCTCTGAGGGACTGCTGGAGAATGTTGTAAATGGAGCTTATCAGCCATCAGTACATAATCTTTAAATCAAACCTGTCAACACTTGGATGGAGACTTAAAAAAAACAAAAAAAAGAGAGAGCATATACAAGTTGCTGAAGCAAATTTACCACCCAAGACAATTGATAAAGGACACATCGACATATTTAGCTGAAATGAAGTGCAATTTCAGTTGTTATGGAGGTCAACTGCAACTCCTGCTGTGTGTTTGGAGTCACATACAAGCGAGACTAAGAAAGGACGTCAGATTTCCCCATCCGCCCAAAAGAACATGAGTGAACCAGGTGGGTTTGGGCAACATGGTAGCACAGTGGTTAGCACTGTTGCTTCACAGCGCCAGGGACCCAGGTTCGACTCCCAGCATGTGTCACTGTCTGCGTGGGTTCCCTCCGGATGTTCCGGTTTCCTCCCACATGTTCCGAAAAGACGTGCTTGTTCGGGGAATTGCACATTCTGAATTTTCCCTCCATGTATCCGAACAGGCGCTGGAGTGTGGCGACTAGGGGATTTTCACAGTAACTTCATTGCAGTGTTTATGTGAGCTTACTTGTGACACTAATAAAGATTATTATTATTATTTTATAACAATCGGGTAGTAACCTAGGGTATTTATTGGAAGTGACAACTGGGGTTTGAAATCCGCCCCACCCCTAACACCCCAGAGCTGCTGGCCAACCAGAGGCTGGTAGCTGTGGATTTGCTCAGAAACGCCACTGAGGAGACAGTGGTTGCCACTAGTAATGCATCCACCTGAGGCCCAGGACCTACATCAGGCCCGAGGTGGAACCCATGCCACAGGTAAGTGGTCACCGCGAGGGAGGGGAGGGGTCAGCATAAAGGGGCAGGGTTGGGCTGGCTCCCTGCAGGGCCCTCTCTACTGAGTAGTACTATACTCCTGTATGCGTCACCCGATGCCTGTGTCTATGTATTTACATTGTGTATTTTGGGGGCGATTCTCCAAGCCACGCGCCGGGCTGGAAAATCGGCGCAACCACGCCACGATGCCCCAAAGCCGGCGCGTGATTCTCCGAGGTGCGGAGAATCAGCGCCATTTGCGCCGGTGCGTTTGGCATGGCGCCGGCTGCGGGCCGCTGGAATCGGCGGGGCCACCAATTCTCCAGCCCGGATGGGCCGAGCGGCCGCGCGGATCCGACAGAGTTCCGCCGGCACCATTCACCCCTGGTCGCTGCCGGCAGGAATTCTGCACGAACGGTCGGGGGCGGCCTGTTGGGTGGAGGGGAACCTTCACCGGGGGGCCTCCGATGGGGTCTGGCCCACGATCGGGGCCCACCGATCGGCTGGGTGGCCTCTCCCCCCCCCGGGCCTACTTTCTGGTGCGGCCGGCCCTTGAACACCGATGCCATGTTGAGTTGGAGCCGGTGCGCTAAAGAAGTCCCCCGCGCATGCGCAGGTTGACGTGGCCCAACTGCGCATGAGCGGGTTGGCGCGGCGCCCATTTGGCGCCGGGAAAGGAGGCTGGAGGGGCGTGAACCGCTCCAGCGCCGTGCTGGCCTCCTGTGGGGGACAGAATCGGTCGTACCCGGGCCCGGTTCGCGCCGTCGTGAAATGTGACGGCGTTCACAACGCCACAAACACTTGGGTTCCATATTAGAGAATGGCCCCCTTTATGTTTGCCCTATTATGTATTTTCTTTTCCTGTACGGAATGATCGGTTTGTGCTGCACGCAGAAACATGCTTTTCACTGTACCTTTGTACACGTGACAATAAACCAATCAAATCCAATCCAATTTCTGATGCCGACTCCTAGATTAGGTAAAATGCCTTTGAATGAAGGACACCTGGAATTCTCCCCCACCCCCAATGAAATCCTTACAAGGTTCACATTTTGGACTTCCCGCATGGTGACTCCCCACCCGACACTGACTAAATACCAGTGGTGGGGCGAATGAGGCTCTTAAGTGGGCAATGATTATCCACAAGCCTGCCCGTCCCAGACTTAAATCAGGCAGGGATGCCCCCCGGGCCCAAATGCCCCCTGCGACCAAACATGCCTTGTGGAGGATATTAAATTCCACCTTAGCAGTAACATAGACAGGCTACCAACACTTGTAATAGTACAACTCTATTTTATTTAACTAAGAGCTGTGAAACATACTTGCACTGTGGGTCGACACTATGTTAGATTGACTGAAGACCTATGCCTAACCTGACCAGCCTATACTGCTAGCACATGGTGGATGTTTGTGCTACTGACTGCGGGTTCTGTCTCCCTCAAAGGCTGCATCCCGAGTGAGCGGGAAAACTAGTGCCCTCTGTCTTTATAGTGACCGTGCCCTAACTGGTGTTTGGCTGCTGTGTTGTGTGTGTTGATTGGTCTTGCAGTGTGTCAGTCAGTGTGTGTCTCTGCACTATTATATACTGATATGTATATTATGACACGTATGATCTCTATTATCCATATATGATTTTTATTCCAGATTTTTTAGATTCGGTGCTGTGGTGGAATTTGACCGCATGGTTCCGGTTGATTGCTCAGCAGAATTTTGTGATTTAACTTCAGTGTTAAGAGCATCTGATTGTAAAGCAGCTTGCTGAAACCTTATAAGGAAGGCCTCAAATTGCACAGGCTTGGTTTTGATGCCACTGGTGGTCGAATAGTCCATCGGCAAACAACATTTTTATTTATTTTTGTGCCTCAAAACATGGAGGCATTAGTTTATTAAGATCTGTAAAATTTTGAATTGATTTAAATCATATGTTCACAACACAGACCCACATAAGGGTACCCATTCATTTTAATTCATGCATCTGGAGAGTTCACCCAGTTCCCCTTATCATTGCATCCAATTAAATTATTCTGATGGTTTTAACTCTGCTACCCGAGCAGGAAATCCATTCCCTGCTATTTTTTGTTAAATTAATCATGTGATATACATCATAAATGAGCATGTTGCTATTTGTTCCCATGCCCTAATTAAATGGTTTATTAATTAATGCAATTTTCTGGAACCACCCCATTTTCTATCCATAGCTCGGAGTTCATCTCAACACGAATAACTTCAGAGAAACATTTCACTTAAAAAAAGAAACATTAGAATTTTCAGCTCACCATCTGCCATCCTGAAAATCACAGGATATAATGGTGGAGTTGTTGGTTAATCATGGCAATTAATCTTGCTCAAGTCACCCACAAGAGACCCATAAAATGAGGAAAACCACCAAGGCTGAAGAGCATTGGGGTCCAATGTCACCAGCTCCTCCTGCGTATGTTAAACTTACCACTTGGCACAATACAATTTATTCATCATACGGTATGCCAAAACATGAAACACTCAAATGTGCCTCTTGAAAAAGGGGCAAAATGGACATTGAGTCAGGAAGGGGTAAACTGGTCTCAAAGCTAGGTTGTAAAGATGTGTTTTAAGAAGGTATTTAAAGGTGGAGACTGATGTGCAGAGAGGCAGGAGGGAGTTCTAAAGTGTAGGACAGAAGTGGCCACAAGGCTTTATTTATTTGTTTTTATATTTTTCCAATTAAGGGGCAATTTAACGTGGCCAATCCACCTACCCTGCACATCTTTTTGGATTGTGGGGGTGAGGCCCGTCCAGTCACAGGGAGAATGTGCAAACTCCTCATGGACAGTGACCCGAGGCTGGGATTGAACCCGGGTCCTCAGTGCGTGAGGCAGCAGTGCTAACCACTGCACCACTGTGTCGCCCCACAAGGCTTTATAACCATGGGTGGGTTAAAGATGCCAAAATGTCCAGGGTTGGGGGATTAGCTGAGGCTCTGTGGTGCCAGACCGTGGAGGGATTTCAAGAACACCAATCCTGCATTTAATGCTTGGGGATGGGGAGCCAATGTCAGCCAGAGACAGAAGAGGAGTGTTGAGTGAATGGGACTGGAATGCATCAAGTTTTGTTCAGATTAGCTGGAGAATGGAAGGGGAACATTATAAAAATGAAAGCTGGCGATGAGAAGGCAGTGAGTGTTTCAGTGGTAAAGGAGCATGAAGTGACGAGAAGCGAGATAGCTTTAAATGGTGCACACCTTTATTGCAGCATTGTGCTATCTGGAGAACCTGTGGAAGCCGAAGATGCAAACTCTCCTTCGACAACATATGTCCCACTTAAATGCAGCAACGAACATTTAACGCAATGAGATGTTCCATCATTGTGTGAATGGGAAGCTACATAATCTTCCAATTTACAAATCACACAATAAGCACAATTGAAACATCTTAAATCACTTGGGATGAGGAGCAAGAGGACTATAAGTAGACGAAGGGAATGGTTAAGGCAGGAAAATCAAAGGCATGATCTTGGAAATGGGTTTTAAAGACCCTTGAACCAAATGCAGAGGCAGAAACTGTTCTGGAACATAGTTCCAAGGATTCAGATATAGTGATGGAAAATGGACTTGCTGTGGTGAGTTTGTATTCTCCCAGTAAACTATCACCGATCAACAACCCTACATAATCAGAGGAGAAATTTGCTAGTCTCCAAGAGGTGTGGGGATTGTGTTATGCAATTAATCCATGCCTGTTCATGACGATATTCCCAGCACGTTATATTGGTGTTTTCTTCTGAGCTGTTCATTGGCTCCACGCATCAGCATCTTAAAGTGAAGTGCGTTGTGGAGGTAAGAAATGGTAGGAGATGTTTTTCAAAATCCATTCTGGGCTGTATTACTTAGATTAATGGCCAAACAAGTGGGGGAACATGTACCAAATATTTCAGATAATGCATTGGATGTTAGGAAAGAGCTAACCTTCCCAGTAATTAAGTTAGAACTGGGATTTGAATTGTTTAATAGACTGCACCAATATACAAAGGGGATACAGGTGGCACTGTTTTGTTGATGGAGAAGTGATTACTGAACACAATGGGCTGCATTCTCCGTCAGCAAGATCCTCCGTTTCACCGGCAGCACACTCACGCCCACAGATTTCCCGATGGCATGGAGGTGCTCACAATCGGAAACGCCATTGGCCAATCCCACTGCTGGTGGGGGCAGGCACAACAGAAAACGGGTGTTGCAGGACGGAGAATCCTGCCCAATAAATTTGGATTGAAAAAAGTCAAGATTTTCTTCCTAGTTCTTGCTGTATAGTTACCATCGGAGCTGAACACTGGATATCTTGGTGGAAGATATGGAAAGTGGAGCGATGGCCTGTATCGACAAGGTGGCAAGAGGCCCTCTAGGCAAATGCTATGGGGGGGCAGTTCGAACAAATAGCAACAGAGGTCATAGAACATAGAACATACAGTGCAGCAGGAGGCCATTCAGTCCATCACGTCTGCACCGACCCACTTAAGTCCTCACTTCCACCCTATCACCATAACCCAATAACGCCTTCTAACCATTTTGGACACTAAGGGCAATTTATCATGGCCAATCCACCTAACCTGCACGTCTTTGGACTGTGCGAGGAAACCGGAGCACCGGGAGGAAACCCACGCAGACACGGGGAGAACATGCAGACTCCTCACAGACAGTGACCCAGCAGGGAATCGAACCTGGGACCCTGGCGCTGTGAAGCCACAGTACTAGCCACTTGTGCTGCCCTAATATTAGGTGTACGATCAAAAAAGAATGGATGCAATGCAGGAAGACGTTTAAAGTTTTGGCACGAGTTGCCAAGATGAGTGACACCAGCCAGGATGTACAGGCCCTCATGGCAGGACCCTCTGCGGGTGATTCGGCAACCCAGTCAAAAGTGCACTGACTTTCGCGAAATCCCACCTTCTTCAAATGGCATTTCCTATCAACTGCACCCAGTAGTTGCATTTACTGCTCAATTCACTGACTTCAGCACCAGTCCAACCACTCCCTGGAGTCCATTGAAACTTTAGCCAAGTTTAGGGAATCTTCAAAAATGCATACAACTGCACCAGCAATGACAGAAATTGTAGGGCAACTGATCTCCGTGGTCCCTTTAGATCGCACTGGTGGGGATGGGTGGGATCATTCATTTTATGCTTGTTAGCTATGTGAAGTTAAGGCAGGGATTGGGTTCAGCATTGGAGTTTCAGGATAACATTGCCAGTGTCAATTCTGAATTGTACACTGATTGATAACATAATCTGCCTGCTCTGCATTTGTTATGTTAGTTCGCTAACAAGATGGTGTCCAGCGCATTTCGCGTCAGAAGCAAGCATCTGAGATCATATTTTAGAGCATAGTAATAATCTTTATTCGTGTCACAAGTAGGCTTACATTAACAGTGCAATGAAGTTACTGTGAAAATCCCCCAGTCGCCACACTCTGGCGCCTGTTTGGGTACACTGAGGGAGAATTCAGGATGTCCAATTCACTTAACAAGCACATCTTTCTTAACTCGTGGGAGGAAACCGGAGCACCCGAAGGAAACCCACGCAGACACAGGGAGAAAGTGCAAACTCCGCACAGTGACCCAAGCTGGGGATCGAAACTGGGACCCTGACACTATGAAAAAACAGTGCCAACCACTGTGCTACTATGGCACCCGACAGGAAGCCCGATAGGCATTAGGAAGTTATGAGGTGCCAAAAGAATTGGTGTAACATTGCCCAATTTTTCTCCCATTGTCTAATGACATTTAAATCCATATCAAAAAGAACATAGTTACAATATAGATCCACATAGCAACCAAAGTAATTGTTCCACTCTGATTTTTATTAGGTTGATGCAGCTTTTAACAACATCAGATTGGAGTGACCTGAAATACTAAGCAATCAGCCTAATTTATGTGATAAGAAAACAGGCAAACACTGACAGGTTGAATCATTACAGGGTCAGATTTTTGCCCAAATACAATTACAATCCCGGAATGCCATATCAGTGGGTATCATGGATTGTTGGAACATGCACATCTATTTGCGCTCGGGGAAATGAAAGTGTTAGAAATAGCAAGGTGCTGATATGGTAGCACTCAGATTTAAATATCAGGAAATTGGGTGGGTACTGCCCATGCCATTTCCTTCTGTTCAAATAGCTTTGCAACCGGAAGGCAAAGCTCCACACCTCTTAGGCACTTTTTACAAAGCTGAACCTTCTCTGTCCAGCCTTGCAAATAAGGAATGGGAAAGGCACTGGGTGAGGTACTGAAGGAGTTCAATTATCCAGGGAGCCATACCATATTGGAAACTCCACCTTCTTGACAAAGGGGTAGAAAACTTGTTGCTACAGCTTGATAAGAAGTAAAGGAACTCCAAACACAGTCCACCATTGTATTCCATTCAACAAATCTTCATCTATCCAAATGTGATGCTACTGTCACTGTATTTACTCATGGGTCGGCAAGAGTGGGATGGAATCCTGGATGGGAAACCTGGGCATGTCCTGCCGTATTTAACAGTGGGATAGCTCTGACATTTTTTCACACGTTTCCCACCCAACAACCAGCGAGATGAACAGATCGATCTTATTCAGGGTGGAAATCATCATCCAGCCAGCTGATGCCAGTTAGGTCTGGCATCATGGCAAGGGAGGGGGAAGTGGTCACACCTCAGTGGGGTCATCAGATATTGCTGGGGGCAAGGATGGGGGGGGGGGAGCTCATCAGACATTGTAATTCCAGATGGAAGAATAACTCAGGCAACTATCCCTGTTTATCTGGTTTTCCATTTTAAATTATACGAGACCAGTATTTTTCTTTCTCCATTTTCTGTTTTTTCCATCTGGGAAGGTGCTGGGGGGGGGTGGTGGGTTAGTGACGGTTATCATGGGGATGTCCAACAAGATTATGGATAAATGAGACATTGTGAGGGATGTGGACAACTTGCAGTAGGGGATGAGCTGGACAATGATGTAGAAGGGAGGGGATAAATTGGATTGGGTGATTGGTCGACCTTGGGAGGAAAGGGTGATGGGGGCAGTGGGCCAATCATGGATGGCTGAGGTGTGAAGATAAGTGCCATTGGCCTAAGCAAAATATTTCTTCTTCTTTTTGGTCCAGAACCAGTGTGTTTACCTCATAGATAGAGTCAAGGAGGCCAGAATCAATCTGAATTTCCTGAATTGTGGGCATCCATGCATTAAAAATTCAGTTAAAATTCAGAGTGGGTTAGTCACGTGTACCCCTTGTACTTCTCCAGTCTGCCTCCATTAAAACAGTAAGTGAGTGGGCTTGAATCAGCTTTGAGAATTTGAAAATTTGTATCTTCCCACGCATTGCTGGTCCACCTATCCTTGAGAGTTACATCTCTAAAGAATACTCTGAAAATCATCCATGTATCCTATTTTCAATTCTTCAGGGCTAAACGCACCTTCTGTTCTCTAGTTAAATTAGTATTCCTCATAAAGCACGTACAAATTTTCTGAAAGTACAATTCAGCTCTGTAACTGGGAGCTCTACTATCCATTTTACCTGTAAAGTGATTTAATAATATCCTCCATTTTGCGTGTGACATCCATGTGGACAACTTATAAATGGTATCTTTTGTTACCAAGCCTGATTATAACCTAGAAATTACTTTGGCTTTCAATTATTTATAATTTGTAGAATACCTTTAATAAAAAAAAGAATTTGCTTTGTAGCCAGTTAACATGGCTAACTCCCGATTTAGAATGGCTAACTCCCGATTTAGAATGGCGAACCCCAATTTAAAATGGCGAACGGCAAAGGCTGATGGGAAAATCAGCCAACAGGACTAAAACAAGCAGCTACAGGTAGACTGTGTATTCACCTCTGGGAAGGCCAGACAAGATCGATACCAGGAACCATCAGCACAACAAAACACCAGCCATCTGCATACTAATGAGCAATCCCCGGGAACAATGTGCAACAATTTAGACACACAAAGCCAACCCAGACTTTTCGGCGCCAACAGGAGCCTACACAAAGGGAGGTGAACGATCACCTCAAGACCACCCATCGATCAAGGAATTGTTCCAGCATTGGAGAATATCGAACCAAGTGATTGGGACAAAGCCCAATCACTTGGAACCAGGTACAGGGTCCGCCCCGAAAGGCGGGAAGCCCCTGGGGACTATAAGAATAAAGTCCAAGTTCAAATCGACCCTTCTGCACCCTTCTGCACCCTTCTGCTTCTTCTTCTGACCGGGTCACTCAGCAACGCAGACCAACCCTTGACAGTGACCGGTCCAGCCATCGCGAAACATCCCAGAAGTCTTACTCCAACGTTCACAACGAGATAGGCGCTCCTAGCTATCAATCTGTACCAGCTTTGAATCCCGCAGACTCAGAACCCGAACGAAAGGCCATTCGTTTCCCTGACCTGGTGGGCCATTTATAAGTTAAGTATTGACCTGTTAGTTGTAGAAAGTAGCTTAGGCGTAGAATTTATGCATGAGTATTGATTACTGTATATAATAAATGTGCTTTGATTTAACTCTTACTAAGCGGTGTATTGGATTATTGATCATTACTTGGACTTGAACCACGTGGCAGTATCAGAAAGATACCTGGCGACTCTAGAGCAAAGGTGATAGAACAGAGCAATTAAACTAAGGCTAAAGTTAGCGACAACAGGTTTATACAGTAGCTTCGACCATTCAACCCCATCATTCCTTTTCCAGAAGAAATTAATCTCAGGCCCCTTTTAATACTCCATATTTCTCTGTATTTCTTTTGCCTTTGAGCATTTTTCCAATGATCTTCTTAACATTACTGTTGAATCTACTTCGGCAACCCTTTCAGGCAGTGCATTCCAAATCACAATTACCTGCTTTGTAAAAAACAAAGTCCTCATATCATCTCTGGTTCTTTTGGCAATCACTTTAAATCTGTGACCTTTCTGCCCTTGGAAACTGTTTCACCTTATTGATGATTTTGAACACCTCAATCATATCTCCTCTTCATCATCTCTGCTCCAAGGAGGTAAACCCCAGCTTTCCCAGTCTCTCCGCAAAACTGAAGTACCTGTGATCTCTAGTAACATTCTCGGAAATCTCTTCTGCATCCTCTCCAAGGATCCATCCTAAAGTGTGGTGTCTAGAATTGAACAGAATACTCCAGCTAAGGCCTAACCTATGAACATCGGCAGCGCACGACAGGGGCTGTTCTGTATACAAATCCGACAACCAAAGCACAGCACAATCCCACAACTATAAAAGAGTGTTGCCCACAGGCACTTGGAGATCTGAATCCACTTCTGCAGGTACATCCTTTATAGTCGTCCATACAGCTTGGTTTGGTGCATCAGCTGAAAAAGCATACTCCCCTGTCAATGCTTAATTCCCCTCAGCATTGCCGTGAGATATTCGCCTAAACAACATAGTTCTTGTGGGGGGACTGGAGCCTTCCGACTCAAAAGTACCACCACTAAGCCAAGCTGACATACTGAGGCATAAGGTGCCCAATGTCTCTACAAATATCAATTTCGAGGTTATTCATGAAGACCCTGCCTTATCAACCTTGCCCCTTGCCAGAGGTGTGGTGATCCTCAGGTTAAATCACCACCAGCCAGCTCTCCCCCTCAAAAGGTGAAAGCAGCCTATGGTCATCTGGGGCCATGGTGACTTTACCTTTACCTATCAATATCAGTAAATCCAAAGCTGGATTTCCTCAGGCTTGGCCCGAACAGTAATATTTACTGACAAACATAATGAGTAATTGTGCATCAAATGCGGACGATACAAGATACTTTTGCTTTGATTCATTCCACTCAATCTCTAATCTTGCAGCCTGCTACTAACACTTACAATACATACATAGAGACATACATAGAAAATAGAAGCAGGAGAAGGCCATTCAGCCCTTAGAGCCTGCTCCACCATTCATTATGATCATAGCTGATCATCAAATTCAATACCCTGATCTTACCTACCCCCCCCCCCCCCCCCCCCATACCCCTTGATCTATTTGGTCCCAAGAGCTATATCTAATTCCTTCTTGAAAGCACACAATGTTTTGGCCTCAACTACTTTCTGTAGTAATGAATTCCACAGATTCACCACTCTCTGGGTGAAGAAATTTCTCCTCACCTCAGCCCTAACAGGTTTACTCCTTATCCTCAAACTATGACCCCTAGTTCTGTACTCCCCCACCATCACGAACATTCTTTCTGAAACTACCCTGGCTAATCCTGTTTGAATTTTATAAGTTTCTCTGATATCCCCTCTCTCTTCAAAACTCCAGCGAGTATAATCCTAACTGACTTAAACTCTCCTCGCATGACAGTCCCGCCATCCCAGGAATCATCCTTGTAAACCTTTGCTGCACTCCCTCCATAGGAAGAACATCCTTCATCGGATAAGGACATCAAAAATACACACAATACTCAGGCCTCCCCAACACCCTAGACAATTGCAGTAAAACATCCCTATTCCTATACTCAAATCCTCTAGATAGACAGTTAAAAGTGCAGTGTAGATTAGTGTCTGATTGGCTGAAGCTGTCCCCACCCTAATTGCTGAGAGACAGTTATCTGGCAGTCACCTGACGCCTGTTAAGGGGCACAAAGGTACACATTGTATTCTTCTCTTTGAAGTTTTAGTGTGAGTCATCCTAAAGTCTGTATAAAAGACAGACAGAAAGCGCACTTAGTAAGCATTGTGCAGGTCAAGGAGACACAGCCTTAGTGAGTGAGACACAGGCAGAGTGAGAATTTGGTAATTTGGTGCAGTGAGGTAATTAGGTGAAGAGTGGGAGAAGGTGCTTTTTCCCGACTGTTTTGTTCTCTCTCTTTCTTTGGGCCTAATTTTGGGAGCCATTCAGAGGAGGAGGAGCAGTCTCTGTGAGTATAAAAACCTAACGGTAACTTCGTTTTCCAGTTTTTCCCCCCAAAAGTGACGTCAGAGGGAAGCTGTGATCTGATTGGTTGATAGAAAATCTGCCCCAAATTTATTTTTAAAACACAGCTAAACTCGTAAACTTAAATTAAACTAATTAATTAAATAGTGATGGCTGGTCAGGTGATGTGCTTGAGCTGCTTGATGTGGGAGCTGGCAGATCCCATTGCGAGCTGCAGCGACCACATCTGCAGTAAGTATTGGCTGCTCGAAGAGCTCCGGCTCAGAGTTGATGAGCTGGAGTCTGAGCTTCAAACACTGAGGCACATCCGGGAGGGGGAGACTTACCTGGACACTGTGTTTCAGGAGGCAGCCACACCTGTCAGAGTAAATAGTTTAAATCCTGCCAGTGGCCAGGGACAGCAGGGTGTGACTGCAAGTCAGGCAGGTAAAGGGAACCAGCAGTCAGGAACTCAGGAGCCTCAGCCCTTGACCCTGTCCAACAGGTATGAGGCACTTGCTCCCTGTGTGGATGGCGAACAGGGCTGCAGGAAGGATGAGTCAGCTGACCAAGGCACCATGGTTCAGCAGGCCATTCAAGGGGAGGGAGTAAATAGGCAAGTTGTAGCTGTAGGGGATTCTATTATCAGAGGGATATATAGTATCCTTTGTAAGCAGGATAAAGAGTCCCGCATGGTATGTTGCCTGCCCGGTGCTAGGGTGCGGGACATCTCTGACCGGCTTGAAAGGATACTGGAGAGGGAGGGGGAGTATCCAGTTGTTGTGGTCCATGTCGGTACCAACAACATAGGCAAGTCTAGAAAAGAGGACCTGTTTAGAGATTATAAAGAGCTAGGATTCAAATTAAAAAACAGGTCCTCAAGGGTCATAATCTCCGGATTACTGCCCGAGCCACGTGCAAATTGGCATAGAGAGGCAAGAATAAGGGAAGTTAACACGTGGCTGAAAGAGTAGTGTGGGAAAGAGAGGTTCCTTTTCATGGGACACTGGCATCAGTTTTGGGACAGGGGGGACCTATACCGTTGGGATGGTCTCCACCTGAACCGAGCTGGGACCAGTGTTCTGGCGAAAAGAGTAAATAGGGTGGTCAATAGGACTTTAAACTAGAGATTGGGGGGGAAGGGAAAGTCAGGGAACCAAGAGGTGAAGTAATCAGTGGGAAGCGTAGCTGCTTAGGAATACAAAAAAGCACGAAAAGACAAAACTCAGGAGAGGTTACGATAGTCCCCATCCCACATAATATGACACAGTGT
This sequence comes from Scyliorhinus torazame, assembly GCF_047496885.1. Classification (NCBI taxonomy): domain Eukaryota; kingdom Metazoa; phylum Chordata; class Chondrichthyes; order Carcharhiniformes; family Scyliorhinidae; genus Scyliorhinus; species Scyliorhinus torazame. The sequence goes on from NC_092717.1 coordinate 193,259,299, forward strand.
ATGGAAAGGCTCAGTAAACCAAGGTCCACCACACTAAGAAAACAAAAAGGGACGGTCAATAGAGAATTAAAGGTGCTATATTTAAATGTGCGCAGTGTACGGAACAAGGTAGATCCCTTGTGGCCCAGATTGTGACTGGCAGGTATGATGTGGTCGGCATCACAGAGACGTGGTTGCAGGGGGTTCAGGACTGGCATTTAAACATCCAGGCATTCACAACCTATCGAAAAGACAGAGAGGTGGGCAGAGGGGGTGGGGTTGCCATGTTAATTAGGAATGAAATTAAATCAATAGCACTAAACGACATAGGGTCAGATGATGTGGAGTCTGTGTGGGTAGAGTTGAGGAACCACAAATGCAAAAAAACCATAATGGGAGTTATGTACAGGCCTCCTAACAGTGGTCAGGACCGGGGGCACAAAAATGCACCACGAAATAGAAAGTGCATGTCAGAAAGGCAAGGTCACAGTGATCATGGGGGACTTCAATATGCAGGTGGACTGGGTAAATAATGCTGCCAGTGGACCCAAGGAAAGGGAATTAATTGAATGTTTACAGGAGGGCTTTTTGGAACAGCTTGTGATGGAGCCCACGAGGGAACAGGCCACTCTGGACTTAGTGTTATGTAATGAGCCAGACTTGATTAAAGATCTTAAAGTAAGGGAACACTTCGGGGGCAGTGATCATAATATGGTAGAATTCAATCTCCAATTTGAAAGAAAGAAGGTAGAATCAGATGTAAAGGTGTTACAGTTAAATAAAGGTAACTACAGGGGCATGAGGGAGGAACTGACGAAAATCGATTGGGAGCAGAGCCTAGTGGGAAAGACAGTAGAACAGCAATGGCAGGAGTTTCTGGGAGTAATTGAGGACACAGTACAGAGGTTCATCCCAAAGAAAAGAAAGGTTATCAGAGGGGGGATTAGGCAGCCATGGCTGGCAAAGGAAGTTAGGGAATGCATCAAAGCAAAAGAGAAAGCCTATAATGTGGCAAAGAGTAGTGGGAAGTCAGAAGATTGGGAAGGCTACAAAAACAAACAGAGGATAACAAAGAGAGAAATAAGGAAAGAGAGGATCAATTATGAAGGTTGGCTAGCCAGTAACATTAGGAATGATAGTAAAAGTTTCTTTAAATACAATAAAAACAGACGGGAGGCAAAAGTAGACATTGGGCCGCTCCAAAATGACGCTGGTAATCTAGTGATGGGAGACAAGGAAATAGCTGAGGAACTAAATAAGTACTTTGCGTCAGTCTTCACAGTAGAAGACATGAGTAATATCCCAACAATTCCGGAGAGTCAGGGGGCAGAGTTGAATATGGTAGCTATCACAAAGGAGAAAGTGCTAGAGAAACTAAGAGGTCTAAAAATTGATAAATCTCCGGGCCCAGATGGGCTACATCCTAGAGTTCTAAAGGAGATAGCTGAAGAAATAGTGGAGGCGTTGGTGATGATGTTTCAACAGTCACTGGAGTCAGGGAAAGTACCAGAGGATTGGAAAATCGCCGTTGTAACCCCCCTGTTCAAGAAGGGAACAAGGAAAAAGATGGAAAATTATAGGCCAATTAGCCTAACCTTGGTTGTTGGCAAGATTCTAGAATCCATTGTTAAGGATGAGATTTCTAAATTCTTGGAAGAGCAGGGTCGGATTAGGACAAGTCAGCATGGATTTAGTAAGGGGAGGTCGTGCCTGACAAACCTGTTAGAGTTCTTTGAAGAGATAACAAATAGGTTAGACCAAGGAGAGCCAATGGATGTTATCTATCTTGACTTCCAAAAGGCCTTTGATAAGGTGCCTCACGGGAGACTGCTGAGTAAAATAAGGGCCCATGGTATTCGAGGCAAGGTACTAACATGGATTGACGATTGGCTGTCAGGCAGAAGGCAGAGAATTGGGATAAAAGGTTCTTTTTTGGAATGGCAACCGGGGACGAGTGGTGTCCCGCAGGGTTCAGTGTTGGGGCCACAGCTGTTCTCTTTATATATTAACGATCTAGATGACGGGACTGGGGGCATTCTGGCTAAGTTTGCCGATGATACAAAGATAGGTGGAGGGGCAGGTAGTATGGAGGAGGTGGGGAGGCTGCAGAAAGATTTAGACAGTTTAGGAGAGTGGTCCAAGAAATGGCCGATGAAATTCAACGTGGGCAAGTGTGAGGTCTTGCACTTTGGAAAAAAGAATAGAGGCATGGACTATTTTCTATACGGTGACAAAATTCATAATGCTGAAGTGCAAAGGGACTTGGGAGTCCTAGTCCAGGATTCTCTAAAGGTAAACTTGCAGGTTGAGTCCGTAATTAAGAAAGCAAATGCAATGTTGTAATTTATCTCAAGAGGCTTGGAATATAAAAGCAGGGATGTACTTCTGAAACTTTATAAAGCATTAGTTAGGCCCCATTTAGAATACTGTGAGCAATTTTGGGCCCCACACCTCAGGAAGGACATACTGGCACTGGAGCGGGTCCAGCGGAGATTCACACGGATGATCCCAGGAATGGTAGGCCTAACATACGATGAACATCTGAGGATCCTGGGATTATATTCATTGGAGTTTAGGAGGTTGAGGGGAGATCTAAAAGAAACTTACAAGATAATGAATGGCTTAGATAGGGTGGACGTAGGGAAGTTTCATAGGCTTTCATAGAATTTACAGTGCAGAAGGAGGCCATTCGGCCCATCGAGTCTGCACCGGCTCTTAGAAAGAGCACCCTACCCAAGGTCAACACCGCCACCCTATCCCCATAACCCAGTAACCCCATAACCCAGTAACCCCACCCAACACTAAGGGCAATTTTGGACACTAAGGGCAATTTATCATGGCCAATCCACCTAACCTGCACATCTTTGGACTGTGGGAGGAAACCGGAGCACCCGGAGGAAACCCACGCACACACGGGGAGGATGTGCAGACTCCGCACAGACAGTGACCCAAGCTGGAATTGAACCTGGGACCCTGGAGCTGTGAAGCAATTGTGCTATCCACAAGGCTACCGTGCTGCCCCATTAGCAGGGGAGACTAGGACCCGGGGGCACAGCCTTAGAATAAAAGGGAGTCACTTTGGAACAGCGATGAGGAGAAATTTCTTCAGCCAGAGAGTGGTGGATCTGTGGACTTCATTGCCACAGAGGGCAGTGGAGGCCGGGACGTTGAGTGTCTTTAAGACAGAAGTTGATAAATTCTTGATTTCTCGAGGAATTAAGGGCTAGAGAGAAAGAGCGGGTAAATGGAGTTGAAATCAGCCATGATTGAATGGTGGAGTGGACTCGATGGGCCGAATGGCCTTACTTCCACTCCTATGTCTTATGGTCTTATGGTCTTATACCGTTTGCCTTCTTTACTGCCTGCTGTACCTCCACGCTAACTTCCAGCGACTGAAGCACGAGGATACAAAGGTAAAGTTGAGTATTTATCTCTCTCAATTTACACCCATTCAAATAATAATCTGCCTTCCTATTTTTGCTACCAAAGTGGATAACCTCACATTTATCCACATTATACTGAATCTGCCATGCATATGCCCACTCACTCAGCCTGTCCTAATCCCGCTGAAGCATCTCTCCATCCTTCTCGCAGCTCACCCTCCCACCCAACTTTGTATCATCTGCAAATTTGAAGATAAAACATTTAGTTCCTTGTCCAAATCAGTAATATATAATGTGAGCAGTTGGGGTCCAAGCACATATCCCTGTGGTAACCCACTAGTCACTGCCTGCCAATTGGAAAAAGACCATTTATTCCATCTTTTTGCTTCCTGTCTGCTCACCAGCTTTCTATCCATCTCAAGACACTACCCGCAATCCCATGCACTTTAATTTTACACAGTAATCTGCTATGTGAGACCTTGTTGAAAACCTTCTGAATATCAAAGTAAACCACATCCACCAGTTCTCCCTGGTGATGTTTATTGGTTACATCTTCAAAGAATTCCAGTAGATTTGTCAAGCATGATTTCCTTTTCGTACATCCATGCTGACTTTGCTTGATTATACCATTGCTTTCCAAATGCTGTGCCATTAAATTTCTTGATAATGGACTCCAGCAACTTCCCTGCTACTGTAATTAGGCTCACTGGTCTATAGTTCCCTGTTTTCTCTCTACCTCCCTTTCTGAATAGCAGGCTTATATTAGCTACCCTCCTATCTGTCCAAAGAATTTTGGAAAATGATCCCCAATGGATGTACGATTTCTAGGGTCACTTCCTTAAGTACTCTGGGATGAAGATTGCCATGCACTGGAGATTTATCCACCTTCAATGCCATTAATTTCCCCAAACCCATTTCTGTCCTAATAAAGATTTCCTTCAGCTCCTCACTGAAACTTGTGCTTCTCAGAACTTCAGGTACGTTATTCATGTCTTCCTTTCTGAAGACAAGAAAAGTACGAATTTAGTTCCTCAGCCATTTTTTTGTTCGCCATTATGAATTCCCCCCTTTCTAGGGGCAGCACGGTGGCACAGTGGTTAGCACTGTTGCCTAAGGCACTGAGGACCCAGGTTTGATCCCGTCCCCGGGTCACTGTCTGTGTGGAGTTTGCACATTCTCCCCGTGCCTGTGTGGGTTTGTATCATCTGAAAATTTGAAGATAAAACATTTAGTAACCCAAAGATATTCAGGTTAGGTGGAGTGGCCACGCTAAATTGCCCCTTAATTGGAAAACAAGTAATTGGGTAATCTAAATTTTTTTTTTTTAAATTCCCCGTTTCTGACTGTAAGGGTCCTACGTTCGTTTTTGTCAATCATTTTCTCCTTACCTACCTATACATACTTCGATGATGAGTTTTTATGTTCCCTGCTAGCTTACTTTCATATTGTATTTTTCCCTTGTTAATCAATCCCTTGGTGCGATGGCTATTTTATTCCTTTTCTCCATAATGCAGAGAAGCTTGTGAAGTGATTCATCTTGGTAGGAAGAATGAGGGGAAGCAACAGAAAATAAAGGTCACAATTCTAAAGGGGGTTCAGGAGCAACGGGACTGAGGTGTGTATGAGCACAAACCACTAAAGATGGCAGAGCAGGTTAAGAAAGAGTTTAATAAAGCGTGAAGCATCCTGAATTTTATAAATAGGGGCCCAGAATACAAAAGCAAGGACATTATGAGAAATCTTCATAAAACATCAGTTTGGCGTCAGCTGGAGTATAGTATCTGTTCTGGGTATGACCCCTCAGAAATTTTGTGAAGGCATCAGAGAGAAAAGTTTCATGAGAATTGTTCCAGGGATAAGGAACTTCAGTTACACAGATAGATTGGAGAGGTTGTGGCTGTTCTCCTCAGAGAAGAGACAATTTAAACGAGATTTGATAGCGGTGTTGAAGCATGAGGGATCTTGACAGAGCAGTTAGGGACAAATTATTCCCGTTGGCTGGAGGTTTTGAAAACTAGAGGACACCGATTGAAGGTGATTGGCAAAAGAACAAATGGTGACACGAAGACAGTTTTTACATAATGAGTACATTTATGTCTGAAAAGCATTATCCGAGAGGGTGGTGTTGCAAATTTAATCCTGGCTGGATAATTAGCTGAAGAGAAAAGAATTGCAGGACTACGAGGAAATGGTGGGCATGCAGAGAGCCGGCATGGATATGATGGGGCCGATGGTCTCCGCCTGTGCTGCGACCATTCTCTGAATCACGATGTGAATCTTTTCAGCGTAGACAATTTTGAATTTCTCTTAAACACTGAAGCAATAATTTTATTCTCCTGATGTATAAAATGGAATTGTTTTCTCTCCCGTTCTCTTTTTTAAAATGCTTTTATTCTCCATCTTCACATATTCCTCCAAAATTTACACCCCACCCACAAACAGCAAACGGTAACAAATACAAAATAAATCCTGTTAACAATACCAACAATCCCACCCTCCCACCACCCCAAACAACGGCCCACCTGTCAATATATGTATCAAATAAAACAAACCCTCCCACGGTGGAAACAAAAAACAAAGGAGAAAAAGAAAAAGGAGTCCGGGACCGCCCATGGCCACCATTAACCTATAGAGTCCACTCCCCCCCACCCTCCCACACTCAACACAATCCAACCTCTGAAAGAGTACCAAACATGATACCCAAGAGTTGTAAAAACCCACCCCCCTCCCTCTCCATTTCCTCCCCTCCACTGCCTCTTGTAAAACTCCCCCCCACTCAACCTTGGCTCCTTCCCTCCAACTTTCCACCCCGGCTAGACAACTCGGACCCTGTTCTGCCAGGCTCCGATGGCCGCAGCCCCTCCCCCCACCTCACTCCCGTTCACTGGCCGGCTTAAACCGGCCAGCGTGGAGGCCCCCGCCCGGGTCCCTTTCCCCCTTGCCCGGCACTAGGAAAGCCCAGAACTCCCCTTTTAGCACACAAACCCCGCATACCACCTACACCCCAAAGAGCCCTCATTTCGAGTGAAAGTCCCATCACTTCCCTTGTCCAAATATATACAACATTGGCTCCTTTAGCCCATACACCCACACGCAGTCAAACAAAAAAAGAAGAAAATAGTCATGAGGTTACATCGGCACATGGCCATTTCTCAATTTCTCAGTACTGCCACAGTCCTTCTGCCTTCGCAAACTCCTCCGCTGCTTCCGCCGTTCCAAAATAAAAGTCCTTGAGCTTGTAAGTCACCCTCAGCTTCGCTGGATATACAATGCCGCACTGCACCTTGCTAATGTACAGTGCCCTCTTCACCCGGTTGAAGGCAGCCCGCCTCCTCGCCAGCTGCACCGTAAAGTCCTGGTATGCACGTATACCAGCTCCAGCCCACTGCACCACCCGCTTCTGCTTGGCCCAGCACAGGACCTTCTCCTTCACACTGTACCTACAGAAGCACAGAGCCACGACCGATGAGCCCGATCCAGTTCATATCGCGGCAAAATACTCAGTCAGTCTCGGTCTTTCAACTCCTTCGGCAGCCCCACAATCCTCAAATTCTGTCGCCTGGATCTGTTTTCCCGGTCTTCCATTTTTCCTCGCAGATCCTTGTTAATCTCCATTACCTTCCGCATCTCCTTCCCCATCGAGGCAAGTTGATCACCGTGCTGCAATAATGTCTCCTCCACTTCCTTCAGTGCCTCCCCTTGCTTTCGCACCTCCGCCACTGTGCTCGCCACCGCCTTCGTCACCGGGGAAATCGCCTCCTCCACCAGCACACTCAAATCTCCCTCATCTCCTTCTTCATTGTCTCCATGCATTTTGTAAACTGCCTTTCGAATTCTGCAGCCATTACCTTAGTCATTTCTTCAGCCGTAAGCAATCCAGCCTCCATTTTCGTTGGTGACCCCGCGGTGACCTTTCCACTCCCCGACAGACCTTCAGCTGTTTTTTTTACGCCCGTTTTTTTGCTCACCCTCGACATTTTCCTCTACAGTGCCTTCACTATGCCTCCTCTGTGCCTTCTCCCTGCTTTTGCCGCCTCCGTGGACCCTGGGACCGGGCTTAAAGCCCCGTAAATGCCGTTCCCGAACGGGAGCCCTCCATTGTGCGGCTGCCTCCCGCCCGCCGTCACTGGAAGTCCCTTTCCCTCCCGTTCTTCTCTCTTCCTGAAAGCTCATTTTTATGGGCTACAATTCGAGCCCCACTCTAAAGACTTGAGCAAATAACTTGGACAGACTCCCAGAACTAAGGGAGTGCTGCATAGTCAAGTGTCTTTTGGAAGAGCATTAAGCTGAAATCCCAATTATCTCTTGGGTGATATAATCGATCCCATTTTTAAAAATGCTTTTGTTCATGAGGTGTGGGCATTGCTGGCTTGGCCAGTATTTATTGCTCATCACTATTTGCTCAGGAGAATGTGATAGTGCACCTGTTGAAGAAGTCATAGTATTTGTATGGCCACCCATTTCGATTTCTGGTCAATGGTTACTCGCAAAAATTTGATAAGAGCTATTGTCAATGGGCAATACTCTTGAGACTCTTGTGCAGTGTATAACAGGTTACTGAGTCACTATGGGCACATTATGCACTCCTATCGACCATAGGGGCTGTTTAGCACAGGGCTAAATCGCTGGCTTTGAAAGCAGACCAAGGCAGGCCAGCAGCACGGTTCGATTCCTGTAACAGCCTCCCTGAACAGGTGCTGGAATGTGGTGATTAGGGGCTTTTCACAGTAACTTCATTTGAAGCCTACTTGTGACAATAAGTGATTTTTATTTCATTTCCTGGCAATTTCACCCCACCAAGCCGACTCACAGTAAGCTTCTAAGAGCAACAAAATAAACCGAACTCCATCCATGATTCCACCTTATATTTGCAAGATAATTATGGATGATAAAGTCCATCCAGCCCAGCTCATTTCATACATCCAGGATAACATAGGAACATACATATTCAAAGCAGGAGTAGGCCATTCGGCCCCTTGAACCTGCTCTACTATTTGATAACATAATTGACATTATACCAGTGACCATGACTCAAAGTACTTAATTGCAATTTTGGAAATAGTGAAAGGTGATGCGTACATGTAGGTTTTATCTTTCTTTGATTACACTTGTACACAGCGGTTGGAGTGTGACTGTGGTGTTAAGGAAACCCAATGTTTAGTCTCTAAGGATAATTAATCACAGAGCAGTTAATTGATGTTAGGAAAGTGGCTACACAGAAATCACTACATTTCCAAAACAATTCAACTCTGTAGCTAATATAACCATACCATTTTGACTTCGCTAACACTACCCTGTTGTTGCACATTTATGTTGTGAACTCGGTCCACAGGTTTCATTTAGTGTTGCATTTTATTTGTACTAAATAAATGTTCAAATAGTATTTTGTTAAAAATTATAATTTTTGTTCGAGGTGTGAGAGAAAGAGGCAAATTCACTGGATAATGCCACTGAATCATAATGAAGTGCTTCGAGAGGTTAATCATGAGGCACATCAATTCCATACTCCCAGAATGCCTAGATCCACTGCAATTTGCATACCGCCGCAACCGGTCCACACCAGACGCCATTTCCATGGCCCTACACTCATTCCCGGAGCATCTTGACAACAAGGACTTCTTTATCAGACTCCAATTTATTGAGTACAGCTCAGCCTTCAACACCATAATCCCAGCCAAACTCATATCAAAGCTCCAAAACCTAGGATTTGGCTCCTTGCTCTGCAACTGGATCCTCAACTTCCTGACCCATAGACAACAATCAGTAAGAATAAACAACAACACCTCCTCCACAATAGTCCTCAATACCGGGGCTCCTCAAGGCTGCATACTTAGCCGCCTACTATACTCCCTATGCACACAGTACTGCATGGCAAGATTTGGCTCCAACTCCATCTACAGGTTTGCTGGCAACACGACCGTAGTGGGTCGGATCTTGAATGACGAGGAGTCAAAAAACAGGAGGGAGATAGGGAACCTAGTGGAGTGGTGGAGCGACAACAATCTCTCCCTCAATGTCAACAAAACTAAACAGCTGGTCATTCATTTCAGGAAACAAAGCACTGCATACACCCCTGTCTGCATCAAAGGGGCTGAGGTGGAGATGGTTGATAGCTTCAAATTCCAAAAATCTATCCTGGTCCACGTTGACGTTATGCCCAAGAAACCACAACACCGTTTACCGACATGGGTTAGGTTGTGAGGGGTGGACTGGTCTAGTCTGGCCACCGATGGGGCACCGGGGGGAGAGGATGGGGGGGGGGGGGTTGGAATTAGACTGACGTTGGTAGTGGGCTTGGCTCAGGGACCACAGTCCAGCATCCACTCCAATCCTCCACGTCCCCACCTCCGCCACCCCAGGGATCCGATGGGACTGTGTGATGGATTGGCCAGCTCGCATCCATGGATCACCCACGTGGACATTGGAAAGTGCTACCGTGGGCAGCAGTCAGACATTGTCAAACAATGTGGAGCACCAGAGCTCATCGCAGAGCGGGTTGTCATCATCCTCCATCCCATGGACCAGACCCGGTTTTATTGTCACCCTGTAGTGCGACATTTATATATCATGGAGAGGGTTGCAGGCAGTTGGGGGTGGGGGTTGTGGGCGTGGGATGCAGTGTCCCCTGACTAGTACCCCCCAGTCAGTGAATCCGGTGGTGCACATATTCTGCTGCTCCCTGTAGCTGCCCGAGCCCCATGTCCTGTCCATCCTCGCCCTACCCCGCATCCTCCTCGTAAGGCTAGAAAAGTAGACACCAGCTAAGTTGGCATGGATGCAGGGTACAGTTTAGCGATGAGACTAGGATGTGTAACGTCAATCAATCCCTGGACCCGGGGCATCTCGACAATGGTGGCGAACCCCACTGCCCAGGCATCCTGGTGGGCTCGGTCCACATTGAAATGGATGTATTGTGCCGACTGGGCATATCGGGCCCTGTCAGCGCCTGAAAGGACCCCATTGCATCTCCTTCACAGCCACCAGGAGCGGGTGTTCTCCACATTCACCCACGGTGCCAGGTGCACCATGATCCGGCAGATATCTTGCACTGTCCTCCTGCTCAACTAGAGTCTTCGACGGCATGCCCAGTCCGGCAGCTCCTCGAATGACAGGCGCTGACGGTATACATGAGGCCTCTTGCACCTTCTTTGCACCTTCTCCTCCTCAGCCTGTTGGGCGGCCAGTTCTCCATCTTCAGCGGCTGCTTCTGGGGCATGCTCTGCTGCTGCAGCGTCCTCCTTCTCGAGCAGCTCCAGCTCGTAAAGCCACATTGCATCTCCCAGGGCTGCGACGACTAGGAGGATGGCCACCATTGCTGGTTGTATTCCAAAATCTATTGTCTGCATGGTGTGAATGGCCGACATGTTGGCATAGTGTGTACCCCTCATGCCCAACCAGGTCCACTGGGCTACATGGTGTCCCTGGTTGGCACTGCAGACTCTGCCTCCACATGTCCCCAAACCTCCTCCCCCATCCCCACACCTCTAGCCCAGTCGGTGCCCGGCACCGCGGGGGCTTCTGGTACCGACTGGACCTGGGGTACCATCGTCTGGTGCGGCCCTCGCCAGCGGTAGTCTCCCCAGGCCCTGTCCGTCACCCCCCTGTAGAGGCTACTGTGGACATTGCCCTTGAGCCGCATGATGCCCCACCGGCGGGGGGCGGCCATGGTGCCTGGGTGATTGGATGGGAGAGTGGGCTGTAGTGCGAGGGTGGGAGTACCCATACTGCAGAACCAGCAGCCAGGGTGGGTGGTCAGTGGGGTGCACAGCAAGATGGCTGCCTTGCAGGCCGCGGCATAGCAGTCCATGCCTGGACACTGCCCAGCCCTGTGGGGAGTCACCGCAGCTTCAGCATCAAAACTGATTCTCTATCCAATCGCCTTTCCCGATTTCGGCTTCAGCTGACAGAGAATCCCGCCCATGGATCAATTAATCTCATTGTTAAATTGAGTAAGATTGATTACTTATCGATCGAGGTAACCAGAGGTAACCTAAAACCTAGTCGAAGACATCGCCCTGGAAATTTATGGGAGATGTAGAGGGATCGGGGAAGCTGAAAATGGTACCCGACGAGGCCAAAGATTCAGAGGTTTTGTTAAATTTAACAGCAAGGTCTTATTTTCATATTTTCCCTTAATTTCTCAAACAAAAGGGCCCCAAATTGACAGAGGCAGGTCCAAAAGCGAGACCAGGAGGAAATTCTAAAACTCGGGTATAGGGTTAATGCCCAACATATTCCCGCTTCCATTCAACTGTGCGGTAGGCTGGTCATCACCAGCAAAGGCAGCCCGCCCAGCAGGTAACCAGTTTGAATGATTAATCGCCCAACTGTGGGCAGAGTGGGGGTCACCAGCATTGTGGTCATAGCCCAGCAGTTTCCCAGAGCCAAAAGGCCTCCCCGTACATAGCTGCTCAGAGGAGCAGCAGGTGTCAGTGGGCCACAGCTACAGCCGCAGGTCACCCTGTGGAGGGGTATTCCCTCCACGGGGGTGGCTGGGCAGCTGCAGATACAATTTTTTTTTTTTTAATTGAGACCTCTTCAGAGGACCTTTATTGGTCCCCTCCTGCAGTGGTAGCACCCACCTCTGCCAGTGGGGCTGCTATCCCTATGACTGGACCTCCAGTCTCATCTCCTGCTACACTTAAAATGGATGGCGCTCTCAGAAGTGACCAATTAAATGGCCCCACCAGGAAGATTCCATGGGATGGGGCAGCAGTCTACTGTCATGAAGTGTGATGTCGGGAACCAGAAATGGTTCAATTCCACAATTATTTTTAAAGGGGACAAGGTTTCATCTAAAAGGTACGACCAAAAAATTAGCTGTTTATTGTAGCTCAGGTTCAGTAAGACTGTGTTATGCAATCAATGTTTCCCTTAAGGCAGGCATGGTTTTTTACAATATTTTCAGACTAATTGTTCTTCATAATGTAAAGTTCACCTTGGAGCAACTGACTTCTCAGTCTGAATACCTGACTAATTAATACTTCTGCAATATGAGATGGTTTTAAACTCCTTCCTCCAACGTCTCACTTAATGGAAGTCGGAGCTAACAAGAGTAAACAAGGAGTATCATAGGTTCAATTCCCAGGCTGTGATGTTTAATTACTTGTGTGCTACATATATACTCAGTGCTCCTGAGCCTAGGAGAGCAGTCATTCAGAGTTCCCACTCATGATCACGATCCAGTCACTTCTACTTATGTGTGAAAATTGGATAGAATCAGGATCACATTCCTCCAAATTTGAACAGGCGGCCAACCACCGATTCAGATCACAAATGAGTACAAGAACTGCAGTAACTCTTACTGGACTAGTAAATCGGAGAGTGCATTATTTATGGACTCACATTGAGAATGTGAATTCAGCTTTTAAATGATCTGGAAATAAAAAGCTTGTGTGAGTGAGAGTGCTTGCGAAGCTGTCAGACTGTTGCAAAAATCCAACTGGTTCATTCATAACCTTTGGGGAAGAAAATCAATTGTCCTTGCCTTTGTCTGACCTAGAGGCGACTTCTGTCATCCACCAAAGTGATTTATTTGAATTGTCCTCAAGCAAGCTACTCGCACTCGTTCCGGTTCATGTGGGTAATAAACCCCAGTCTGGACTTGTTGGGCTGAATGGCCTGTTTCTGTACTGTAAATATTGCAAGACTCATACCTGCAGCAGTTTAAGAAGCAAAGTCATGCCAAGCTCTTCATGGCAATCAGAGATGGACAATGAATTCTACCACTGCCAGTAATGCCACATTCGCCTTCATGGAGGAAATCAGCCATCCTTACCTGGACTGGCCTACATGTGGCTCTAGACCTACAACAATGTGGTTGATTCTCAACTGCAAGCTACTCAATTGTATTAGGGAAGGACAACAAATACTGCCCTTACTAGTGACACTGACCCGTCATCACTCTTTAAATGAATGGTCAATAACTTGCAGGTTAGTTACTGGTTACTCTCCAGTGGCTCTTCGAGTTTGTGAAACTGCTTGATATGTTGATGAGTTGATTAAAATTTCTAATGTCTGAAGAGAGTGCTGCTGCACATAAAGGCATTGGTTGTAACTGCAAGAGTTCTGGGCAGACCGCTTACTCCCAGTCATGTGTGCCATAATTGCAATCTCCCTTGGGCTGCAACATGAGAGGGGAGATGAAGCAGAAGCGACAACAAGAAGATAAGCTGCTCACATATAGAGGAGGAGGAAAAGAGCTTTCATCAGGAGTCCTTATGCACCTAGGGTCTTCCGGGATTCATCTAATCCAGAAGCATTGTGCGCATCTTTTCACTGAAAAGTATTTTCAGTGAAAATACTTTTCACTGTACCTTGGTACACTTGACAATAAACAAATCCAATCCAATCATCTGCGCTTCGTGAACGATGTGCTCACAGAATTCTGCCACCTCTTGCAACATGAGCTACAGCTTCAGAGCAGGACAGAAATGACACTGCCAATGACTTTGAAAATGACTGTCACCCTGAATTTTGTTACAATAGGATCCTTCTGGACTGGAACTGGCATCATAGAATCCCTACAGTGCAGAAGGAGGCCATTCGGCCTACCGGGTCAGCACTGACCCTCTGAAGGAGAGGTCTACCTAGGCCCACTCTCCTGTCCTATTCCCCACCCTATTCCTACACCTACCTTCTAACCTGTACATCTTTGGACTGTGGGAGGAAACTGGAGCACCCAGAGGAAACCCGTGCATACACAGGGTGAACGCGCAAACTCCACACAGTCACCTGAGACCGGAATCAAACCTGGGGTCCCTGCTGCTGAGAGGCAACAGTGCTAACCACTGTGCCACCATGCACATGTAACATCTTCAATTTCACTATTCGCTCTGCAACGGAGAATTGAGAGCCACTCTCTATACAGGAGAGGGGACATCATTGTGTTTTCTTTGCACTGAGAGAAGACGGTGAAGTATGCATGTAGATTTGCTGAAATAGCAATGCAGGATGGCACTGGTGTGACTTTGCCACGTGGCATCTACTCGCAGGATGTTTGACCATACTCAGTACATCATGTTGGTGAATGCCAGCCATCCTGTCAGTAGTCATGGTGTTTTCATTCTGTCTGTGTACAGTGTTCATCTATCATTCGGCCACTTTTCAAACTTGTGGCTGCTCGGTGACACCTGTCTCATGACTCCCTTCCACTGCATAACCACATGTGAGCAGTATGCAGAAAGTGAGAGTTATGCTGCCACAAGAAACATTATCGAGTAGACCACTAAGTGCTTAACAGTTTCACATCCTCAATTGCTCTGGAGGAGATCTCCAGTCTTTGGGGAAGGGGGTATCCCATTTAATAATAATAATTGCTTATTGTCACAAGTAGGCTTCAGTGAAGTTACTATGAAAAGCATCCTAGTCGCCACATTTCGGCGCCTGTTCGGGGAGGCCGGTACGGGAATTGAACCCGCACTGCTGGCCTTGTTCTTCATTACAAGCCAGCTGTTTAGCCCACTGTGCTAAACCAACCCCAGATATATTGGTGGCCTACTGCATTCTCCAGATCCTAGCCATTATGAGGACACAACCCTTCCCACTATACATTCACCAATCACCTGGAAAGAGGAGGGGGGGGGGGGGGGGAGAGAACACGGGGAGGGGTGGAGAAAACGCAGGAGGGAGAGATGCAGAGGGAGGGAATGCAGAGGGGATGGGAATGCAGAAGGAAGCGGAATACAGAGGGGGAAGCAGAGGAGGCAGACAACATGGGGGAAACAGAGGGGGGCGGGGGGGGCGGGGGGGGGTGGAGAAAGCAGAGGAGACAGACGGCACATCACATTCTGACCAGGGTGTCCATGATTGCCCCATTCAACTACAGTTGAGCACAACGCTAAATCCTTGAGGTACAAAAGTCCCATGCTTTATATTCCTTCTGTCCCTGACCACCACAGCAACCTCTGGCAAACACAAACAGTAATTCTCTATGAACTTTATCCAGTAAAACATCCAATATTCTGTACAAAGGTCAGCCTTGTGCATACACTTTGTCTCACTTGTGGTTGCCGTTTTATGTCCCAGTGCTCGTATGTAGTGGATACAGCATAACTGGTGGAATGCTGCCAACTTGCAGTGTGAGAATGGCAGCAGGCCTTACAGAATGCCCTCCAGCAGTTTTGGGCGTTAGAGGCCTAGCTTTAGACTGCACCAACATGGCCTGGGTGGCAGTTGTTTGGGCTGGCTGGTTCACAGGCATCAACCAGAGCACTGGCAAAGTTGAAGTGGTGGAAGAATGAATGCTGCCATCCTGGGAGAGAGTATCATGTTAGTACTCCACAGAGCTACTGCCATTCCCTTGGGCAGCAACTCAACAGTGCTCATATTGTGCAGGAATGCAGACTGGTATCCTGCTGTGAGACCACACCTGAAAAGTATCTGCAGTCAGAACAATAACAGGATGAGCCTCCATGACAAAATGGTGAAAGTTCATGATCTCATTCTGAACTTCCACTGCAGCATTCAGACAGTGGGTGGTTTCGACTGGTTCTGCAATGGAAGTGGAGACATTGGCTATCATATGGTGTACCACATAGATCCGGGTTTTTCAAAGTCAGGGTCATGACCCACGGTTGGGTCGCGGGCAGATAACAGCAGGGTCGTGGAACGATCGGGTGGGCTGTTCCGGCAGTGGTTCCGATCGCGGGACGAGAGCCCATCTTTTACTTTTGAGAATGACGGCCAAGTCAGAAAATCCGACGGAGAGTCAGCAATGGTTGGTGGTCAGCGGCATGGACAGAGAAACATAAATGTCCGCGGCTCACCCCCAGTTTATGTGGAGGTGCCTGAGTGTCAATTGATGTCGGGGAGGTTTTGCGCCCGGCGCTTGGGGTGAGCGAGGCTCGATGCTTGAGGGGGAGATGAGGCTGCTCCATCCCCATGGGCAAGAGCAAGATCTCCCCCTTTTGAGTATTTTGAGCCGATTCCCAGTGCACTGCACCTGAGGCTGGGTGTGCTGCTCCCCCACCATCCCCCCGGGGCAGCTCCTCTTGGTGATTTATCTGGGGAAACTAGGCTTGTGTAGGCCCAATAGTAGATCTGCTGAGACAGGCCCTGGTGACTGAGCCCCCCAGCTCCTGGTTTGTAGGGGTTACTGGGCTGGGTTTTATATTTTGGGTGGCCGGATGGGGGACTGTATTTGGTAAAAGCCCTGGGCCGCACTAAGTGCCGGGCTCAGAAATTACAGTCAACGTAGTTATTCTCAGGCATTGTGTTCATGACTTTTAACATTTTATTTTGGTACCTGAGGTTGCATTTTTGAAAATAATTCCCTGCCTCCACTGAGAAGGACTCCGTGTGATGTGTGATATAAACCGAACTTTGGTGCAAAATGACCTGAACCCTGATAATCATATTGTTTATTCTGGTATTGGCGCAGGAGAGCATAATGTTTGGAAAATGCAGGCTTCAGTGTTCTCAAGAATGAAACTCATGTGATACGACGCGAAATTGCGATCTTGGAGAAATTTTTGCACCTGGACTTGAATTATAATGAAATTGCATTCTGGAAAAATTATGGATTTTTGAAGCTAGTTTGTGATATCAGCTGAAATGATGCTCTTTACTAGGTTATGTTGTGATCTCTGGTGCCTACCTGTCCACAATAAAATACTTAATGCAAACAAAAAAAGAAAGAGAATGGAGGCCACTACCACCTTTTTAATTGAAAATAAATTTGGCTGTGTGAAGGTTTCCAGAAAGAAGCGGCAGCAGAGAGCAGGTGGGCACTCAGCAGGCACACTTGATGTAAAGCGCCCTCCAGGTCTGTGCTTTTAGCACCTAATCACGGAGAAGTGTTGCTTCCATTTTCCAGCTGCTGGCAAGCAATGCAAGGGAATGGTGAAGATGAATGGTAATCTTAAATGTAAGACATGGCCAGAGACTCAATAGGCAGTTTACCTATTGGACAGGATTTCATTTTAGAATCTATTCGATAGAGCTGATCAGGAGAGTCCAAGGCAGGACAGAGCAGTGCTAGTGTTAGCTCTGTGCAGAGCTCATGGGCCTCTGGTTAACAGCCAACAAAGAAGAAACTTAACTCGGGAACAAAGCTGTATAAAGATGATTTCTTGAGGTCTTGTCCTTCATGAGGACCGACATGTGCAAAGTTGGATAAAGATGGCACAAAGGAATTGGCTGAAGTCTGCACCTGATATGTGCATTTTCCTCTCCTCCTTTGCACCTGATTCAAGTGAGATCGTGAGGACCAAACAGGCTCCCATTTTGCATTAAAGATAAGCAAACGTGACATTTGTCGCGATAGTCAGCCTGCTTGGGTCACGAAGTTCGGCCGGTTGGTTAAAGTGGGTCCCGGGAAAGAAAGTTTGAAAAACACAGACATAGATTTATCCGTGCTCCTCAACACTGACGGCAGGCTTTCTTGCAGGCCCACCAATGCACCAAGCATTTGTAGGTGCACACCCATCAATTTTCCTGGATACTGCCCAGAAAAAGCTTCATTTGAGTTCTCTGCAGGCCAAATGCGATATCGCACTCCAGGGAGCTGGCACCCATGTGATATTTTCCCTCACTCTGGTATCAGATAGCTCAGCACATGGGGATTCCTCCACTATGTAACTCTTCAAAGTATTGGGGCTGGATTCTCTGCCCCGTCGCACCACGTTTCTGTTTCACCCCGCCGGCGGAATGCTCCGTTACACCAGCCGGTCAATGGGGTTTCCCATTGTGGGGCAGCCCCACGTCGTCGGGAAACCCCCGGGCTGCCGGCAAAGCGGAGCATCCCGCCGGCGGAGAATCCAGCCCCTGGTATCTGGTTTGGTGGCTGGGAGAGAGAGGCCAGTAACCATGTGTTTTCATCATAGGAGTCCACCTCCCCTTGGCATGTACGCATCAGTGCCTGACCAGGTGAAAGTTTGTAGGTATCTTAAAGAAGAAAGGCAAAAGGGTAGAGTTGCAGAGGCGGGGTTATGAAGCGAGGGAATGCAGGAGCTGCATGATTGCACGGTGAGACATAGGAGCAGGATTAGGCCATTTGGCGCATCAAATCTGCTCCGCCATTCAATCATGGCTGATATGTTTCTCGGCATGGAAAGAGATTGAGAGATGAGAGGGAAGTAGGATGCAAGGAGGAGGATTAAGTAGGAGAATATTGTCATCTTCTAATATCTCAGCCCTGCCGCAGACCAGAACCTTAGCAATGACTGCTGTAATAATGATTTGTCTCCTCCATGGGATTGAAGACATTTAGCCATGCCTATCCGTGGCCAATTTTCTCCTACTCTACCATGTCTGCAAGGCAGATGGGTGTGTTGGTGAGTGAGGTGCCTTGAAATTGGGAGATAGCTGGAAATGTGTGCAAGCTGTGAGATGTAGATGTTCTAATTGCACGAGGATGAGATAAAGCTAAGAATGTGAGGTGTGATTCATGACAGATTGAGATTGTCTGCATCTGGTTGGAGAAGGAGTGTAGATGTGGTGGATAGAGCAGTGCATGAGGTTTGCAGTTCAGTTGCAAGTTGCACTTGACGGTTGATTTACTAGTCCTAACTACTTGTGTGAAATCATTGAGCTCATTATGGCACTACACTCAGATTCTTCTGAACACAGTGGGCTGGATTCTCCGATTCTGGGGCTATGACCCCATGCCAGCGTGGGAACTGTGAAAATAGGTGCAAAACGGCCACCGATTCCCCGTTTTGTTGGGGCCTAGCAGGAAGACAGCGTAGAGCACCCGGCTCTAGTTGCCAATACACCCCGGAGAATTGCCGTGTCCGTGGCCGCGCATATGCATGGCGGCGGCCTGCAACGCCCCCGATTCGGTTAAAAACCTGGATTCTCTGGCCTGTCGCCAAACGCGATTTCGGCGTCGGAAACCGGAGAATCCAGCCCATTATTTGCATTTACCCACGTGGCTGTATGTTCCCATTGCCCTCTTAATACTTTTCCAAAGGACCTCTTGGTTCGCTGTGGATATAGGATATCTCTCCACATGTGACCCTCCTGAACCAGGGCCTCGAATGTTGCATCAGAAAATTTGGATTGGATTGGATCTGGTAACAGCAGGGAAGAAGCTGCTTTTGAACCTGTTCCTGTTACTGTGGGTTCTCAGACTTTTCTATCTTCTGCCCGATGGAAGAGGTTGAAAGAGAGAATGACCGAGGTGGGAGGGGTCTTTGATTATGCTGCCCGCTTTTCCAAGGCAGCGGTAGGTGTAGACAGAGTCAATGGACGGGAGGTGGGTTCACTTGATGGACTGGGCTGTGTTCATGACTCTGAAGTTTCTTACGGTCTTGGGCCAAACAGTTGCCATACCAAGCTGTGATGCAGCCAGGTAGGATGCTTTCTATGGTGCATCTGTAAGCATTGGTAAGAGCCAATGTAGACCACTATGGTCATGCCAAATTTCCTTAGTTTCTTGAGGAAGTACAGGCACGGTTCTGCTTTCTTGGTCGTAGCATCAACGTGGGTGGATCATGACAGATTGTTGGTGATGTGCACACCTAGGAATTTGAAGGTGTCAACCATCCCCACCTCGGCACCATTGATGCAGGCAGGGGTGTTAATTATACTTTGCTTCCTGAAGTCAATGACCAGCTCCTTAGTTTTGCTGATTTTGAGGGAGAGATTGTTGTTGTTACACCATGCCACTGACGTTGAGGAAGAGATTGTTGTTGTTACACCACGCCACTAGGTTCTCTATCTTCCTCCCATGCTCTGACTCATTGTTGTTCGAGATCCGACCCACTACGGTCATGTCATCAGCTAACTTGTAGATGCAGTTGGAGCCACATTTTGCCACACAGTCGTTTGTGTATAGGGAGTATAGTAGGAGGCTAAGTATTCAGCCTTCTGGGGCCCTGATATTGAGGACTGTTGTGGAGGAGGTGTTGTTGTTTATTCTTACTGATTGTGGTCTATGGGTCAGCAAGTTGAGGATCCAGTTGCAGAGGGAGGCGCCAAGTCCTAGCTTTTGAAGTTTTGATATAAGCTTGCCTGGGACAATGGTATTGAAGGTGGAGCTGTTGTCAATGAATAGGAGTCTGACGTAGGAGTCCTTGTTATCGAGATGCTCCATGGATGAGTGTATGGCCAGGTGAGGCACCTTATCAAAAGGCCTTTGATAAGGTGCCTCACGGGAGACTGCTGAGTAAAATAAGGGCCCATGGTATTCGAGGCAAGGGACTAACATGGATTGACGATTGGCTGTCAGGCAGAAGGCAGAGAGTTGGGATAAAAGGTTCTTTTTCGGAATGGCAACTGGTGACGAATGGTGTCCCGCAGGGTTCAGTGTTGGGGCCACAGCTGTTCTCTTTATATATTAACGATCTAGATGACGGGACTGGGGGCATTCTGGCTAAGTTTGCTGATGATACAAAGATAGGTGGAGGGGCAGGTAGTATGGAGGAGGTGGGGAGGCTGCAGAAAGATTTAGACAGTTTAGGAGAGTGGTCCAAGAAATGGCCGATGAAATTCAACGTGGGCAAGTGTGAGGTGTTGCACTTTGGAAAACAGAATAGAGGCATGGACTATTTTCTAAACGGTGACAAAATTCATAATGCTGAAGTGCAAAGGGACTTGGGAGTCCTAGCCCAGGATTCTCTAAAGGTAAACTTGCAGGTTGAGTCCGTAATTAAGAAAGCAAATGCAATGTTGTCATTTATCTCAAGAGGCTTGGAATATAAAAGCAGGGATGTACTTCTGAAGCTTTATAAAGCATTAGTTAGGCCCCATTTAGAATACTGTGAGCAATTTTGGGCCCCACACCTCAGGAAGGACATACTGGCACTGGAGCGGGTCCAGCGGAGATTCACACGGATGATCCCAGGAATGGTAGGCCTAACATACGATGAACGTCTGAGGAGCCTGGGATTATATTCATTGGAGTTTAGGAGGTTGAGGGGAGATCTCATAGAAACTTACAAGGTAATGAATGGCTTAGATAGGGTGGACGTAGGGAAGTTGTTTCCATTAGCAGGGGAGACTAGGACCCGGGGGCACAGCCTTAGAAAAAAGGGAGTCACTTTAGAATAGAGATGAGGAGAAATTTCTTCAGCCAGAGAGTGGTGGGTCTGTGGAATTCATTGCCACTGAGGGCGGTGGAGGCCGGGACGTTGAGTGTCTTTAAGACAGAAGTTGATAAATTCTTGATTTCTTGATGAATTAAGGGATATGGAAAGAGAGCAGGTAAATGGAGTTGAAATCAGCCATGATTGAATGGTGGAGTGGACTCGATGGGCCGAATGGCCTTACTTCCACTCCTATGTCTTATGGTCGTATGGAGATGGCGTATGCTGTGTACTGGGTGTGGTGGTATGTAAATTGCTGTGGATCAAGGCATCCTGCGAGTATGGATGGATGTGTCTCATGACCAACCTCTCAAAGCATTTCATAATGATAGATGTCAAGGCCACCTGATGGTAGTCATTGAGGCACGTTGCGTGGTTCTTCTTTGGCACTGATATGATGGTGGTCTTCTTGAAGTAGGTGGGAACCTCGGAACGGAGTAGGGAGAAGTAGAAGATGTCTGAGAACACACCCGCCAGTTGGCCCATTTAGGATCGGAGTGAATGACCAGGGACCCCATCAGGACCCATTGGGACAGTACTCTCTGTCATGTTGTGGCAGCTTCACTTCCTGTAGGTCAGTGAATTCCATTACCGGCTACAGCCAGAATATGCGCCTTTCCTTTAAGGAGGTGCATTCTAGCTTTAACATGCTGCTAGCCTGGTCTGAACTTGGATCCTCAGCTGAGGCGATCACAGTCAGCAGCATGTTCAGTACTGGATTGCATGCAATTATTCAGGTGGCACAGTGGTTAGCAGTGCTGCCTCACAGCACCAGCGACCCAGGTTTGATTCCAACCTTGGGCGACTGTGCAGAGTTTTCACTTTCTCCCCATGTCTGCGAGGGCTTCCCATGGGTGCTCTGGTTTCCTCCCACTGTTCAAAGATGTGCAGGTTAGGTGCATTGGTGCATTGGCCATGATAAATTGTCCAACCCTTGTCCAAAAGTTAGGTGGGGTTACGAGGCTAGGGTAGGGGAGTGGGCCTGGGTGGTGTGCTTTTTTGAAGGGTCAGTGCAGACCTGATGGGCTGAAAGGTGTCCGTCTGCACTGTCAGGATTCTATGGCGGTTGTTATCTAAATTATCAGACAGCATGATTACATAGATTACATAGAACATACAGTGCAGAAGGAGGCCATTCGGCCCATCGAGTCTGCACCGACCCACATTAATCCCTCACTTCCACCTTATCCCCGCAACCCAATAACCCCTCCCAACCCTTATGGACACTACGGGTAATTTAGCATGGCCAATCCACCTAACCTGCACGTCTTTGGACTGTGGGAGGAAACCGGAGCACCCGGAGGAAACCCACGCACACACGGGGAGAACGTGCAAACTCCGCACAGACAGTGACCCAGCGGGGAATCGAACCTGGGACCCTGGCGCTGTGAAGCCACAGTGCTAATCACTTGTGCTACCGTGCTGCCCAAATGATGTTTACATGCAGCCTGCATTGAATCTTTGGTCCCCAGGGCCGCACACAAGGGCTATTAACTTTTTAGACCCGATGATAGTGGTCGCATCCTGTAGACTTCAAATAATGATTGAGAATGTTTTAAGATGATGAAGGATTTGGATCCAGCTCCATTAGGTTATTTGAAATGACTAGAGGGCACCACAAAAAGGTAGGAAGTAAAAGAGTGAGCTGAGATGCCAAGAAGTAATGCTTTTCACAGAGAATTGTCACTGTCTGGAATGAACTGCCAAGACATCAACTCAGTAAGTCCTTCCAGCAGGCACTTGATGAGGGATGAGCACATGTCCAATTATAGATGGTTGGTTATTAGTTATTTGTTATTCTGAGGAGCTTTGGACATCTAATAAATCCTTGAGCTTTGATTACTTTGAATCAGATAAACTTCCTCGAGCTATCCCTGAACCAGCCACATGTTTTTATTTCCTATTGTGTGCCTGGCCTCTCCAGTGATTATATGGTGTGGGGAGGGTGAGTGGTGTACATGATGGTATTGTTATCTTGATGGAATAAGCTTGATAGACCAAGTGATCTTTATTTGTCCTTTTTATTGCAGTGCCAATGTAAGCATACTTATGTCAATAATAAAGATTGTTATTATTTTTGTATGTTTTTCCATACATCTTAGTAAATAGTGTCTTGGAAGGAAGTGATATAGTGGAAGTGATATAGTGGCTGTGCCCTATTAAACTAACATTTACGTTATTCCCAGTAGCTTTGTTGACACTGGTCTGCCCAGGTCAGAGAGGTCCCAGCTTCAGATTGTGCCGCGCCAGCTGACCTCTGTTGCTATGGGAAGCTGGTTTGTGCAATTGGTCTCAACACCACAAGCTTGAGGGAATGGAAGGGGAAGCAATCCTGTCTGACGGCTATCCGGTTACTCCTGCTGTAAAGTGTGTATTTGGAACAGCCTTCCAAGAAAGGTTGTTGAGATTGATGGATTTTTGTTAGGCAAATATATGAAGTGATATGGATCAAATCAACCACCAATTAACTAAACGGCTGAAGATGCTGGAGGAACCAAATGGATTACTGCAGTTTCTGTGTCCCTTTGTGCAGATCGAGCTGAATTGTAGCGTCAACTCTTGTTTGAAGCGTCTACCAATACTGCGCATCTGGGCTCAAGATCGAGGAGGACAGTGAATGCCTTTGGAAATCTATATGAGCAGAAACGATCAGAAACTAAAATTTGCAACAACAAAAAATACACAAAGCTACAAAGATATTGAACTTAAATGTATGGAGACATAATTTGCCAGTACTAATAATATTTTTTTAAAAACTGTATTTCCCCTCAAGCTGCTGCCTCAATTGGTCTGACTCCATTCTATTAGCTGCCCTGCACTATCTTATTGAGGATTCATTCTTCATCTCAATTCAGGGAGCGTGACTACTTACACTCTCTGTTCTCTTTCAGCATTCTGCATTTGCAAAATACTTTGGGATATTTCTTACATTAAAATTTCAGGATAAATGCAAGCACTTGCTGTGATGAGCATCAAGCTCTCCTGATACTGCCTTCCCGGGAGCTTTACATTTGCACTTTCTATTAGGGTCGCTTGATGGGAATCAAGAGTACGAAATTTGGCAGATTTCCAGCATCTCTTATCCAGGGGAAATTGAAGTTAATTATATAGCACATGTCATTTCGCCTTTTTAGTTTATCTTGACAATAAAAAAACACAGTCCCTCCATCAAAGCATCCTAAATGGTGTTCCTAAATTTATGTTTCACCATTCCAAATCTGCGCCCCTGGTCTTATTGTCACAGTTTCATTTGAAGTACAATTCTAGCTTCACCGGAAAAAGAGGAAGGTGAAATTAATTTACATTGGTGGTGTGAAATGGGCTCACAGTGAATTTGCGAACACTTTTACACTGCATCATTCAAACAAACAAAAATAATAACAGTGCATGGTATAAAATTGATTATGGATTCACTCCAGGTGATTAAATGTCATGTCCTCAGTCATTCTTTTCTTTCATGAAACTGAAGAATCCAGGTTTCTACAGACTTTCCTGTTGCTTCCTCATCCAGATACGGGAAAGACTGATTTTTGTTTGGTTCATGCCAACCAGAATGCAACTGTTAGAAAAGCAGAAAATACTGGAAAAACCCAACGTCTGTGAAGAGAGAAACAATTAACATTTCAAATGCGTATGACTTTTCTTCAGTACAGACTCGAAATGTTAACTCTGTTTCTCTCACCATAGATGCTGCCAGACCTTCTGAGTTTTTCCAGAATTTTCTGTTTTATTTAAGGTCCACAGCATTTTGCTTTTATTTTAGAATGTAATTGTTGTTTTGTCAGCAATCTCAGTACATTTCAGGCTTCCACTCAAAATTCAAACCAAATAAAGTCAAGTTTTTGATGTTTGTCTCACGAAACTGCTTTCGTACAATGCAAAATTTGAAATTAAGAGCCAGTTCAAAAGCTATGATATAATGTGACTGCATTAACACATTGCAACAGGCATTGTAGCCAGTAAATGCATGCACTGACAGGAGAACAGGAAAATACTCTCAATTACTGTCCCTTCTCTCCATTCCTCACTCAATGTCAGTCTACCTGTCTTGCTCTCTGTGATCTCTTTCAATTTAGTGGTCTCACTCCCATATGAATCTCCTCTATTGACTATTTTTTTGTCGGCATTAACTCATTAAACCAAATCCTGCATTAAGGTAGTAGGTGACGCAGCATCTTGAAAAGTTCTAAATATTTACCCATTGATTTCTAAGGTCACATCAACAGCAGTGTTGACCTATCACTGTGACCATGCCAATGTTCGTGCTTTGAGATACACATATCATCTCACCTGATGAGCAGATAACCTCTAGCTGCCAAAGGGGGGGGGTGTTAGAATTTGCACACTTGGTCATCAGAATAATTGAAAACTTACAATATAGAGGATGGCCGTTCGGCCCAGAGTTTCCGTGCTGGTCAATGTAGAGCTCACCCAGCCTAATCTCACCTTCCGGCACTTGGTCTGTATTCTTACACAATGGATATCCAGGCCCTATTTAAATGTGGTGAGAGTTTCTGCCTCTACCAACCTTTCAGGCGGCGAGTTCCACATCCCATTAATCTTTCAAAAACACTCAGGGTAAAGGAGAACCATAAATGCCCTCCCTGCCTTAGCAGCTTAATAAAATTGCACACAACTGGCAGGCGGACATTTTCATGATGCAGAGGAGGTAGAGTGTAGCACAGGAGGAGACTGTTTGGCCTTTGTGCGTGTGCCAGCTCATCCGACTCCCCATCACCCGCTGGTCTTTGTATAAAGCCTTATACTTTTTTCCCCTTTTCAAACACATTTCCAATCCCATTGTGAAAGCTCCATCCTTTCAAGCAGTGCATTCAAGATCAGAAGAGCTTGCTGTGATGGCACGAACTGGCGCCTTCCCTCAGCCAATTATCTCTAAACCTGCCTCCCTTGGTTACTGACCCACCTGCCATTGGCAATGGGCTTCCCTTCACTTCATCAGAACGCCTCGCCATTGTGAACACCCCTGACAAGTCGCCATTAAACATTTCTAAACGCACATCACACCTTCGCGTTGCCACAGCGTGAAGTAAAACGCAAGTTTAAGAAAACAAGCTTTGGCAACCAAACTTTGAGGATGCGACGACCCTTTAAGTGAGCCAGTGAGCGAGGATACACAGTGACAGCCCGTTCACTTCAGCGGACGACAGGAGGGGGGGGGTGGACGAGCCACCCCTCACAGTAGCACAGAGAGGGGGCAGAAGTCACATATACATTCCGATTCCTCCTCCCCGCTTCCTCTAAAGGCCAACTTCCCATTTACTCGTTTCCAACTTCACACTTTTCTTTTATAAACCAAAGAAAACACAAAATGCAGATTCCACAAAGCGAATTCACACAGAAAACATTCACGTGAAAGACGCCATTAGCCGCAGACTCAAAAACCGAACAAACCAGGAGAGAAAGAAAAAAATCTGTCTAGAAAATTAAAAGCATGCCCCCCCCCCCCCCCCCCCCCACCACACACATTAAAAATATGCTGCAAGCCCAGCCAAGATGGAGCACAAAATCTACACCGTCTCAATGAGCCTTTACAATTACGTTTCCAGAGCATGATGCTAATATTACTTGGCAAGTTTCTTCACAAAATGAAAAAAGACTTCTTACTTGTGGTATTGTACTTAATCCCATTGAAGAACTCTGGGCAGGGTCTGGCCACAAGCTGTCCCGCGTTTGTCCTCGGCCAACAAGTTCCTATCTGATCGGTTGTCGAATTGCAATAAATACCTGGGGACGGAGTTATTAAAAAAAAAACAATATTTAGAATTAAAACCAGAAGGGCAATGGGAAGGAGGAAAATAAAACAAAGACAAGCTAAAAGTTGAATCCACAATGTCTTGCCGGGGGTTAGTTACATTGCCCTACCAGTGAGGTCCACGGCAGGGATGGGCTCAGGTTCATAGTAATAGTGGTCCCGGAAAATATCTATCAGGCTGCAGTTGGGATCAAACTCGTCGATGATGATCTGAAAGATTGTGGAGTCCATGGTGCAGGTTGGGCTCGGTGCTGTGTGTGTGTTTTCTTTTGTTGTTGCAGTTACAGCGGAGCGGCGCGGCTCTCCTCTCTCTCTCTCCTGAGATATGCGAGGAGTCTCTTGATTTAAAGCCTCACCTCTCCGTTAGATTCGCTCCACCTCTGTGGCCAATGGGAATGCCGCCGTTCCACGCCTGATGAAACCTATCGGTGATCGGAGTCTTTGTTTGGGGGTTGTGAATTCCGGCTACTGATTGGAAATTCTATTGTTTCTCTTTTCAAGGTGTCATCCCGCTCATGCCTATATATTCACTTATCTTTGTGTCAATCCGTCTCTTCCCTTCCTTGCACCTAGCCTGTATTTCCCTAATCTCTCTGTACCCATCTCTCTCACTTCACCCTCTGCCTCCTTCTCTCAACCCCACCCCAAACTGTTTCTTTTTCTTACTGTCTCTCGGTTTGCTCTCGTCACCCTCTCTCTTCAATTTTTTTGTCTTCAGTTTATCTCTATTTGGTCATCCTGGTCCAGTTCATCACTCTCTTTCAGTCTCAGTTACCGTCACTGCTGGTGTGACTCGTTTTCTCACTGTCTCTTGCACTCTCTGGGTACCTTTTGTCCCTCAGGAACTTTTGTTCTTTCTTGGTGTCTGGGTTTCTTCGGCTCTCCATGGCTCTCTCCTCTGCTTCCTAACTCAGTATCTTTTTATCTCTCTATCCTTTTCTCTCGGTGTCTATCTCACTGTTTCTTACTTTCAGAATGTCTCTCTTGCTCTTTTGGTATCTATCTTGATCTTAGTATCTATATGCTTCTGATATTTTCATTGTTTTTTGCTCTCTGGGTATCTCGCTGCCTCAATCTCTTGGTATTTCTGTCTCAATCTCTTGCTCTCAGTATCTCCCTTGCTTTCTATCTGTATCTCTGGTACCTGCTTTCTCTCACTCTCACTCCCTTGCTTTCTATCTGTTTCTCTCTTTCTCTCGCCCTTGCTTTCGATCATTGCCGTTGAAGTGGTGAGATAACAAAAAGCATCATGAAAGCTGTAAATTAACCCCTTTCTGAAAGGAAAAGGACAGTTTTGATCTCAGTCTTTACAATAAAACCCTGAACACCTTGCATGGATTTCCACAGTTCTTATCTATTTAATGCTACTGGCAGTAGTTAATGTCTTCATATTGCACAGCACCATATGACAAACCACCTATTTTGCTTTTTATCTGTATCGCTGTCTCTTTCTCGGTATCTCTGTCTCTTGCTCTCTGTCAGTCTCGTGTTCCCTCTCGGTAACTCTTTGCCTCACTCTTTCCCTGTCTTTGTCTCCTGTTATCTGTAGCACCCTGTGTATCTTGCTCTCTCTCTCTCTCAAAATCTCTAGCTCGAGATCTCTATCTGTGTGTGTCTTTCTCTTTCAGTTTGGTTCTTGCTCTCTATCTGTAGCTCACCTGCTCTTTCATGATCTGTTGCTTTCTCCCTATCTCTGTATGCCTCTCTCTCACAGAATCTCTGTCACTTTCTCTCTATCTCTAACTCTTGATGCCTCTCTTTCGTTATCGAGCTGCAGATCTCTGTCTCTTGTTGTCTCTCTCAGTATCTCTGTCCCTTTCTCTCTCTGAAAAGAAAATGGCAGCTATCATAAAAGGGAATATCAGAGTCTTCTACAGGCATATAAATAGTAAAAAGGGGTAAGAAGAGAAGTGGAGCTGATTAGGGACTAAAAAGGATTTACACTTTGAAGCAGGGAGAGTAGCTGAGCTAAATGAATACTTTGCATCTGTCTTTACCAAGGGAGAAGGCACCACCAAGGAAATGGTGAAACAGGGGTAATTAATGCACGACAAGGATTGAAAATGGGTAAGGAGGTATTAGATAGGCCATCTATACCTAAAGTCGATAAAGCACCAGAACCAGATGGAATGTATCCACGTATTTGGAGAGCAATGAGAGTGGAAATTCCAGAGGCACACGTCATGATTTTCGAATCTTCCTTAGACACAAGGGGCCAGAGGACTGAAGAATTGCAAACATTACACCCATGTTCAAAAAATTGTAAAGATAAACCCAGCAACTACAGCCCAGGCAGTTTAACTTTGGTAGTGGGAAAACGTCTAGAAACAACAATTTGGGAATAACATTAATAGTCACTTGACCAATGTGGGTTAATTAAAGAAAACCAGCACAGATTTGGTAAGGGAAAATTGTGCGGAGCTAATTTGGAGTATTTTGAAGAAGTAAGGGCAGCACGGTAGCATAGTGGCTAGCACAGTTGCTTCACAGCTTTAGGGTCCCAGGTTCGAATCCCGGCAGGGTCACTGTCTGTGCGGAGTCTGCACATTCTCCCCGTGTCTGCGTGGGTTTCCTCCGGGTGCTCCGGTTTCCTCCTACAGTCCAAAGATGTGCGGGTTAGGTGGATTGGCCATGCTGAATTGCCCTTAGTGTCCAAAAAATGTTAAGTGGGGGTTACTGGGATAGGGTAGATACGTGGGCTTCAGTAGGGTGCTCTTGTAAGGGCCGGTGCAGACTTGATGGGCCGAATGGCCTCCTTCTGCACTGTGAATTCTATGATTCTATGTAACAGAAAGGATTGGTGAGGGCAATGCTGTTAATGTGGTCTACCTGAACTTCCAAAATTCATTTAACCCATTGAAACAGCAGGCTTGTGAGCAAAGTTATTGCTCATGGAATTTAAAGAACAGT
Organism: Scyliorhinus torazame; assembly: GCF_047496885.1. Lineage (NCBI taxonomy): Eukaryota > Metazoa > Chordata > Chondrichthyes > Carcharhiniformes > Scyliorhinidae > Scyliorhinus > Scyliorhinus torazame. The sequence continues at coordinate 193,289,373 of NC_092717.1, forward strand.
AGCAATGTAGATGGGAAATTGTTTGAGCGACAGGAAGGAGAGAGCAGTGATTAATGGATGTTTTTCAACCTGGAGGAAGGTTTGTAGTGGAGTTCCCCAGGAGTCAGTATTTTGGACCCTTGCTCTACTTTACATATATCATGATGTATATGACTTGGATCTTGGTGTCTAGAGTATAATAAGGGAGGCGTTGACGTAGTGGTATTGCTGCTGGACTAGTAATCCAGAGAGCCAGGATATTGCCCTGTGGACCTGTGTTCGAATCCCATCATCGAAGATGGAGAATTTTTAATTCAATAAAGAATTAAAAGTCTGATGATAACCATGAAATGATTGTAATTTTAAAAAAAGCTCTACCTGGCTCACTAATGTCCTTTAGGAAAGGAAATCTGTCGTCCTGACCTGGTTTGGCCTACATGTAACTCTTGACCCACAGCTATGTGGTTTACTCTTAAATACCCTCAGGGTTGGGTGATAAGTGTTGACACAGCCAGCCACACCCACATCCCATGAACAAAATTTCTTTTTTCTACATTCGCAGATGATTTCTGAAAATTTGCAGTCCAAAGATGTGCAGGCTGGGTGGATTGGCTATGCTAAATTGTCCCGTAGTGTCTCAGAATATACAGGTTAGGTTGTGGGGATGGGAGAGGAGTAGGCCAAGGCAAGGTGCTCTTTTAGAGGGTCGATGCAGGCTCGATGAGCCGAATAGTCTCATTCTGCACTGTAGGAATTCTATGGATCTATGGTCCTAAACTTGAAAAGGATAGTATAAAACTTCTAATGGACAGGTTAATGGAATGGGCACACAGGAGGCAGATAAAGTTCAATGTGAAGTAATGTGAAGTGATTCATTTTTGTAGGAGGTACATAGGGAGACAAAATAAATTAAAAGGACAACTCTAAAGGGCGTGAAAGAGCACAGGGCCTGTACTTATGTCATTGAAAATGTTTGGACAGGTTAAGAAAGTGGTTAATAAAGCATACAGAGGCCGGCCACTGGGATTCTCTGTTACTGCCCTCAGTGCACCCCTGCCCACTGGTTTCCCGGTGGTGTGGGGTGGCTTCAATGGGATATCCCATTGATAAGCGGCGGAAGTAGAGAATCCCGCCGACAGCGAATGGCACACCACCAAGGAACACGCGGCTGGGTAACTGGAGAATCCATCCCAGTAACTTAGACTTTATTACAGGGGCATAGAGTACAAGAGAAGGTTGCGTTGAACTTGTACAAGACATTAATTCATCCTCAGCTGGAGTATTACATCCAGTACTAGGCACCACACTTCAGGAAAAATATGAATGCATTGGAGGGAGTGCAGAAAAGATTCATGAGAATGGTTGCAGGGGGTGGCATGTGGCACAATGGTTAACATTGGTGCCTACGGCGCTGAGGACTAGGTTTGAATCGCGGCCCTAGGTCACTGTCCGTGTGGAGTTTACTCATTCTCCCCGTGTCTGAAAGGGTTTCACGCCACAACCCAAGGATGTGCAGGGTAGGTGGATTGGCCACACTAAATTACCCCTTAATTGGAAAAAAAAAAATTGGGTAATGTAAATTAAAAAAAGAGAATGGTTCCAGGGATGAGGAACTTCAGTTATAGAGATAGCTTGGAGAGGTTGGGACTGTTTTCTTTGGAGAAGGGAAGGCTGAGAGGAGATCTGGTGAGGCATTCAAAATCATGAGAGGGCTGGATAGAACAGATAGGGAGAAACTGTTCCCACTCGTGAAAGGATCAAGACTAAGAGAGCACAGGTTTAAAGTAATTGACAAGTGACATGAGGAAAACCTTTTCATGCAGCAAGGGGTTACGGTCTGGAATATGAAAGTGTCGTGGGCACAGGTTCAATCAAGGTATTTAAAAGAGAATTGGACTTATCTGAAAAGGAAGAACATGCAGAGTTATGAGGAGAAGACTGGGGAATGGCACTGGGTAAATTGTTCATTCAGAGAACCAGTGCCAAATGCCTTCCTTCTGCTTTGTAACAATTCTGTGTTCTGTCTGTCTCTTGCTCTCAAGTATGTCTCTTACTCTCTATTTTTATCTCTCGGACTCCTGCTCTCTTTTGGTGCCTCTCGCTCGATATCTCTATCTCTTGCTCTCTTTTCAGCTTTCTCCCTCTCTTTTATTCTCTTGGTGTATCGTTTTTCTCTCAGATAATAAATACAACTCCAACAAACGCATCATGGACCTGTCAATAAACATTACAATTGGCTAAAAGATTACCAGGCTGATGATTTATACACAGTACAGTAAATGTTGTTGACTGCTCTGGATTTCTATTTAACTTTAGCCTGCCACACAGTAGAAGATAATCGGACCAGTTCTTGAAAATTGTATCTTTCGACTGGAATTACATTTGAAACAGTGTGCTGGCCGTAGAACAGCTGGTTTCACTTTTGCTTCTCAGGCAAAAGGTTGAGAGTTGTCAGCAAGCAAACCTAGGCTGACATTGGTGCCCCCTCTATGCAGTATAGAGGGCATGCATTACTGTTGGAGGAGTGCTTTTTTAGGTTTAAACAGAGGCTCTGCTGGCTGCCCCGGTGGACCTATAAAGACCACTGGGTGCTATATAAGGGAGTTCTTCCCGGTGACCTGGCCAATATTTATTCACCATCCAAAAACAAATGATCTATTCATGTCCACATTGTTACTTTCAGGACAAAATGCAGTCACCCTTCCCTACACTTGACTACACTTCCCAAAAGGACTTGATTGGTTGCAAAATGCCTTGAGATGTCCTGAAGTATTTATTTCCTTTAACTGGAATGCATGCAGAACTTCGGTGGTGAATTATTGAGTAAATGCATCATGGTTGATGTGAAACTATGCATGCAAATCAGGAGGATCCTGTGTCTGATTGGTCAATATAAATTAACGTATGATGCATATACATATTTAATTGGCATTTTCTAAGGGATGGATTTGGACCATCATTTACATATTCCTATTTAGTATTTTTATGCTGCTCAGGAGGCTAAGAAACAACTTGCAACATGGGGGGCTGGATTCTCCTTTTCTGAGACTCAGTGTTGACGCCAACAGAGAATCTGTGGGCTTTTATGACAGAAAAACCTGCCGCACCTGGACCGATTCCGCTACCGTTGAGGGGCTAGCACGGTGCCGCATGGAACACACTCGATTCCACGGAACACACTCGATTCTTACTCCCCCCAGCCCTGGCAGAAATCCCCGTGCCGGTGGCACAACTGTCAGCACACTATGGCGATGTTGGACACTTTCCCTAACCCTTCTCTCTCCCTCAGCAGCCGCCACCCCTTTCTCCCGATTTTTAAAAGCACAAGTGAACTGCGCCGTCGGGAACTCGGCCCATTGGAGGCGGAGAATCGCAGAGGCCCTGGAGCGTATCAGGTCGGGCCCGCTAATGATATGCAAACGGGGCCCACTGTACGTGCAGAGGGAAACACATTGACGCCGTTTTCGAGGTGACGGAGAATTGCAATTTGGCATCAAATCAGTGTCTACTGCGATTTTGACGTCAGAAACTATTCTCCGCCCAATCACATTTCCAGATTTCGGCGTCGGCTAATGGAGAATCACGCCCGGGATGTCTACAAGATTGGAGTCTGCTAGGTCAAGGGAGGGATTTAATGGTGCATAAGATTCAAATTGCTGATAAACTGTATCCAGGATGGTTGTCATGTTAACAGATTCTCAGTTAAGCACTGCGAATTACAATTAAAGAACAAAAAATAAAAGAACTAGCCTTTATATAAAGCCTGTAATGATCTTCGGAGTTTAAAAAATGTTTTACAACCAAGGAAATACTTTTGAAGTGTCATCATCTTCAAATTGCAGCACATTTGTACCCAACCAGCTCACAGATTGGCGATTTTGGTTGCGGAATAACTATTGATCGGTGGGGAGAAAGGGCCTGCACATTTTCATTCTCCCTTATTCTTGGAAAATATTTATCTCTGCACCAAATCTAAATCAGATTGCCACATTTTTGTTTGTGAGAGCATGTTGTGTGAAAATTGACTGTTTCCTTTCCTACTTCAACCTCACTTCATAAGTACTTCACTGCAAAGTGCTTTGGGATATCTTGAGTTTGCTATATAAATCCTAATCTATATTCATACATAAGGAATGATGACTTCAGGGAGATATTAGAGAACTACTGGGGTGTGCAGATTCCTTTATTTATAGAGTACTTCTAAGGTAAGGAATATCTCAGAATCATGGAATGGTTACTGCATAGAATGAGGACATTCAGCCTGACATGTCTGTGCCAGCTCCCTATAAGAACAACTCAGCCAGTCCCAATCCCTTTTCCCATGCCACCGTTTGTTTTCAGATAGCTATCCAATATGCTTTGAAAAGGCACGCTTGATCTGCTTTCATCATACTCTCTGGCATAGCATTCCAGACCATAACGTCGAGCTGCACTTTTGATTCTTTTCACTCTTGTCACTTTTGATTCCTTTGCCATTCATCTTAAATCAATGTCCTCTGCTTCCTAATCCTTCTCCCTGTGAGGAAGGTTCCTTCCTATGTATTCTGTCCAGATCTTCTGATTATAAACATTTCCAATTAAATCTTCTCTCAACCTTCTCTTCGCCAAGGAGTACAGCCCCAGCCTATATATCCTTGTAACTGAAGTCCCTGATCCCTGGGAGCATTTTGGTTCATCTTTTCTGCACCCTCTCTAATGCCTTCACATCCTTCTTAAACTGTGGTGCACAGAGTATGTCCCAAAGTGTTTCCCAGATTGTCCTCAATAAAGCAATGAAGAGCCAGGAAGGTAGTTTATTTTATCCATTCATGGAATGGAATTGCCAAAGCCAGCAATTATTTCTCATCACAATTATCCTGGAGAAGGTGGTGGTGAACTACCTTCTTCATTCACTGAAGGTCCTGTGATGTACCTACAGTGGTTGTGAGGGAGAGAGTTCCAGGGTTTTGACCCGACAGCGAAGGAGCAGTGATATAGCTCCAAGAAAAGACAGTGACCTTTGAGGGGAACTTATGCAATGCCACATTCAGTCTATTGATACCTTAATGTCATGCATAGTCAAATGCTACATTGTTCTCAAGGGCAGTCACTCTCACCTCAACTCAACATTTTTGTCCATGTTTGGACAAGACTGTGATGGACCTAGCGGAGTGAGCAAGGTGTAGGGGGAAGATGTCATTTGATGGCATTGGTGACATCTTCCATTACTTTGCTCATGATTGATGGGGCAATAATTGACATGATTGGATTTGTCCAGCTTTTTGAGATCGGGACATACCTCAGGAAATTTCCAGACTTTTGGAGCGATGTCAATGTTGTAACTGTAAAGGGACAGCTTAGCTTGGGGCGTAACAATTTCTGGAGTACAAAACCAGTCAGCACTACAGTTGGAATGCTGTTAGGATCCATTTAACCATTGCTGTATCCAGTACCTTCAGTTGTGTCTTCAAATCAGGAGTGAACTGAATTGGATGAAGATTCGTATCTGTAATATTGGGGACCACAGGAGATGGTCAAGATGGATTATCCAGGTGACACATCTGGCTTCAGATACAATCATTGAGCATGGAGATGTTTATGGAGTTTCCTCCTCCAGTTTGTTGTTTAATTGTCCACCACCTTTGTGGCCAAATGTTGCAGAACTGCAGTGCTTTGATCTGATCCATTGATTGTGGGATAATTATCTCTTGTTTCCACTATTTAATATGCATGCAGTCATTTGTTGTAACTTCTACAACAGTTGACTACATTTTTAGGCATACTTAGTGCTGCTCCTGACATATCCTCCTTTACTTCCTCATAGAACCAGGATCGGTTCCCTGGTTTCCTACTAGAGTGCAGGAAATGCTAGGTTATGCATTTACAAATTTTGGTAAATACAGTCCTGTTACTGCTGATCACCCACAACACCTCAGGGATGTGCAATTGCAAGCTATTTGGGGCATTTAGCACAGCTGGAGATGAAGCCTGGACTTCCATCTCCATAAGGACTGTGCAGTGCTCACTCCTGCAATAGCACCACGAATGGATGCATTGGTGCCAGGTAGATTGGCGAGAACAAGGACAAATAGGTTTTTCCTTCTTTTTGATTTTCTCACCACATATTCCAAGCTCAGTCTGGGAGAGGGGCTCAAACAGTTCAGTCAAAAGTGATGCTCTGGGCATTGAAGTCACCCAGAAAGAGTACATGAGTACATTCTGCGCCTTTGCTGCCATCAGGACATGTTTCAAGTGATTTTCAACATGAAGATGTACTGATTCAGCATTTGAGAGAGTGCATTCAGAAGGAGGGTGGCACGGTAGCACAGTGGTTAGCACTGTTGCTTCACAGCGCCAGGGTCCCAGGTTCGACCCCACTTGGGTCACTGTCTGTACGGAGTCTGCATGTTCTCCGCGTGTCTGCGTGGGTTTCCTCCAGATGCTCCGGTTTCCTCCTACAAGTCCTGAAAGACATGCCTGTTAGGTGAATTGGACATTCTGAATTCTCCCTCTGTGTACCCGAACAGGCGCCGGAATGTGGCGACAAGAGGATTTTCACAGTAACTTCATTGCAGTAAGCCTACTTGTGACAAAAATAAAGATTATTATATTATTGTGCATGTTTGACCTGATATCGTGAGGTGTGGTGTCAATGTTGAGGACACCCAGGGTCATTCCCTCCTGATTCTATACAACAGTATTGCCGCGACTGTTAGGCCTGCCCTGCCGGTGAGCCAGGACATAATCAGCGCTGGTCCTGCTCGAGTCTGGGGCATTGGCTGTAAAGTATGATTCAGTGAATATGATGATGTCAGGCTGTTGCTTGACTAGTCTGTGGGCCCAAACCCCTAGATGTTAGTGAGGAGGACTTTGAAATGTTGAATGGGTTGGATGTATAATTATCATTTCCTCTGCCTAGGTCAATGACAGGTGGTCCCTCTAATTTTATCTTATTTGACTTTATTGGGGCAGTTTGAAAAGACTGGATGGCTTGTTAGACCATTTTGTTGGGCAAATAAGAGCCAACCACATTTATATGGATCTGGAGTCACATGTAAGCTAGATAGGTAAGGAAAGGAGATTTCCTTCCTTACAGGACACTAGTGAGTCAGGTGGGTCATCATATCAATCTGATATTTCATTATCATTATTGAGACTAGCTTTTTATTCCAAATGGATTCATTATTTGAATGTAAATTCCCTCAGCTGCCATGTGGCATTTGAATTCAAAGGTGGAATTTTACATTCTGGGGTGGGGGGGTGCTATAAAATTCCTCGGATGGCCTTCCCGCTGAGCTCCTGCCTATCCCAATCTCTCCAAAGTTAAGGCCAGCTGGCCAACCTTTGCCCCAATTGAAGCCCTGAGGTGGCAAATTGATCATCGTGGATTATCATAGAATCCCTACAGTGCAGAAGGAGGTCAGTCGCCCATCAAGTCTGCACCTACCCTCTGAATTTTCATAGAATTTACAGTGCAGAAGGAGGCCATTCGGCCCATCAAATCCGCACCGGCTCTTGGAAAGAGCCCCTACCCAAGGTCCACACCTCCACCCTATCCCCATAACCCAGCAACCTCACCCAACACAAAGGGCAATTTTGGACACTAAGGGCAATTTAGCATGACCAATCCACCTAACCTGCACATCTTTGGACTGTGGGAGGAAACCGGAGTACCCAGAGGAAACCCACGCACAGATGGGAGAATGCGCAAACTCCATACAGTCACCCAAGGCCGTGAGACAGCAGTGCTCACCACTGTGTCGCCATGCCATCACTTGTAGCTAAAGTATGTGTCTTAGGACTTTTTAAAAAAACTACTGCAGCATATGTACACACACACCAACCCAATGACCACTTAAGGGTCATTTCTAGCGCAGTCTCAATATTCAGGCTGACAGAAGGGATTCTGCGGCAGGGGAAGCTCAGAAAATTAGCCTTCTCAGGCCTCAAATGGGAAGCCATGGGATACCTCCGTCAATGGTTCTCCCCCCGCAAAAGGTCTGTACCTCAGGTCTGGACCTCATCCTCCCACTTGGATTCTATTGAACATCTAAACACTGGGAGAGGCGACAAGAAGCTGAGTTGAAGAAATAAGTTATGGAAATTTCAGAGTAGATCAGAGTGTGTCTGAAGCAACGGCTTTGCCGAGATGTATTGTGCCACTCCTGCATTGTGCCTGCCAAATCCAGAGGCTTTCATTCTTTAGTGATGTTAAAGAATGCATCATTCTGCTAAAAAAAAAGTGAACGCGGATGCAAGTAGCTCTTTGAGTTAAGTGGAAGGGCAGACTCCCTGCAGTAAGCGTCAGATAAGAGATGACTAATGTGCCCAATATGCCCTGAAGTGGCTGCAACTCTAAAAGGATTTCAGTTTGCATCTGTTCATTTTCACTCTGACACCAAATCCAGCCTGATATCATAATGTGATTCCAAATAAACAACAACGAACAATCAAATGCAGGACATAACATTTTGGGGAAAATATATTCAGAGATGGGGGAGACATTCAAACAAAAGACAGCTAGTGCACAAATAGGTCTGAAAATAGATAGAGGATAGATATAGACATAGAAACAAGACAGATAAATATTGATAGAGATGGTAGATAGATGAATAGAAATAACGTGATAGAAAGTGCGAAATACATTTGAAAATAAACATTATATTCTGTATCCATCTCAAGTTAAGAGATGGAGAGAGGTGCAAATACATAATTGATTAATACAAGCAGATACATCAAGAGATACACAAACAAGAGACTCATGGAGAAATATAGATAAACCTTTTGTATTAAAATGGATGCAACTGGAGAGGAGTATTTAGAGATAGATGAATATAAATAAAGCTGTATGCAGTTAGATACAGAACTATGAACAGATACAGGTAAAGATTCAGAATAGATGAATGCATATTGCGATAGATAGATGTGGCAGGGTTTACTGGTGTTGCCAAAGGCAATGGATTTTTGGCTAGTTCTCTGCATCCGCCGTGGTAGTGCCAGGCTCTAAGTATTGACATTTTGACATGTATTCAAAAAGATTAAAATAGACGAATGGACAGCGATAAATGCACAGCTACATTGGAGATCCAGAAAGAAAGAAAGAGTGAAGCAGAATGAAAAGGTATACGACAGATAGTTGCAGCTAGAGAAAAAATACAAAGACTAATACACTGAAGAGAGGCAAAATGATATATGGAGGAAGATAGCAATGTGTACAAAGTTGTTTCTGTTTGGATAGAAGTAATGGATACATCAATGTATCAACAGAAGTAGATAAACAGACATAATGAATAAATTACAGATGCAGCTACAGAAATACAAACAAACAGAGAAAGAGAGGTAAATCTGGCAAGAGAGTCATATGTACAATCAGGAATTTAGGTTACTTTTTAATTTGTTACCTTAAATAGTCAGAAAGCTGTCGGAATTTCCAATATGGAAACACGTGAGGGTCCCAACGGCATCAAATATTTGGAAAATTACCTGAGAAACAAATAAAGAAAGCAGAGACTGACAGGAGCATGAATGTGATGTGTGTGTATGTGTGTTGGGGGGGGGGGGGGGGCGGTGGAGATAGAGGAAGAGACAGCAGACACAAAGAAAAAGAGAATGAAGAAGAGAAAGCGAAAGGGTGAATTTATCTTGCAGATATCACCAAGCTGTTGGCATTACAAACACTGATACAATAATTCTCTTACATGTTGACTGGGTGATCGCTATGCCTTGACCCTTGATCCTACTTTCATCAGCAAACCCCTTATGAGTAGAAAACAGGACAATGAGTGAAACTACCTGCTTCAGTTAATTCCACTTTCTGCTGATCCTATGATTTATTTCCCTAACATAATTCTTAGGATGTGAGTATCAGTGGTAAGGCCAGCATTTATTGTCCATCCCTAATTAACCTTGAGAAGGAGTGGTGAGCCACCTCCTTGAACTGCTGCAGTCCATCTGGTGTTGTTACACCCACAATGATGTCATGGAGGAAGGATGGCAGAAGGAACCGTGTCATAGTTCCAAGTCAGGAAGATGTTTAACTTTGAGGGGAACTTTCCCCATGTGTGTGCTGCCCTTGAGCTTCGAGGTGGCTGAAGTTGCAGGTTTGGAAGGGGTTGTCGAAGGGACTTTGGCAAGTTGCTGCATTGCATCTTTTAGATGGAACACAAAAAGCAGCTCACCAAGGCACAGTATAGCCGATAAAAGACGGGAGACTTGACTCCTGGGATCTTGCAGCTCGCTACACCTCGCGAGATCCATCGCAATCTTGTGAGACATTGCGCTATTAATCCCACCCATTGTGGGCGGCATCACTTTTTGGAAAATCTGCATATTAGAGAGAGACAGCTAGTCTCACTCTATATGTGCAGATTCCCGATGTACCTGAGGCTTTGGGATTCATCCACTTTGTGTCTGAGACCTCAGGTGAGTGACCTTCAGCACTGGTCTCCACAAACAGGGACACGATGGAACGGTACTTGTTGGGTCTCCCAGGGGATTGGAGGCACCCAACTGCAAATCCTTTGAGCAAGGTGGTGCCCTTGTGCAGCTGGTGCTACCTGGGCACCCTGACAGTGTCACCTAGGTGCCAACATGGCACTGCAAAGATGCCTGGGTGGCACTCCAGCTGGCAGGGGCACTGCCAGTTCAGCACTGTCAAGGTGCCAAGCTGGAATTTCTTTGCACGGGGGCTGGGGGTGCCCTGCATGGGTGTGGGGGGAAGGTGCAGGGACCCCTACAGAGAGCATTTGGGCTGGGGGGAGGGGGTCAGGAGTCGCTTTAGGAGCCTCAGCGATCAGGACGCCATTTAAAAATGGCGTATGATCTCTTGCTACTGTGCGTTCCTCACAGGGGCCCGTGAGACAAAGCATGCACCTGGAAACGCACGCTAAACGCGCTCGCTATGGAACTTTGTTTTCAATTAGATTGAGTGTACGATCATAATAACGCGATTGGAAACATTGTCGCTGAATACCGATTGGGAACATTGTCACTGGATAGTGATTGGGAACATTGTCACTGGATAGTGATTGGGAACATTATCATTGGATAGTGATTGGGAACATTGTCACTGGATAATGATTGGGAACATTGTCACTGGATAGTGATTGGGAACATTGTCATTGAATAGTGATTGGGAACATTGTTACTGGATAGTGATTGGGAACATTGTTGCTGGATACCGATTGGGAACATTGTCACTGGATAGTGATTGGGAACATTGTCATTATATAGTGATTGGGAACATTGTCATTGAATAATGATTTGGAACATTGTCACTGGATAGTGATTCGGAACATTGCCACTGAATAGTGATTGGGAACATTGTCACTGAATAGTGATTGGGCACATTGTCACTGGATACCGATTGGGAACATTGTCACTGGATAGTGATTGGGAACATTGTCACTGGATAGTGATTGGGAACATTGTCATTGGATAGTGATTGGGAACATTGTCACTGGATAGTGATTGGGAACATCGTCATTGTATAGTGATTGGGAACATTGTCACTGGATATTGATTGAGAACATTGTCACTGGATAGTGATTGGGAACATTGTCATTGTATAGTGATTGGGAATATTGTCACTGGATAGTGATTGGGAACATTGTCACTGGATAGTGATTGGGAACATTGTTGCTGGATACCGATTGGGAACATTGTCACTGGATAGTGATTGGGAACATTGTCACTGGATAACGATTGGGAACATTGTCATTGAATAATGATTGGGAACATTGTCACTGGATAGTGATTGGGAACATTGCCACTGAATAGTGATTGGGAACATTGTCACTGGATAGTGATTGGGAACATTGTCATTGTATAGTGATTGGGACCATTGTCACTGGATATTGATTGAGAACATTGTCACTGGATAGTGATTGGGAACATTGTCACTGGATAGTGATTGAGAACATTGTCACTGGATAGTGATTGGGAACATTGTCACTGGATAGTGATTGGGAACATTGTCATTGTATAGTGATTGGGAACATTGTCATTGGATAGTGATTGGGAACATTGTCCCTGGATACCGATTGGGATCATTGTCACTGGATAGTGATTGGGAACATTGTCACTGGATAGTGATTGGGAACATTGTCACTGGATACCGATTGGGAACATTGTCACTGGATAGTGATTGGGAACGTTGTCACTGGATAGTGATTGGGAACATTGTCACTGGATAGTGATTGGGAACATTGTCGCTAGATACCGATTGGGAACATTGTCACTGGATAGTGATTGGGAACATTGTCACTGGATAGTGATTGGGAACATTGTCATTGGATAGTGATTGGGTACATTGTCACTGGATAGTGATTGGGAACATTGTCACTGGATAGTGATTGGGAACACTGTCACTGGATAGTGATTGGGAACATTGTCACTGGATAATGATTGGGAACATTGTCACTGGATAGTGATTGGGAACATTGTCATTGGATAGTGTCATTGTCCAGGGTGGACTGGAAGAAAACAATTCTAGGTAAACCAGTGACCAAATTGTGGGACGCATTCAAGAAGGAAATAGGGAGAGTACCGGGCCAACATGTTCCATTCAAGAAAAAGGGTGTGACAACAAATCCAATGAGCCCTGGACATTGAGGGATCTAAATCATTGGATAAAGAGAAAAGGAGGACTCTTGGCAGAGATCAAGGGCTCAAAACAGCAGAAGCCCTCGAGGTGTATTGAATGGGCAAAACGGAACTTAGAAAGGGGGCATGAAAGGATACTCACAGGTAACATAAAGGAAAATCCTTAGTTGTTTTACAAGTACATTAAGGGTAAAAGGATAACTAGGGAAAGAGTGGGGCTCATTTAGATCCAAAGTAGTAATTTGTGCATGGAGCCAGAGGACGAAGGTAGGGATTTAAATGAATATTTCCATGAGTGAACATGTCAATGTTCACTCATGAGAGGGACAGTGTGGGTATAAAAATCAGGGAGAAGGACTGTAATAAAATTAAGGAGATTAACATAGGCAGAGAGAAGAGTCTGAAATGGTCTGGCAGGCTTAAAAGTAGACAAACTTCCAGGACCAGATGAAATGTAGAATGAGGCAAGGGAGGAAATAGTGGGGGCGTTGACAATAATTTTCAATTCTTCTCTGGCCATAGGAGAGGTGCCAGAGGACTGGAGGATAGCCAATGTGGTACCATTATTCAAGAAGGGAGGAAGAGATCAACCAGGAAACTACAGGCCAGTTAGTCTACCCTCAGTGGTGGTGAAACTATTGGAAATAACTCTGAGAGACAGAATTAATCTGCATTTGGAAAGGCAGGGATTAATCAAGAACAGGCAGCATGGTTTTGTTAACAGGATGTCATCTCTGACCAACTTGATTGAATTTTTCGAAGAGGTGACCAGGTGTGTAGATGAGGGCAATGCATTTGACATAGTTTACTTTGACTTCAGCAAGGTTTTGATAAGGTCCCACATGGGAGACTGGCAGTGAAGGTAAGAGGCCATGGGCTCCAAGGAAATTTGGCAAATTGGATCCAAAATTGGCTGAGTGGCAGGAAGATGAAGGTTGAAGTTTTTCTGACTGGAAAACTGTGTACAGTGATGACTTGCAGGGACCAGTATTGGGGCTCTTGCTGTTTCTGGTTTATAGAAATAATTTAGATATGAATTTAGGAGGGTTGATCGCTAAGTTCGCGGATGATACAAAAATTGGTCGGGGGGTAAATAATAAAGAGGATAGCCTTAAATTATAGGAGGATATAGATGGGCTAGTCAGTTCAGCTGATCAGTGGCAAATGGAATTCAATCTGGGTAAGTGTGAGGTGATGCACTTGGGCAGGACAAACAAGGCAAGGCGTGCATGATAAACGTCCGGACCCTGGGAAGCACTGAGGAACAGAGTGACCTTGATGTGCTGGTCCCTTAAAGTAGCAGAGCAGGTGGATACAGTGGTTAAGAAGGCTTATGGTATACTTGATTAAGAGCAGGGAGGTTATGCTGGAACTGTATAAAACTTTGTTTAGACCACAGCGAGAGTATTGTGTGCAGTTCTGGAATCCACATTATAAGAGGGATGTGATAATACTGGAAAGGGTGCAGAGGAGATTTACCAGGGTGTTGCCTGAGCTGGAATGTTTTAATTATGAAGAGAGATTGGATAGACTGAGGTTGTTTTCTTTGGAGCAGAGGAGACTGAGGGGGCACATAATTGAGATGAATAAAATTATGAGGGGCATAGATGGAATAGACAGGAAGAAACATTCCCCCAGGGGGCATAAAATAGATTTAAGGTTAAGGGGCAGGAGATTTAAAGGGGTTGTGAGGAAATGCTTTTTCACCCAGAGGATTGTAAGAGTCCGGATCTCACTGTCTGAAAGGTTGCTGGAAGCAAAGACCCTCATAACCTTTAAGAACTATTTAGATGTACACTTGCGATGCCAAGGCAAACAAGACTATGGGCAAATTGCTGGGAATGGGATTAGAATAGTTATGTGGTTGTTTTTTGACCCGCGCAGATGCAATGCGCTGAAGGGCCTTTTCTGTGCTGGCGATCTCTATGATCCTTTGTCATTTAATTCTCATTGAGGACATTGTCACTGGACAGTGATTGATAACATTGTCACTGGACAGTGATTGAGGACATTGTCACTGGACAGTGATTGAGGACATTGTCACTGGACAGTGATTGAGGATGTTGTCACTGGACAGTGATTGAGGATGTTGTCACTGGACAGTGATTGATAACATTGTCACTGGTCAGTGATTGAGGACATCGTCACTGGACAGTGATTGATAACATTGTCACTGGACAGTGATTGATAACATTGTCACTGGACAGTGATTGATAACATTGTCACTGGACAGTGATTGAGGATGTTGTCACTGGACAGTGATTGAGGACATTGTCACTGGACAGTGATTGAGGATGTTGTCACTGGACAGTGATTGATAACATTGTCACTGGTCAGTGATTGAGGACATCGTCACTGGACAGTGATTGATAACATTGTCACTGGTCAGTGATTGAGGATGTTGTCACTGGACAGTGATTGATAACATTGTCACTGGTCAGTGATTGAGGATGTTGTCACTGGACAGTGATTGAGGACATCGTCACTGGACAGTGATTGAGGACGTTGCCAAAGCAGTGATTGGGGATGTTGTAACTGGACAGTGTTTGAGAATGTTGTCACTACAGTGATTGAGAACATTGTCACTGGACAGTGATTGATAACATTGTCACTGGTCAGTGATTGAGGATGTTGTCACTGGACAGTGATTGAGGACATCGTCACTGGACAGTGATTGAGGACATTGTCACTGGACAGTGATTGAGGACATCGTTACTGGACAGTGATTGATAACATTGTCACTGGACAGTGATTGAGGATGTTGTCACTGGACAGTGATTGAGAACATTGTCATGGGACAGTGATTGAGAACATTGTCACTGGACAGTGATTGATAACATTGTCACTGGTCAGTGATTGAGGATGTTGTCACTGGACAGTGATTGAGGACATCGTCACTGGACAGTGATTGAGGACGTTGTCACTGGACAGTGATTGAGGACATCGTTACTGGACAGTGATTGATAACATTGTCACTGGACAGTGATTGAGGATGTTGTCACTGGACAGTGATTGATAACATTGTCACTGGTCAGTGATTGAGGACATCATCACTGGACAGTGATTGATAACATTGTCACTGGACAGTGATTGAGGACATTGTCACTGGACAGTGATTGATAACATTGTCACTGGTCAGTGATTGAGGATGTTGTCACTGGACAGTGATTGAGGACATTGTCACTGGACAGTGATTGATAACATTGTCACTGGTCAGTGATTGAGGATGTTGTCACTGGACAGTGATTGAGGACATCGTCACTGGACAGTGATTGAGGACGTTGCCACGACAGTGATTGGGGATGTTGTAACTGGACAGTGATTGAGAATGTTGTCACTACAGTGATTGAGAACATTGTCACTGGACAGAGATTGAGGACATTGTCACTGGACAGTGATTGAGAACATTGTCACTACAGTGATTGAAAAAGTTGTCACTGGACAGTGATTGAGAACAGTGTCACTGGACAGTGATTGAGAATATGATCACTGGACAGTGATTGAGAACATTGTCACTACAGTGATTGAGAACATTGTCACTGGACAGTGATTGAGAACATTGCCACTGGACAGTGATTGAGAATATGGTCACTGGATACTTCTAAATCACCTTTAATCTGGTGTTGTGCGTTGGACAATACCTGCCACTCCACATGGATGACCTGTTTGAGGGATGGTTAGCAAGCCAACACTTTAGCAAAATCTACCTGAGCCAGGCATACTTCCAGATGAATGTAGACCAGAAATCAGAGGAACTGCTGACGTTTGTGACACATAAAGACTTGTTTCGGTACCAAAGACTACTGTTTGGTATCACAAATGCTCCAGCATTGTTTCAATGAGCAATGGGTCAGATCCTGAGTGGACGCATCAGAGTCGAGTGTTATTTGGATGACATCTTAGTCACTGGAAAAGATGAAGAGGAACATCTTCGGAAGTAGGATGCCACTCTTCAAAGATTGGAAGACCATGGACTGGGAGTACATAAGAGCAAGTATGTGGTATTCTAGTCTTTCATTGAGCATTTGGGCAGGACAATCAAGGCAAGGGAATGCATGATAAACGACCGGACCCTGGGAAGCACCGAGGAACAGAGTGACCTTGGTGTGCATGTACACTGTTCCCTCAAGGTAGCAGAGCAGGTGGATACAGTGGTTAAGAAGGCTTCTTCAAAGGGCAAGGTTACGACAGAGGCGCCTGTACCTGAGAACCAAAGATGTGCAGGTTAGGTGGATTGGCCATAATAAAATTGCCTCTCAACGTCCAATGTTGTGTACGTTGTGATTGAATATCACACTAACCACAGACCAGACAAAGTCAAAATCGTACAAATGAAAACTGTATCATGTAATTATCATTCAGAATCCCTAATACCCATTGGGGTAGAAACATAACAAATAGAATTATGAATAAGACTTAAATAGTGCAAACAATCCCAAACAACAAATGTAACAAAGAGGATAAATTGTACTCCAGGATCTTGAGTTGATAAACATAAAATCCTTCCTAGCATCAATAGTAAAAGCTTAGCATAAGAGGCCCACGGGCCCACAGCGATAACTTGGTGCTCAAAAGGCTATTATTTTGGCTATATTTCAAGATGTACTGACATCAGCGCCGCAATTAAAGACAGGTCCTGTGAAGGTCACCACCCTTAAAAAAAAAATAAGGATCGTATAACTTTCAATAGCCGTCTTTAAAAAACTACAGAATAGTTCCTTTAAGTTTAAAAAAGTACCAGGCTATCACCATCTTTCAGAGAAAAATATATCTAAATCTACAGGTATGTATAGCCAGCTCTAAGACAGATTGCTGAAGAAAAATGTATTAAAAAAGGACAGGTTCGAACGAACCGGCACCCTTGACCCTACAAAGTCAAAGGTTCTGTTCCTCCAGTATTGTCAAACAAGTCATTCTCCGAAGTGATGGATATGGTACTATGAGGCAGGGCCTAAGAACTAAAACCTGACTTGAAATACTCTATTAGAAGATTGGAGCTGTCTTTTCAGTCAGAATGTCTTCTTTGGGGGCTCAGAGTGATCATCCCGTCATTATTGAGGAGACGAGCGTAAAACAAATTCCACGAGAGTCATTGCGGAGTTGTGCGTGTGAAAAAAATTGCGAGGAGTTATTTTTCGTGACCTGGATTGGACAGGGAAATTGAAGAGAAATCTGGAAGGTGTTATTCATGTGTGAGGTCCGAAATCTGCCACCGTAAGTACCGCTCCATCCATGGGAATGGCCAGAAGAGGCTTGGCAATGGGTACATGGCGACATTGCAGGACCTTTTGTAGGTCATATGGTCTTAGTAATGGTTAATGCTCAACATGGCCAGAAGTCGCCATAATAAAGTCAACTTCATCAGAAAAAATTATCAAGAGGCTAAAAGTCTTTAGTAGATTTGGATTTTCTGATCAATTAGTAAGCGATGCCGGACTTCAATTTGTCTCCCAAGAATTCTAAAGTTCCTTGAAAGTAAATGGTATTCAACGTATTTGGTGTGCACCATACCATCCTGCTTTGAACGGACGAGAAGAACATTTTGTTCAAACCATACAACACACATTGAGAGCAACCAAGGAACAAGGTTCGCTGCCCAAATGCCTTAATTAGTTCCGACTGATGTATAGGAATACCGATCATTTAACGACTGAAATCTCTTCTGCATTATTAATGTTGAAGAGACAATTATGTTCAGCATTTGACTTATTGAAACCTCCAGAAAGAAAATAAATCGTTCAACAGAAACAACAAGGACAGATAGATGGCAGGGAAGTAAAGCAAAACATTGTGTCTTCCACCAAGGACAATGAGTGCTGGCCAGCAAATTTCGCCACAGGAGAAAAATGTGTTCCGCATGATCCTTGCACAGACTGGACCTGTTTCATATACAATCCATACCATAGATAATGTCTTCCGGAGGAAGCATGCTCATCATCTGTTGGCGGGAGAACTGATCAGCCAGAAAAGGAAGCTGCGGAAAATTCAAATTCAACTGTACAATGTACAATGTGAACCTTCGTACAACCCTGACACCGACAAACATTGTTGAGGAAGGCAACACTTCACTTTCAGACCAAGCACAGAGTCAACCTCTAGTTACAAAGTCAACACCGGTTAAAACAACCACTGATGGCATTCGTACAAAGACAAAAATGCCAGAGGTTACAACCAGTGAAAAGAAGCAGATGCCAGAGGTTCGCCACCAACCATTCTGAGAGCGACAACCTCCAAACCATCTGACATTTCGATTGTGTTATGACATTCTGGGCTAGTGCACGGTCAATTCCAGCCCCACATGCCCAGCGTCACAACACAAATGAATTAACCAATAATTCTTATAAAAATACCTGAAGTCTTTAGCCTTTGGCTGCCTATATACATAAAACATACACACATACATGCTCGCCCACACGCATACGCAAGTAAAAAAAAAAATCAGGAGTGGAGCGAAGAAAGGTTCTTTATTTCAAATGATGGTTCATAGAATTTACAGTGCAGAAGGAGGCCATTCGGCCCATCGAGTCTGCACCGGCTCTTGGAAAGAGCACCCCACCCAAGGTCGACACCTCCACCCTATCCCCATAACCCAGTAACCCCACCCAACACTAAGGACAATTTTGGACACTAAGGGCAATTTATCATGCCCAATCCACCTAACCTGCACATCTTTGGACTGTGGGAGGAAACCGGAGCACCCAGAGGAAACCCACGCACACACGGGGAGGATGTGCAGACTCCGCACAGACAGTGACCCAAGCCGGAATCGAACCTGGGACCCTGGAGCTGTGAAGCAATTGTGCTATCCACAATGCTACCGTGCTGCCCATAGTTCATTAGCGCACTTTCTGCACAGCAAGCTTGCAGATCAAAATTTTTGGTTTACAGCCTGCAATGATCTTCTTTGTGGATTAATTCATTCATGGAAGTGCATTACTCTCAGCTTTTCCTGGAAAGGCACCTTATTTCACATCAAACTGTGCTTTCAGTTTGTGGTTTGTCTTCAGGCTTCTTTCTGGAGAGAGAGTCAGCCTTCACAGGAGCCTTCTGGAGAGGGTTAGTTGGATCTTTTTTCACCGTGCTGCCAGAATCAAAACTGAAACCAAACTTAAGCCTTGGACTCTGAAAAGCATTCCAGTGGGATCAGATCCAATCACCATCTGTTGCCAGGCAGAGCACAGCCTTTTGGGCCAATCCATTGGTCACCAGCCAGTTAATCAAACCAAGTCCCAACCTATCTTGGTGGCCGATGGTGTGCATCCAGAACCAGGAGTTACATTTTGAGGATATGGATTGACCATTTAGGACATAGATGAGGAGAAATTTCTTTACCCAGAGAGTGGTGAACCTGTGGAATTTGTTCACACAGGAAGTGGTTGAGGCTAAAACATTGTATGTTTTCCAGAAGCATTTAAATACAGCACTTAGGAGGAAGGGGATCAAAGGATTTGGAGGGAAAGTGTGATTAGGCTATTGAATTGGATGATCAACAATGATCATAATGAATGGCAGGGCAGGCTCGATGGGCTGAATGGCCGCCTCCTGCTTCTATTTTCTATGTTCCTATCTCTCCGTCACTGATGCCAGCCAGTCTACAGATTCTCTTTAAACCAGCATTGCCTTCTGGATTCTCCATGCTTTCATTAAAGATACAGACTTCTTTCCTTAAAAAAACATGTCCAAAAATCATCCATGGATCAAAGTGGTAAGAGCAAAAATAAAAAAGGGGCAAGTTAGGGAATAAACAGGCCGTACACAGGAAGGACACCTAATTTGTTTGAAGTTGGTGGGGATGTTGGATTTAAAGAGGGAGGAATTGTTATGTATTTATATTGAGTTTCAATAAGCACTGTGTATTAATATATGTATGTCATCACCGGAAGTGATGCCACATGTTGCTAGTGTGGGAAACTACCAGAGTGAAGAAGCACCCTGCAGTGAACACTTGTAAATAACACTCTGTCAGCTTTTGACCCTCTGTGCTTCCTAATGTCAGTTCCCCACAATACACAACAAGACCATTGTCACTACATAGTGATTCAGAGTAGTTTCACTGGATAGTGATTCAGAAGACTGTCATTGGATGCTTCCTGGGAACAGTGTAACTGGATAGTGATTGAGAACATTGTCACTGGATAGTGATTGAGAACATTGTCACTGGATAGTGGCTGAGAACATTGTCACTGGATAGTGGTTGAGAACATTGTCACTGGATAGTGATTGAGAACATTGTCACTGGATAGTGATTGGGAACATTGTCACTGGATAATGGTTGCAAACATTGTCACTGAATAGTGATTGAGAACATTGTCACTGGATAGTGATTGAGAACATTGTCACTGGATAGTGGTTGAGAACATTGTCACTGGATAGTGGTTGGGAACATTGTCACTGGATAATGGTTGCAAACATTGTCACTGAATAGTGATTGAGAACAGTGTAACTGGATAGTGATTGGGAACATTGTCACTGGATAGTGATTGGGAACATTGTCACTGGATAGTGGTTGGGAACATTGTCACTGGATAATGGTTGCAAACATTGTCACTGAATAGTGATTGAGAGCAGTGTAACTGGATAGTGATTGGGAACATTGTCACTGGATAGTGATTGGGAACATTGTCACTGGATAGTTATTGAGAACATTGATTACCCTGATAGATCAAGGTACTTTCTAGATTATATTCAGTGGATGTCCAAAGGGACCTGGGTTCAGAAGCATAGATCTTTGAAATGCCTGGAACAAGTGCAGAAACTAATCAAGAAGGCTAATGGAATGCTGGTCATGATACCTACAGGACTGGAGTTTAAGAACACAGAAGGTATGCTGCAGCTTTACAAAATTCTGATCTGGGCACCACACCTTAGGAAGGATATTTAGGCCTTGGAGAGAGTGCAACGTAGGTTTACAAAAATTATATCTGGTCTTCAGGGGTTAAGTTTTGAGGAGAGATTATACAAATTAAGCGTGTTTTCTTCAGAATTTAGAAGCTTAAGGGGAGATCTGATGGAAGTCTTCAAGGTATTAACAGGAGAAGACAGGGTAGATAAAGGTAAACTGTTTCCAGTGGTTGGAAATTCTAAAACTAGGGGGCATAGTCAAAAATTAGGGCCAGCTCATTCAGGGGAGATAAGCACTTCTACACACAAAGGTGTTTGGGGTTTGGAACTTTCTTCCACAAATGGCAATTGATGCTAGATCAGTTGTTAATTTTAAATCTGAGAGAGATACATTTTTGTTAAGCACAGATATTAAGGGATATGAGCCAAAGACAGTTTTATGGAGTTAGGTCACAGATCAGCCATGATTTTATTGAATGGCAGAGCAGGCTTGAGGGGCTGAATGGCCTCCTCCTGTTCCTATGTTCCTAGAACATTGTCACTGGATAATGATTGGGCAGGGTCTTTAATCACGCCTAATTCACAGAATATGAAATAATGCGACTTGTTTCCTTATCAACTGAATGTTTCTGGACCGTTCCTCGAATAGTGACTGCATGAAATGACCTTTGTTTCGGTATTTATAAATTATGTAGCTAAAGTTGAAAAACAGAACTTTTAAAGTGTATATTTGTTGTAAAAACACATAGCGAGTATCAATTTACAGGGAAAACATTTTAAAGCTGAACTAACTTTTCTCCCTCTTGAAGCCCAGAGCACGAATGTCATTGCTCAGAATAATATGGGTTTCCAACAGAACCAGGCAATGGTGTTAGAGTTAAATTATTCATTATTATTAACTGAATATTTGAAATTCAAACCGATCAATTTAAAAGTTGAAGTTTGCAGGAAAGTGGTAAACAGAAACACAGCAAATTAAACTTGGGGCAGCTAATTAATGTATTATAATACCGTCTGACTTCTGGGTGTTGTTCGTGGTGAGTCAATGTGATGTATTGGTTTAGAATAAAGTGTGATGTGGAGAGTGTGACAAGCTTCATGCTGTGTACAAGATTTTTAATGATTTAGAAAATTTTAACAACCAAAATAAAGTCCATTTAAGACTGCCAAAAAAGTTGCAGATACGAGAAGGAAAGATGGATTTTAAAAATAAAATATTTCTGTTTCTTTACTCAGATTGTCATGTCTTGCATATATGATCGGACACAAAAGCACAGTATTTTACTGAGCAGAAGGAGGCCATTTGTCATGTTGTGTCAATGTCAACTCCTTGCTTCAATGTTCTCAAACTATTTGCTCTGCCTTCTCCCTTTAGCCCTGCATCTTCATTGCACTGACATGTTTGCTTTCAGGCCTTTTTTTCAGGGGGCTGGAATACAGACTGGCAGAAATTCTGCTGCAATTGTATAGAACCTTTGTCAGACCCCCATCTGGCATGCTTCACTTAGTTTTGAACGCTGCACCTATCCTAGCTTTGGAAGCAGCACAGTGCAGATTTACCAGAATGGCGTCAGGGGTGTTTAGATGATGAGGACAGGCTGCATACCTTGGCTTATTGTGTTGAGCCCAAAAGATTGAGGGATGATCTAATCAAATTGTTTAAAATGTTAAAAAGATTGACAGGGTTTTTAAGAGAGAAACTCTTTCTCCTGTAAGGGAGAAATCAAGATCAAAGAAAGTTTGGACGAGTCCATTCAAAGAAAAAAATCAGGATGCACTTTTTCAAAGGTTAATGGGAATTTTGAACCTTTGACTCCAAAAAACTGCAGATACACTGAGCTAGATATTTGTTCGGTGAGGATATTAAGGGTTCTGGAGCAAAGATGGGTAATTGGGAGTTGTGGTGCAGTGCAGACATGATTTCACTGAGTGTCAGAACAACTCCAAGAAGCTGAATTAACTCCTCTTGTTCCTATACTCCTATGAAGCACAAAACAAACAGGCTTCCTCGATGGGCCTCACAACCAAGAAATAATAATGTACAAATAATTTGTGCATTCATGTTGTGCCAAATCAGACTAAAACATCTCACCTAATGAATTAGTGTGACTTTGTTTGCAGACATCTGTAGAGGTCATTCTGTGGTGGCAATGAGATGAATGATCAGAAAATCTGTTTTTAGTGGTATTGCCTCAGGGAAGAATATTGGCCAGAACACTCATGATTTTTTTCAAATAGTGGCGTGGGAATTATTGCTCCTGAACGTTGGTATAATATCTGAATTGAACGACTCATGACAGATACAGAGTTTATGTTTTATGCACTCATAAGAGTAGCAAATGAAAGGGATACACAAATGTAACATTGGCGGATTTTGAATCTAATAACTGAATTCTCGGAAAACCCAAAGAGTTGGTTCCTGAATTCTGGGAAGGTAGGCCCTGCAGATTACTAAACTGAATTTGGGACTATCCCATACATTTACCAACACGTTGCTATCCGTTGAGTAAGTAGCTTATAAACATAACAAGAGGCGCCTGCCATCAAGCAACTTGTCTGCTCTTGCGTTTCAAGTGCTCGCCTGAATGCTTCTTAAATATTGTGAGGTTCCCGCCTCTACTACCCTTTCAGGCAGTGAGTTCCAGATTCCCACCATCCTCTGGGTGAAAACATTTTTCCTCAAATCCCCTCTAAATCTCCGCCAATATAAAAGCGAATTATTGTGGATGCTGGAATCTGAAACAAAACAGAAAATACTGGACAATCTCAACAGGTCTAACAGCATCTGTGAAGAAAGAAGGGAGCTAACATTTCTAGTCTGGTTGTCTCTTTGTCAAAGCTTTGACAAAGAGTCCTCCAGACTCAAAACATTTGCTTGCTCCTCTCTCCAATTATGCTGTCAAACCTGCTGAAATTGCCCTATATTTTCTGTTTTTGTCTTATATCTATGCTCCCTGGTTATTGACCCCTCCGATAAGGGGAAACGTTTCTTCCTATCTACCCTATCTATGTCCCTCATAATTTTCTACACCTCAATCAGATCCCTCCTCAGCCTTCTCTGCTCTCAGGAGAACAACCCCATGCTAATGAGCCTCTCTTCACAGCTAGAACACTCTAGCCCAGGCAACATCCTGGGACTGGTGTGAATGCTAAAACTGGCAAAATGCATCCTTATCCAGCTGGGCTTAAAAATTAAAATGTGAAACAAAAATAAATGGACAACAGGATTTAAACAGCGCGCCCATTCAATGTCAACCTGTTGCTGGAGGCATCTGAAATAAATCAGAGCATAATCAACATTCCACTCTAACCAAGAGTATGAAGGTGCTGGCAGCAGCTCAAAAGTAACCTGAGGAATCTGACTTTTCTAAGTGTGAGCCTGGATTCTTTGTTGGAATGTGTGACTAAACATCCACTTTGTAGATCAATATTGCGTTAAAGTGGGCTCACCCATCAAACACTGAAAGCACACAAAATTCAACAGAGAATATTAAGGTAAAATTCTCATTGCTTAATGTGTAATAGATATAAGACAATCTGCCTCTATTCAGGAGGTTATAAATCTCTCTAATTTTTTACCATTAATGCACATAGACCCATTTACATTGGCAAACTGAATCCACGTTTGATTGTTATTAATACTTGTTTTTCATTTTCTTATTAAAACAATAACTTGCATTCCAGGATCTCTGCCACATGCTCTGTAACATCCATAAATAACACCAAATACTTTTAGCAGCTTGATGTAACTACCAAATAAGGCATAATGTAAAGTTATGAAAGGAGAAGGTAAGTGCATGGGAGTGCTTTTCATTCAAATTATGCCCCCCACCTACCTCAGCTCTACACAAAAACAATCATTAGAAACATAGGGGGGGCATGAATAGTGATGAAAGAACGGAACTTGGTGAAATAGTGAGTTAGATATTGATCTTACATCAAGTGTTCAAATCTAGGTAAGAACAGACGGGTGCCCTAGTTAACTTGATAAGAATGTTGCAAAGTTTTCACAATTTGGCAATCTCACTTACTTGAACCAGGTGACTGGCAGACATCGGCAAAAATGACACACTGATGTAGTTGTGGATATACCTCTGAGGTTGGGACCGGGACAATTTGCAGTAGGAAAGGAAACCTTATTTTTGGCTGAATTATACCTGTCTGGGGATATTTCATACCGTCACTTGCTGCTTGAAATACAAAGTGTTTCAATTTCTAATCATGAACATTCTTCATCTTGATTAGCATAAAGTACATTTGGATTCTTTCCGCCCCCCCCCCCCCCCCCCCCACCACCACCACCACCACCACCACCCCTCCACGATTTACTGTTCTGAAAAGGCTCTAAGTATTACTGGTGGCGATGACAGTACATTATTTGACTCTGGAGAGTATTATGGCCCATTCAATTTCTTTGTGATAGGAATGGGTGAAGATGAGCTTCAGCTCATCTAGATTCAGACTTTGCTCAGTGGTGGAACTCTCTCATCAGAATTAGAAGGTTGTCGATCAATTACCAATCCAGGAAAATGGGAGCTCTTGGAACTGAGTACTGCATCTTGAGTACTGATGAAGTGTTGCCCTGTCAGAGGTGCCATGTTTTAGAGATTTTAAACTGAGGCCCTATCTTCCCTCTCAAGTGAATGCAGAAGATTTCACCCACTATACTCTGTGTTCTGGCCAACATTTGCCTCAATCAGCATCACAAAAATAGGTATCTAGTCATTACCTCATTTCTTTTTGCTATTTTCAAGTTGCCAATACAACAGTCACAGTTAGAAGTGTTTAATTGGTTGTAAAGCACTGTATGACGTGTAAGGTTTTTTAAAAAATTCATTCATGGGATGTCGCTGACTGGTCCAACACTTATTGCTGATACCTAATTGCCCTTGGACTGAGTGACTTGTTCGAACATTTCAGAGGGAATTTAAGAATCAAACACATTGCTGTGGATCTGGAGTCACATGTAGGCCAGACCAGGTACAAATGGCAGAATTGTAAAGGACATTTGTGAACCAGATGGGTTTTTACAATAATCGACAATAGTTTCATGGTCATCGTTTTAATTCAAGATTTTTATTGAATTCAAATTTCACCATCTGCTGTGACGGGATTCGAACCCAGGTCCCAGAGCTTTACCCTGAGTCTCTGGGATTACTAGTCCCGTGACAATACCAGCACAACACCACCACCACCCATGTTATGTAGATGCAAGTTCCCTCTTCCTTTTACCCATCCACAGAATGAATGCAGCTGACCCATCAAAATGTCTGGTTTCTTAAAAGATGTCAACGTTTTTGGCCCCTCCTCCCTACATAAAGTCAACTCGATGATACTCTTCTTACTCTTCTGTGAAGGAAGCATCTCAACTGGGTCTAAGATTCAATTTTATATCCTTGTACCAAAGCCTCTCTCGAACCTTGGTTAAAGCACAGAGTGCAGCTTTGATCCCCATATTTTTAAAGGATGTAGAGGCACTGGGGAAGGTGTATAAAAGATGTACATAGATGATACCATAACTGAATGAATAGACATGTCAAGAAAGAATGATCCGACTGGATCCCTTTTCTCTCAAAAGGAGAAGGCTGATGGGGGACCCAATAAAGATCTTCAAAATCATGAAAGTTTATGTGGGGGGAGAGGCAAACAAGAGATCGTCAATATAAGGTTGTCACCTAGAAACCAAATGGAGAATTCAGGAGAAACCTCTGCAAAGAATGTGAAATTTGCTATCTCAAGATATAACGGAGGCAAATAGATTGAAGTAGTGTTCTGGATTTGAGTTTTCTATGCTATTTACTATGTAAAACATAAATTGTCATTGCTTAGTTGCCCCCTTGAAAAGCTTGTGTTCCTCCAGGGTTTTCTCTTTGGTCAATTTGACATTTATTTAAGTTTTTTCCCCCAAAGAAATATTGGGGATCCTATATTCTAGGCCACCAATGTCCCTTTCAGTTTCCGGAACGTAACTTCATAACTTTGAACCAGTCTGGGAGTTAATGTGGATCAGACGACCCCAATCCCAGACAAACATGCAGCCAGGCAAAAGCAGCAAATGCGTCCTTGCTTAGTTAGTAAAATAAATGAGTAACAGACACCATTATTGGACTTGTGATCTCAATATTCAGATTTGCACAACTGTCTACCAACTCTAATCTTTTTCTGTGTTGGGCATGTGTTTTTGACCATAGTTATATGTATTACTTTCTTCAAGCATATATGAGAGGTGAAATATTTGGTTGGCCTGATGTGGGTTGATATACGAGTTTTGATTTGATAATATCCAAGGACAGGCTGAGTTCTTCAGAATTTAAGAGATGGAAAGGTCTTGAAAGTCCGGTTCAGAGTGGGCAACAACACTAGTCATCCACAAAATGTAGATCATGTACATCTCTGGAGGTCAATTTAGTTTGGGCATGGTGGTGACTGAGGTTAAAGAATGTTCCATCTGGATGACAATTAATATCAACACCAAAAAGTGGTTGATCTTGGCGATGAAGAGCCATTGCCAGACAATTTGTAAATAGCATGGGGGCTATCCCATAATCTTGCTTGGCCGCATTTTGAAGCTGTCGGTTTCAGATCTCCTGCTCAAGTCCATTGCAGTCATACCATCATGAAGCAACTGCAGGATTGTGATCAAATTTCTTGCACAGCCAAATCTTGGAAGCATAATCCACAGAGCCTCACGATTTACTGAGTTAAATGCTTTGGTCATGCCAATGAATGAAACAGAAGAGCATTAGAATATATTAAGCACCTCCCTTACCTTGTGTCATGATATCCATTCATGTATATAATGAGATGCAGACAGGTAGTGATTGACACACAGGATGACCGGTAAGCACACAACACAGTGCAGCCAATCACCAGACAGGACACTACTACTATAAAGCCAGAGGGCACTAGGTTTCCCGCTCTCTCTGGACCCAGCCACTGAGACAGTCGAGTCCATGAGCTAGCAAGTGCAAACACCATGCGATAGCTAGTAAGTCTGGTCAGGCTACTACAAGGTCTCCAGTCAGTTCAGTATAGTGTCGACCCACAGCTGAATATGTATATCAGTTCTATCATTGAATAAAACAGTGTTGGATCTTCTCCAGTGTTAGACGTCTGTTTCTAGCTTCCCTGCACCGAGTGCAGTCCACATCGAACCTACCTGCCTAACACATCACCTTGGTGGCCACTTCTCTATAAAAGCCACCATTGACATGGCGATCCAACACTATATGAGCTGCACCTGTTCAACCTTCTACAAACTGCAGCAGCAAGTGTTTGACCACAAAGACCTCTGCAAGTTAACAAGAGTCCAAGTGTGCAGAACAGTTGGCACCGCCACACTTTTGTACTGCGGTGAGACCTGGACTGTGTACCAGAGACATTCAAAACAGCCAGTGTAGTTCTATCAGCAATGCCACCACTGCATTCAATAGGAGGATAATTGAACCCATACTAGCATCCTTGAAGCAAGCTCCACAATCATTCAGGCAAAAGTCCTGCAAAATCAAAATGGACTGGACACTATGGGATGAATAATATGCTGGGGGAGCAATAAAATGTGTCAGGGCTGATTTATGAGGGGCGAATGGATCTTCTGTCGTCATTGGGGCCCAAGTTCTGCTCTCTGGAGCCGCTGGCCATTCGGATTGGCTGGCAGTTCCATCAGTCCTGGCAGCGCTAGGATGGCATCAGCATCAGCTGTCAGGACTGTAGGTGAGGTGGTAATCTGGGGTCTTGGGCCGGGAGAGTCTCGACGCATTAGGGACAGGAACTGTGGGTGGAAAGGGTGGATTTCAGAGAAGGAGCAGGTAGGAAGGAAGGCGAAGTTCAAGCCAAGGGCTGCCCCATGATTAACACACAGCAGCCCCCGAAGAGTGACACCCCCTTTCCTTCCCAACCTTTTAACTATTCTCATTTAAAAATCGGGCTTCTTGCTGCAGCGCTGCTGTGCAGCCCAAACATATTATGCCGTAGATTGCATATTATTTGTGTCAATATGCTTGACAACAAACCTAACTGATCCTGAATTGTTCATTTAAATATGGTGGATGGGCTGCTGTTTCAGAGCCTGCACCCCCCCCCCCCCCATATTATGTAGGTGAGCTTGAGGGTAGGCAGGAAGGTGGTGGGATGGGCAGCCAAGCCATTCTATGTGCCCCCCATTCCCCACAACAGAAAACACATAACATTCAGCCACCCCTGCCAAGCCTTGTATTTCCAACTCTCAAGTGGTTAATGTTCCAAGGGAGGACATAGAAAATGCTTGAAAGACATTTTGAAGTTTTCCGAGAAGTGCGGCAGCATTGACATTAATGACTGGGAGGAGCTTGCTGCTAATTGTTCAATAACATGTTCATCAAACTGAATCAAACTTTGAGTTATTACATCTTAATGATTAGTCAGAGCAGCGGCAGAGAAGGAAAGACAAGGAAGCAAATCCTTCACTCCAGATACCATTACTTCATGAGACATCCTGCCCATGTGCGAAAAATCTGCAGATCGAAAATCGGCCTGTACATGAAGGCCAATAGCAGAAACTCGAAACACTGAACAGACATCATCACCACTCCGAGAGACAGCCGATGATTGCTAGCTAATGTTAAAGCAGTATAAAACTGAAAAGTACAAGCAGCAATCTGACACAGTCAAAGCACTATTTGCAATTGTGAAACAAAAACATAGAAGATCCTCCAAGGTGGACTGTGTTTGATCATTTTGTGCCAAATTCCAAACTTTGATGCATTGTTGTATTACATCTGCATGTTCCTCCCTGCCAGAAGTGCACATTGTTGTGAGCCATGTATGGCTATGTAAGGCTGTTGTATATATGTTCACTATTGTTCTACTGTTCTATTAGTATCATTATCTCCACTGTTGTATATACTTATTGTTATTGCTGTTCTGTTATTGGTTGTTGCTGTTGTACTGTTGGAATGTTATTATTGGTGCTGCTGTTGGCTCCACCTGTGGCTCCGCCCAGCTGTGGAGGTATAAAGCCTGTTGATCTGGGGCAGTCATGCAGTGCGGGAGGAGCTACAGATCGGCACATATTTAGTTTATTAAAGCATCGGTTCACTGCTTCTCAACGTCTCGTCTGAATTGATGTCTATCTCACATGTCTTGGCATTATCATTGAATTTGAGAAGATTAGTGGGTTTTAGACAGGAGCTGCCAGCAGAGCAGATGGGCCATTGTGTGTGGCTCATCACCACAGTCGCTTGCCACCAGGGTCAACTTTGACTTTTGGACCATTGAGATTCTGAACTCATTTAAATTCAGCGAGTGAGCGGCAGGGGACCAAACATATTCTCCAACACAACTTACCATATTGAAGACAGGAAATTGGGTTTGAGCTGCTGTCAGCAAGGAAAGTTACAGGAGAGCATGTTTTTTTTTGGGGGGGTGTATAATTGTGAAGGATTTAGGTAGAGGTTTCCAGTGGCCCAAATTATTATTGTAGGCCCCAAAGGTGCTTTTCTTGATTTTCCAGGGTCCGCAAAAATAATATGGCTTTTGCTGCTTGTGGATCTCTTCTCTTCGATCGCGTGTGGAGTTTAATTCAGCTGGCACAGCACAGGCACTGCTCATTTAAAACAGAAGATGGCAATCAGACTCCTATTTATGTTACAGGACCCGTCACTTCCATATTAAAATGAACCATTCCCGCAGGGATGAGGGGCGGGATTCACCCATTTGAAGGCAGAGTGTTGACGCCGTTGTAAAAACTGGAGAGTTCAACGACGGCGTCATTGGACTGCTATTTGTAGCGATCCTCTGCCCTACAGGGGGCCGGCATGGCACTGGAGTGACCCACGCCACTCCAGCTGCCGATACCGGCGTCAAATGGGCACCGTGGCTCTGTGCATGCGCACTGCGGCCGGTGCGAATGCGCGGTAGCCTCCTTCTCTGCGTAGGCCCCGACGCAACATGGCGTAGGGCTAAAAGGGTCGGCGCGGAGCAAAAGAGGGCCCCACCATGAGAGGCCGGCCAGCCAATCGGTAGGCACAGATCACGGGCTAGGCCACTTTGGAGGCCCCCCCGGGGTCGGACCCCCCCACTGCCCCCCAACAGACCGCATCAGACAGGATGGATGTTGAGGTCCCGCCAGGTAAGAGCAGATGTGAACGTCGCCGGCGTGACTCGGTTTTTTTTGGGCGGCCACTCAGCCCATCCCGGGCGGAGAGTGGCCCCCGATCGGCGCCCCATTGGCGCCAATTCTCCGGTGACCGGAGAATCGGCGGACCGGCGTCAGGGCGGCGTCACGCGAATCGCGCCCGGCCCGGCGATTCTCCAACCCAACATGGGCTGAGAGAATCCTGTTCGAGGTATTTTGGACTTGGTTGATAGGTGCCTTTTTGGATGAAACTGGTCGCATCTATAATAATAATCGCTTATTGTCACAAGTAGGCTTCAATAAAGTTACTGTGAAAAGCGCTTAGTAGCCACATTCCGGCGGCTGTTCAGGCAGGCATTCTCTGGTGCTAATGGGGATTTTGAGACCATTACAGCTCTATTAAAGCCAGGTAAAACCATTTATTTTTAAAAAATTCTTTAATGGGATATGGGCATCAGTGGCAAGCCCAATATTTGTCACCCATCCTGAATTGCCCTTTCACTGAGTGGCTTGTCACATCATTTCAGAGGGCCGTTAAGAGTCAGCCATTTTGCTGTGGTTTTGGAGTCATCTGGAGACAAAACCAGGTCAGGATGGCAAACTCCCTGCCCTAAAGGGCATTGAACCAGATAAGCTTTTAATTTAAAAAAATTTTTACAGTACCAAATTCATTTTTTCCAATTAAGGGGCAATTTAGCGTGGCCAAGCCACTTCCCCTGCACATCTTTGGGTTGTGAGGGCGAAACCCATGCAAACTCCACACGGACAGTGACCCAGAGCCGGGTTCGAACATGGACCTCGGCGCCGTGAGGCAGCAGTGCTAACCACTGCATCACCATGCTGCCCTAGGCTTTTACTTTATAATTTGTTTTCCAATTAAGGGGCAATTTAGTGTGACCAATCCACCTACCCTGCTCCTGTTTGGGTTGAGGGGGCGAAACGCATGCAGACACGGGAAGAATGTGCAAACTCCACACGGACAGTGACCCAGAGCCGGATCGAATCCGTGTCCTCGATGACGTGAAGCAGAAGTGCTAACCACTACGCCACGTGCCACCCCTCAGATAGGCTTTTACAACATTTGACAATGATTTCATGGTCGTCATTACTGAGCCTAGTTTTGCAATTCTAGATTATTAATTGAACATAAATCCCAACAGCTGCCATGGTGGGATTTGAACCCTTGGGGACTTTAGTCTAGGCCTCTGAATTACTAAGTGATACTACATTAGCATTACCTCGATATTGTTGCTGTCATTGATACCCACCTCGTTACTTTTGAACGACCATTATCAGTGCGTACGTGGTTGCCCAGTTGGCTACCGTTCAGAGACTGAAGCTGCGAGATGTTTATAATTTTCAATATTGAGATAATTATATTCTGCAGATGATTTGACGTGTTAGTTCTGGATTAGTTTGCAGTGGAGTTGAGAGCATTTGTGAAGTCGAGGCGTGCATGCCTCAACTTCCATCTATTGTCAGCAGTATCACCCTGTAATGGAGGAATCATTAGGGACTCT
The DNA here is from genome assembly GCF_047496885.1 of Scyliorhinus torazame. Lineage (NCBI taxonomy): Eukaryota > Metazoa > Chordata > Chondrichthyes > Carcharhiniformes > Scyliorhinidae > Scyliorhinus > Scyliorhinus torazame. Next base: position 193,322,409 of record NC_092717.1, read on the forward strand.
TTCTTTTAGCACCGGCTACTGCTGCTCATCAGGAATTTAGTGGTGCAATAACTTCTGGAGAGAGGTTAAGTCAGTGAGACTTTGGGAGAGAGGTTAAAACGACAAGACTTTGAGAGAGAGAGGTTTAAACAGTGAGAATTTGGGAGAGAGGTTAAGGCAGCAAGACTTTCGGAGAGAAATGTTAAAACAGCGAGACTTTGGGAGAGAAAGGTTAAAACAATGAGACTTTGGGGAGAGAGGTTAAGACAGTGAGACTTTGGGAGAGAGAGGTTAAAACGATGAGACTTTGGGAGAGAGAGGTTAAAATGACGAGACTTTGAGAGAGCGAGGTTAAAACAGTGAGATTTTGGGAGAGAGAAGTTAAGACAGTGAGACTTTGGTAGAGAGAGGTTAAAACGACGAGACTTTGGGAGAGTGGTTAAAACGATGAGACGTTCGGAGAGAGAGATTAAGACAGTGAGACTTTGATAGAGTGAGGTTAAAACGACGAGACTTTGGAGAGAGAGGTTAAAATAACGAGACTTTGGGAGAGTGTTGTACCCTCAATAACGACGCTAGAGAGTAAAACGGCTAAGAAAGCTTTAATAAGCTAAGAACTAGCCTGGTGCCGAGACGGGTGCTTACTGGGTGCCGCCTGCAAGGCGACCCCTTATATACGACTCCCAGGTGGGCGGAGCCAGAGGCGGAGTCCCCCACGGTTCCAAGCCCAGTCTTAAAGGGGACATCACCGTACATGACGATAAGGGTACAGTAAAACAATAACCGTTCATCACAGAGAGAGAGGTTAAAAGAGTAAGACTTTGGGAGAGAGAAGTTAAAACAGTAAGACTTTGGGTGAGAGAGGTTAAAAAAGTGAGAATTTGGGACAGAAATTTTAAAACAGCGAGACTTTGGGACCGAGTTTTAAAATCTATATTTATTAGGTCTTTCAAATATTTCACAACAAACACAACAAAGTATTAAAAAAGTCAGTACAAGACAGGTCCAGAATGGAACCAGATCTATAGAAAACATGGGAACATGGAAAACAGGATAAATTCAAGACAGTAACTTAAGGAACTCGCATCACTTGCTTTTAATAATGGATCATTTCAACAACGGATTAACAAATTGAGGTGGGAAAAGGAAAAACAGCCCAGGAAGCATGCCATTTTAGTTAGTTAAAACTCATTAAGTATGGCAGGGCAGGTGATGTGTCAAGGCTGCAGAATGTGGGAGTTTCTGAATGACAATGTGACCCAGGCCAAATGTGTTTGCACGAAGTATCGGCAACTTGAGGAGCTTCTGCTTCGAGATATTGAGTGGGAGGATCAGCTACAGGCACCGTGGTACACCGGGAAAGGCGAAACCATCCCGGATAGTTTGCAGCAGGAGGGAATCACACCCACTAGTATAGGGGGTCTTCTGATTTGTTCGGTGGTCAGGGATAGTAGGGTATGACTGGATGTGAGGCAGGTAAGGGGATCCTCACTTCTGCTGAGAGTATAAGAGCAACTAGGGGGCTAAACTAAAAATAAGAACCTCAGAATCTCTGGGTAAGTACCTGAGCCGTAAGAAAATTGTCATGTGGTAAATAAGATTAGAGAGCAGAATGCGTATGGAAGTGTTTTGATTCATGGGACATTGGCATCAGTACTGGGGAAAGTGGAAGCTGTACTGTTGGGGTGGCCTACACCTGAATGTGCTGGGACCAGTGTTCTGGTGAATCGTCTGACTAGAGCAGTGGAAAGGGCTTTAAAATAAATAGTTGGGGAAAGGGATCACACAAAAGGAAATATGGCAAAGTAAGGGGAAAAAACAAAGTAATAGAGGGCAGCAATTTGGGTAAGGAGTACCACAGAGTGACAGGAAGCGACAGAACGTACAATCGATAGAGTGCCGCAGCATATAAGGCTGGAGGTAAAAATGATGAAAAGACTAATTTAAGACCTTGGGTGGGATTCTCCGACCCCCCGCCGGGTCGGAGAATCGGCGATGGGCTGGCGTGAATCCCGCCCCCGCCGGCTGCCGAATTTTCCGGCACCGCAGATTCGGCGGGGGCGGGAATCGCGCCACGCCGGTCGGCGGGCCCCCCCTCGCCGATTCTCCAGTCCGCGATGGGCCGAAGTCCCGCTGCTGTAATGCTGGTCCCGCTGGCGTGAATTAAACCACCTCCCTTACCGGCGGGACCAGGTGGCGCGATCAGGCTCCGGGGTCCTGAGGGGGGGGGGCGCGGGATGATCGGGCCCCAGGAGGTGCCCTCACGGTGGCCTGGCCCGCGATTGGGGTCCACCGATCTGCGGGCGGGCCTGTGCCGTGGGGGCACTCTTTCCCCTCCGCCTCGGCAATCAGCCTCTGCGATGGACGACGCGGAGGTGACCACCCCCTGCGCATGCGCGGGGATGACATCAGTGGGCGCTGATGCTCCCGTGCATGCGCAGACTTCTGCCGGCCGGCGGTGCGCCAACCGCTCCAGCACGGGCTTAGACCCTAAAGGTGAGGGCTTGCCCACTAAAGGTGCGGAAGAATCCGCACCTTTGGTGCGGCCCGACGCCGGAGTGGTTCACGCCACTCCATCCCGCCGGGACCCCCTGCCCCGCCAGGTAGGGGAGAATCCCGCCCATGATGTCCAATTGCACAGAACATTTGTGATGCGCTATCAATTACGACGAGACGAGAGTAGAATTTAATTGAGGATTTATTACACAGAGATGTGTGGCCTCCTACAGCAGCTGACGAAATGGCTGCTGTTCGGAGAGCACACATATTTATACTCCGCCTCGTGGGCGGAGCCAGCAGGCAGGGATCTACCCCCGTACCTGTAGTACAGGGGCCTTACCGTAAAACCCATATATACAGTATAATACATAAGTGGTGACTACCACAATCACCCCCTGTTAAAAATGAGTCCTGCGAGGGTGGAGAACTATATATAGACAAGTTGCTTTTAAAAATCGCAGAGAATATTACAAATTTAGGCGGTCCAGTGCCTTGATCTGTCATCGAGAGCGCCGCACTGCTCGTGGCGACTCAGGCGTCGGCTTGGTCTTCGGTGACTCCGGGAGCATGCCAAAATCCTCTTCATCCCTTGGTGGGAGCAAGGGGAGGATGGATTGTCCTGGAGCGGGAGCTGTGATGGGGTGCGCCGGTGGAAGGGAGGGCGGCACCGGGGCAGGGAGGGGGGGTGGAACCAGCTGGTGCCAGGTCCCTGAGGGAGACTGTGTCTTGGCGGCTGTCGGGGTACGCTACGTAGGCGTACTGCGGGTTCGCAAGGAGTAGCTGTACTCTCTCAACCAACGGGTCCGCCTTGTGGAGTCGCACATGTCTACGGAGGAGAACGGGTCCTGGAGCTGCCAGCCACGTTGGGAGCGCAACCCCGGAGGTGGACTTCCTGGGGAAGGCAAAGGGACATTCATGGTGGGTTTCATCAGTCGCGGTGCACAGGAGCGACCGAATGGAGTAGATTGCGTCAGTGAGGACCTCCTGCCAGCGGGAGGCCTGGACATTTCTGGACCGTAGGGCCAGCTGGACAGCCCTTCAGACTGTCCCATTCTCCCGCTCCACCTGCCCGTTTCCCCTGGGTTTGTAGCTGGTCGTCCTGCTCGAGGCAATGCCCCTGTTGTCTTGCTCATCGCTCATAAATGAGGATCCCCGGTCGCTGTGGACGTAGGCGGGGAAACCGAAAAGAGCGAAGGTGGGGTTGAGGGCTTTGATGACGGTGGCAGATGTCATATCAGGGCATGGGACGGCAAAGGGGAATTGGGAATATTCATCTACCACACTGAGGAAGTACGTGTTGCGGTTGGTGGAGGGGAGAAGCCCTTTGAAGTCCACGCTGAGGCGTTCAAAGGGGCGGGAGGCCTTCACCAGGCGCGCACGGCCTGGCCGGTTGAAGTGTGGTTTACACTCCGCACAGACCTGGTCTGGTGATAGCCCTGACTTCCTCGATGGAGTAGGGCAGATTGCGGGCCTTAATGAAACGGTAAAAACGGGTAACTCCTGGGTGACAGAGATTGTCGTGCAGGGTCCGGAGTCGGTCCACTTGTGCGCTGGCACATGTACCTCGAGATAGGGCATCGGGGGGCTTGTTGAGCTTACTGGGGCGATACAAAATCTCGTAGTTGTAGGTGGAGAGCTCGATCCTCTACCTCAAGATTGTATTGTTTTTGATCTTGCCCCGCTGTGTGTTATTAAACATGAAGGCAGCCAACCGTTGGTCAGTAAGGTGAGTGATTCTCCTGCCAGCCAGGTAATGCCTCCAATGCCGCACAGCTTCAACAATGGCAGGGTGGCGGCCAGAGTGACATCTGATGCATCGCTCTCGACTTGGAAGGGGAGCGTCTCGTCGACCGCATGCATCGCGGCTTTGGCGATGTTTGCCTTGATATGGCTGAAGGCCTGGTGAGCCTCGGCCGTCAGTGGGAAAACGGTGGATTGAATGAGGTGGTGGGCCTTGTCCGCATAGTTTGGGACCCACTGGGCGTAAAATGAAAAGAACCCCAGGCATCATTTGAGGGCCTTGGGGCAGTGGAGAACTAGGGGCTGTTTAGCACAGGGCTAAATCGTTGGCTTTGAAAGCAGACCAAGGCAGGCCAGCAGCACGGTTCGATTCCCGTAACAGCCTCCCCGAACAGGCGCCGGAATGTGGCGACTAGGGGCTTTTCACAGTAACTTCATTTGAAGCCTACTTGTGACAATAAGCGATTTTCATTTCATTTTCACTTCGAGAAGGGGGAGTCCCATGAGGGAGCACATGCGATCGAGGTCGGGCCCCAGAACTCCGTTCTGGACCACATAGCTGAGGAGGCTAATCGGTTTGTGCTGAACACACATTTCTCCTTATTATACATGAGGTTGAGGAGATGGCGATGTGGAGAAATTTGGAAAGGTTAGCATCGTGGTCCTGCTGGTCGTGGCGGCAGATGGTGACGTTGTCCAGGTACGGGAAGGTGGCCCGCAGTCCGTACCGGTCAACCATTCGGTCCATCTCCCGTTGGAAGACCGAGACCCCGTTGGTGACGCCGAAGAGGACCCTAAGAAAGTGGTAAAGTTGTTCGTCTGCCTCGATCGCAGTGTATGGGTGATCCGCCTTACGGATGGGAAGCTGGTGGTAGGCAGATTTCAGGTCCACTGTCGAGAAGGCCCGGTATTGTGCAATCTGATTGACCATATCAGATATGTGTGGGAGGGGGTACGCGTCGAGCTGCGTGTACCGGTTGATGGTCTGACTGTAGTTAACGACCATCCTGTTTTTCTCCCTGGTTTTCACCCCACCACTTGGGCACTCCAGGGGCTATTGCTGACCTCGATGATCCCTTCCCGTAGCAGCCGCTGCACCTCAGACCTGATGCATGTCCTGTCCTGGGCGCTGTACCATCTGCTCCTGGTGGCGACGGGTTTGCAATCCGGGGTTAGGTTTGCCAAAAGGGAAGGCGGATCTACCTTAAGGGTCGCGAGGCTGCAAACGGTAAGGGGTAGTAAGGGCCCGCTAAATTTCAGGGTTAGGCTCCGGAGGTTGCACTGGAAGTCCAGGCAGAGTAACAAGGCGGCGCAGAGTTTGGGGAGGACGTAGGGGCGGAAGCCGCTGAACTCCACGCCCTGGGCGGTGAGGGCGGCGATGCAGTGCCCCTGGATCGCCACGGAATGGAATCCGGAGGCCAGGGAGATTCTCTGGTTAGCGGGGTGTACCGCGAGGGAGCAGCGCCTTACCGTATCGGGGTGGATGAAGCTCTCAGTGCTCCCAGAGCCCAGAAGTCAGGAGATTTCGTGCCCGTCGACCTTCACCTTTGTCGAAGCGGTCGTGAGGTTGTGCGGTCGAGAATGGTCAATCGTGACCGAGGCGAGACACGGCTGGTCGGCGGCGGTTGCAGGCGATGAGCGGCCTGATGAGGTGCCCAACGGGCAGGGGACCTGAGGCGGGTAAGATTGTGGGGCCCACGGGCCGCACGTGTCCTGGGGGAGGCAAGATGGCGGCGCCCATTGGCCGCACGTGTTGTGAGTAGAGCAAGATGGCGGCGCCCACGGGCCGCACGTGGTCCGAGGAGGAGAAGATGGCGGCATGTGGGGGGTGCCGGGACAATACCAGCGATTGAGCGGGACTGGCACACTGCAGCAAAATGTCCCTTCTTGCCACAGGCCTTGCAGAGAGCGCTCCGTGCCGGGCAGTGCTGCCGGGGGTGTTTTGACTGTCCACAGAAGTAGCATTTGGGTCCCCCGGGGTTGGTTGGCTGCCGCGCGGCACAGGCGTGGGGTTGGCTAGGGGCTGTCGCTGATGGGGTCCATGATGGGATGGCCGTTGGCTGGGTCCATGATGCACAGGGGGGGTGGGCCGCGCGGTCGGGGGCACAGGCCTGAAAGTTGCGTGATGCGACCGTAAGCGAGAATGCTAGTCTTTTGGACGCCTCGAGGTCAAGCGTGGCCCCTTCTAAGAGGCGCTACCGAATGTAGTTAGACCCTATGCCCGTAATGAACGTGTCTCTCATTAGCAGGTTCGAATGTTCAGTGGCCTAAACGGCCTGGCAGTCACAGTCTCTCACAAGGGCGAGCAGGGCATGCCAGAAATCTTCCACAGACTCACCAGGAAGTTGGCGCCGCGTGGATAGGAGATGCCTGGCGTAGATTTTGTTGGTCTGCTGAGCGTAATTCTCCTTCAGTAGCGCCATGGCTTCTGCGTAGGTCAGCGCGTCCTGGACGAGGGAAAAAAAGTTGGAGCTCAGCCGCGTGTACAGAATCTGGAGCTTCTGTTCTTCTGGGATTGGGTCTGGGCAGACCCGATGTATGCTTCAAAGCAAGCTAGCCAATGTTCGAAGTCTTTTTTGGTGTTGTCTGCTTGAGGATGCAGCTGCAGGCGATCCGGCTTGATGCGGAGGTCCTTCTCTGAAAAATCTCTGTGTAATAAATTGATGCACTATCAATTACGTCGAGACGAGAGTAGAATGTAAATGAGGCTTTATTACACAGAGATGTGTGGCCTCCTACAGCAGCTGACGAAATGGCTGCTGTTCGGAGAGCACACATATTTATACTCCGCCTACTGGGCGGAGCCAGCAGGCAGGGATCTACACACGTACCTGTAGTACAGGGGCCTTACCGTAAAACCCATATATATACGGTATAATACATCAGTGGTGGCTACCACAATTTGTAACCAAAGGGATGAATTGTTAGCATATATAGAGATTAATATGAATGACCTGATAAACATCATGGTGACATGGTTGAAAGGTGACCAAGACAGGGACCTAATTGTTGAAGGGTATTTGACATCTTGGAATGACAGGATTCCAGGAAAAGGTGGTGGGGTAGAGCTGTTAATTAAGGATGGCATTAGTTCATACTGAGTGACCAACTTGGCTTGAAAGAGCAGAATGTAAAATCAGTTTAGGTAGAGATAAGAAATAGTAAAGGTAATAGGTCATTTGTGGGGGTCGTTTATAGGCCTCCTGCAGGAGTCACACTGTAGGGCAGAGCATACAGGAAGTGAGAAATGTACAGCAATAATCATGGATGATTTAAATCTACATGTAGATTGGAAGAATCAGATTGGGAAAGGTAGCCTGGAAAATTAATTCACATTATAGAGCCAACCAGGGAGCGGGCTTTCCGAGACCTGGAATTGAGCAATGAGACAGAAGTAACCAACTACCTCATGGTAAAGAAGCCTCCAAGTGACAGCGATGACAGCATGATAGAATTTAATGTTCAGTTTTAAAGTTTTATCCTAGTGAGAAAGAAAGACTCTTTGAGAAGGTTACACCATCCATGGCTAAATAAGAAAGTAAAGAATAATTTAAATTGAGAGAAACACTGTAGAAACCTGCAAGGATTAGTGTAGGTCAGACAATTGGACAGACTTTAAGAACCAGCAAAGAACAACAAAAAAAAAGAGGCAGAAAGCAGAGTATGAGAGAAAGCTAGATCACAATATAAAAACAGAAAGTTAGAGCTTCTACAAGTATTTGAACAGGGAAAGGGTAACTAAAGCTAGTGTTGGTCCTCTACAGAGTGAGTCTGGGCACTGACAATGGAAAACAAAGAAATGTTGGTGGTATTCCCTGTCCGTCTTCAACGATAGGAGATCGAGAATACTTCCCAAAGATATTTAAAAAGCAAGAGGTGACAGGGAAAGATGAACTTAAAACAATCAACATCACCTGGGAAAAGGTTCTAGGGAAACTACTAGAACTAAAGGTTAACAAGTCCCCAGGACCAGATGACCTGCAACCTAGAGCCTTAAAAGAAATGGCAGCAGAGATAGTAGATACCTTGATTGCAATCTTCTAAAATCCTTAGATTCTGGAAGGGTCACAGTGGTCTGAAAGTAGCTTATGGAATACCTTTATTCAAGAAAGGTTGGAGGCAGAAAGCAGGAAACAAGCAGCCAGTTAGCCTAACAGCAGTCATAGTGAAGGTGCTCGAATCTATTGACTTGGCTGGATATTTAGAAAATCAGAAGATGATCAGGCAGAGCAAATACTTGAAAGGGATCAATGAATTGTCTTTGGCAAAGTAACATTTAATTTAGATCAAGTGGAACTGGAAGATGTGTATTGTATTTCTAAAATTAATTTGGTCAGGTGCAACGTTAAAGATTACGGTTGCGATTTTACTAAATGGGAACAATGTCCCACTGCTAACGCATTTAGCCGCATGTTTCCCGGTTCTCGCCACGCCGAGAAATGCGACTTGGCCAAGGTCACACACATAGCCCCATTTTCTACTCTGAGGAGCTCCGTTCACCGGGACACATCAGTGTAGCAAGAGCTTTCCGAGGCTTCTGAAGTAATCCCCAAGCCCCCCCGCCAAGCCCCAACACACTATGGGAGGGTCCTTTATATGGTCCCTGTCCCGACCGTAGTGATCTTACGGCATGCGCGGCTGGACAATTCAGATCTTAGTCATATTTTGGATCTTGGGGAGATTCCCACTACAAAAGGGATGTGCAGGACCTAAAGAAACCGGCCAGACTGGCTCCTCGGAGATTGGACCGCCATTTTCCTGTTGTGGAGGTGTGAGTAAGAGACCCCTGTCTCTCACTCACCGACAGAGAACCCCCCCCCCCCCCCAAATTGCAGGCATCAGGGCCTCCTTCCAAAGTTGGTAACAGTGCCCCCCATCCCCTAGTGACCAATACAATGCTATGGGGTCGTCAATAGCCTCCCTCCCCCTTTAAAGCTCCTCCGTGCCGTTTCAGGCTCTTCCCCCTCCCCCTTTCAAGCCCCACCTCAGCACACCCTCCCCCCTTGCCCCACTCCTCTCAGGACTTCCTTACAGGAACCCTCTCCCCCCAATCTCATCCCCCCTTTCAGAGCCATGCCCCATCTCATGGCCCCTCAGAAGTGCCCCATGGCACCCTAACACTGCCAACCTGGCACGCTGGCATTGCCAACTTTACATCACCATTTTGGCAATGCCAGGGTGCCATTTTGGAAATGTCACGGTTCCAGGGCAGTGTTAGGATGCCAAGCGGCACCCTTGGACTGCCAATATGGTGATGTAAAGTTGGCACTGCCAGGGTGCTGGGGTAGTGCCCTGCACTGTCCCTAATCACCCAGGGGCTCCAAATCGCCTCTGAGCCTCCCGGCGTGTTCATCACACCTGGGGCGAGATTCTCCCACCCCCGCCGGTTGCCGAATTCTCCACCACCGGATATTCGACGGGGGCGGGAATCGCGCCGCGCCGGTTGGCGCCCCCCCCCCCGGCGATTAACCGGCCCGGATGGGCCGAAGCCCCGCCGCTAAAATGCCTGTCCCGCCGGCGTGGATTAAACCACCTACCTTACTGGCGGGACAAGGTGGCGCGGGCGGGCTCCGGGGTCCTGGGGGGCGCGGGGCGATCTGGCCCCGGGGGGTGCCCCCACGGTGGCCTGGCCCGCGATCGGGGCCCACCGATCCGCAGGCGGGCCTGTGCCATGGGGGCACTCTTTTCCTTCCACCTTCGCCACGGTCTCCACCATGGCGGAGGCGGAAGAGACTCCCTCCACTGCGCATGCGCGGGAATGCCGTCAGTGGCCGCTGGCGCACCCGCGCATGCGCCGCCCGGAGATGTCATTTCCGCACCAGCTGGCGGGGCATCAAAGGCCTTTTCCGCCAGCTGGCAGGGCGGAAATTCGTCCGGCGCCAACCTAGCCCATTAAGGTTGGGGCTCGGCCCCCAAAGATGCGGAGCATTCCGCACCTTTGGGGCGGCGCAATGCCCGACTGATTTGCGCCGTTTTGGGCGCCAGCCGGCGGACATCGCGCCGTTTCCGGAGAATTTCGCCCCTGGTCTCTTTTGATGGAGACCAGTAGTGATTCCCGCCAGCCTCAGGCTGCGTTTTCCGAAGCAGTGAATCCCAGGAGCTGGGAGACTTCAGCTGAAACCCGAAAATGCACACTGAAATTAGCTAAACACTCAATCAATGGACTGTATAGCGTACTGTTCCACAGGCTGGGGACATCACACTCTGTTTAGAGGCTCTCCTGCTATTCTTGGGAATAGCGGGAGGTGCGCAGAGTGCAACACAGGGGGAAATAATTATATTAGAAACAGTTCAGAGAAGGTTCACTCAACTCATTCCTGGCGTGAATGGCTTATCTTATGATGAAAGGTTGAGCAGGTTGGACCTATACTCATTGGAGTTTAGAAGAATGAGAAGTGATCTAATTGAAACACATAAGGGGTGGAATTCTCCCCCCCCACACCGGGTGGGAGAATCGCCGGGGTGCCGCGTGAGTCCTGCCATGCCGCCCCGACACCCACACACGATTCTCCCACCCTCCCCAAACCAGCGCCTCGAGAATCACGCCTGGCCGCTCGGAGAATCGCCGCTCGCCGTTTGCAAAAGGCGAGCAGCGATTCTCTGGCTTGGATAGGCCGAGTGGCCGCCCCAAAACGCCAGGTTCCCGCCGGCGCCGTCCACACCTGGTCGCTGCCGGCGGGAACTGCGCGGGAATGCTGGGGGGGGGGTGGCCTGTGGGGGGAAGGGGTTCCTGCATTGGGGGGCCTCCGATGGGGTCTGGCCCGCGGACGGTGCCCACTGATCGGCGGGCCAGCCTCTCTAAAGGAGGACCTCCTTTCCTCCGCCGCCCCGCAAGATCCATCCGCCACCTTCTTACGGGGCGGCCTCGGGGAGGACGGCAACCGCCCATGCGCGGGTGAAGTTATTTACGTGACGCCGGCCACGTCATTTACGCGCCGCCAAGGCCCATCGCACGTAAAATACGCGGCGCCGCTCCTAGTCCCTTGGGAGCGGAGAATAGGGGGCTGGGAGTGGGCTCTGACGCCGGAGTGAAACACTCCGGTTTTCACTCCGGCGTCGGGATTTTGTCTCCATTTCAGAGAATCGCGCCCAAGATCCTGAGGGGTCTGGATAGGGTTGATACCGGAAGGATGTTTCCTCTTGTGGGGAAATAGAACTTGGGGACATCATTTAAGAATAAGTGGGACTCCCTTTTAAGACAATGATGAGGAGAATCTTTTTCTCTCAGAATGTGGAATTCTCTTCCCAGAAGATAGTAGAGGATAAATTTTTAAACTTAAGGCACTAAAAACTGAGTTCAATTTGCTTGGTTGATCTGTTCCTGTTCTTATACAGGCAGCAGAAAAATAGACTGCCAGCACTGTAGTCCTGATAGTAATTGGATCAGTGCCCTATTTTGAGTTAGCCAGATTTTGAAGGATGTTATTCTAAGCTCCAACTTTAGCTCTTATCTTGATTATGTGTTCCTTGTTACACAGAATGTGATCCTGCATCACACCAAGGTAGACTGGGCCTTTTCCATCATATGTATTTCCCGGTTGGCTTCTCTATTTTAATGGAGGACCAGACCTGCATCTTACCCTGATTGGTCCCAATTATTTGGAATAGAGTATTGTGTCAGGTCAGGACTCAGATGCTACCATACATCTAGCATTGACGAGAAGCGCAACGATCCACTATATATATAAATCTAAGGCATCTGGACAGATGGACGAATCATTGGTGTCCTCTACAGTGTAGCCACCTGAGTTTGCCACTTCCCGACGTAAAATGGAGAACAGCAAAGGCTGAAGGGAAATTCAGCCAACACAGGCAAAAACTAGCAGGTGCAAGTTTACTGTGTATTAGACTCTGCAAAAGCCCAGACAGCATTGATACAAGCAGCTATCTGCAAAGTAATGTAGCAGCCATCAACATTGTAATGAGCGATCCCTGGGAACAATCAAAACATTTGAGGTAAACAAGGCCAAGCCAGACTCCTCGGCGCCAGCAGGAGCCAACACAAAAGAGGCTAACGGACACTTAAAGACCGCCCAACGATCAGGGAACAGCTCCAGTATTGGAGAAATCAAACCAAGCGATTGGAACGAAGTCCAATCACTTGAAACCAGGTACGGGGTCCGCCCGAAAGGCGGGAAGCCCCTGGGGACTATAAAGTAAAGCACCCAAGTTCAAACCGTTCTTCTTGACAGGGTCGCTCAGCAACACGAAGCAACCCTTGAGAGTGACCTGTCCAGCTGCCGCTCCAACAAAGTAAGTCTTAAGTCAACGCTTGCTATGAGATAGGCGCTCCTAGCTACCACTCCATACCAGCTTTGAATCCCACAGACTCAGAACCTGAACGAAAGGCCATTTGTTCCCCTGACCCAGTGGGTTAGTCGAAGCTAAGTGTAGGACTGTTAGTTGTAGAAATAGCCTAGAAAGTAGAGTTTATGCATGAGTAGCGATTTACTGTGTATAATAAATGTGTATTGATTTGAATTTTACTAATTGGTGTGTTGAGTTATTGATCATTACTTGAACTTGAACCTCGTGGCGGGATCATAAATATACCTGGCGACTCTAGAGCAAAGGTTATAAAATAGAGCCAATTGAACCAACCAAAAGTTAGCAACATATTACTGGCGACATCCTGACGGGACCTGATCTAGAAGTGGCTTAACCACTCTGGGAGAACCCAAAATTTGAATTACAAATCCAATTGGGAACAGAAAAACCACAAGTGTTCAAGCAGTTTTGATCAATCCTCATAATTCAGAAGTGTGTTAATGCATGCGTAACTAACAGGGCTATAAGGTAATCCTGATAGATTTTTTGTTGCGACAAAACTGTCGGGAGTTTGTATTCCAGAAAATAGCGAAAGCCGTACCCGTAATTACAGCACCGCCTTAGTACCCCTTGTTCCAAATTTTAAAAGAAGTATTCAGAGAAGAAAGATGGCAATGCAGGCAATGCAAGGCCTCATGGACCCCGAAGAATTTGTGGTCACAGCGACCAGCAGCAGAGTAGGACAGTGTCCCGTTTGGGAAGAGGAAATCAGAAAGTACCTCAAAGGGAAAGGATGGCCCCTTTGGAGCGAATTCTGTGAAAATGAGGAAACAGGTCCCGGGAGTATAGGACATACTTGGTGGGAGAACCTGAGCGAGATTCACAACAAGAGCTTAGGAAAAGCTCGCAATCCGATGGCAATTGTGTCCTGTTTGGCACAATTGCGAGGCACAGAGGAGGTCGTTAGGAAGCTCCGAAAAGAGATAGAAGGCATACATCGAATGAGCAAGGTCGATGTCAGCGAGGTAGAGAAAGAGAACGTAGAGTTAAGGAGGAAGTTGGCAGCAAAAGACGGAGAGGTGGATGATGCCAAGTGGGCACACCAGTCTTGTCTGGCGCACTTAAGCAGCTTCCAATCCCAGTACGAAAAGGCCTATCAGGACACGCAACGTGTCAATTAAAATGACGGTGCTCCCAAGGTTTTTGTTCCTGTTCCAGTGCCTCCCCGTGTTTATCCCGAAGGCTTTTTTCAGGCGGGTTAACAGGAGTATAATGGGGTTTGTGTGGGCGCGAGGGACTCCGAGGGTGAGAAGGGTGTTCCTGGAGCGGAGTAGAGATAGGGGGGGGGCTGGCGCTGCCCAACCTCTGTGGGTACTACTGGGCCGCCAATGCGACAATGGCGCACAAGTGGGTGATGGAGGGGGAGGGGGCTGCATGGAAGAGGATGGAGACGGCGTCCTGTGTGGGTACGAGTCTGGGGGCGCTGGCAACGGCGCCGCTGCCGCTCCCTCCAAGGAGGTATACCACGAGCCCGGTGGTGGTGGCGGCCCTCAAAATTTGGGTCAGTGGAGGCGGCATAGGGGGGAAGTTAGGGCCTCGGCGTGGACCCCATTACGGGGGAACCACCGGTTCGCCCCAGGAAGAACAGGTGGAGGGTGGCACAGGGCAGGCATACGAAAGTTAGGGGACCTGTTTGTGGACGGGAAGTTCGCGAGCTTGGGAGAGCTGGTGGAGAAGTACGGGCCCCCCCCGGGGAACACCTTCAGGTACTTACAGGTAAGGGTGTTTGCCAGACGGCAGGTGGTGGAATTCCCACGGCTACTGCCACACACAGTACAGGACAGGGTGCTCTTGGGGGGGTGGGTGGGATTGGGGAAGATCTCGGAAACTTACCAGGTGATGCAGGAGGAGGAGGAGGCCTCGGTGGTGGAGTTGAAAGGTAAGTGGGAGGAGGAGTTGGGAGAGGAGATCGAAGAGGGGACGTGGGCAGATGCCCTAGGGAGGGTGAACTCCTCCTCTTCATGCACGAGGCTCAGCCTCATACAGTTTAAGGTGCTGCACAGGGCACACATGACCGGGACAAGGATGAGCAGATTCTTTGGGGGTGAGGACAGGTGTGTTAGGTGCTCAGGGAGCCCAGCAAATCACACCCATATGTTCTGGGCATGCCCAGCACTGGAGGAATTTTGGAAAGGCGTAGTGAGGACGGTGTCGAGGGTGGTAGGATCCAGGGTCAAACCGGGCTGGGGGCTCGCAATATTTGAGGTGGCAGAGGAGCCGGGTGTGCAGGAGGCGAAAGAGGCCGGAATTCTGGCCTTTGCGTCCCTGGTAGCCCGGCGGAGGATTCTCCTTCAGTGGAAAGATACAAGGCCCCCAAGTGTGGAATCCTGGATCAGCGATATGGCAGGGTTCATTAAATTGGAAAGGGTGAAATTCGCCTTGAGAGGGTCGGTACAAGGGTTCTTTAGGCGGTGGCAACCGTTCTTAGACTTTCTGGCAGAATGCTAGACATTGGTCAATGGCAGCAGCAGCTCGGGGGGTGGGGGGGGGGGTTTACTTTATTTTTGTTGATGTTATTTACACTGGAAGGGTCTGAGGGGGTGTTTCTACCTGTTGTCTTAAGTCGGGGTGTTAATGTTAATTTATTATTTAGGTACGGGGAAGGGGTTTGGGGGGTTGCTTTTTTAGATTGTGTTTTGTACTTACCCCTGTTGGGTTCTTTTTTCTTTCTCATTTTGTTATTGATATTTTATGAAAACCTTTAATAAAAATTATTTTTTTTAAAAAAGGACACGCAACGTGCAGTCCTGGTACGAGAGGAAACCGAGAAGCAGGTAGAGGCATTGCAGAGGCAGTGTAGTGACCTGAAGGCAGCGTTAAGAGCACTCCATGCTGCCACCACGGAGCAAAGACAAAGCTCATTAGACCACGCAAAGTGCCGGAAGCAGATTGCAGAACTGCAATCTCTGCTTTCAGTTCAAAAAGCATTCCAGGAAACCTTTGGATCAAAGTTAGATGAGGAAGACGGCCCTGATTGGAAAGAGTTAAATGAGACAGCGCAGAGATATGTTCAGGGAACATGTGCGCAGGGAAAGCCCCAGAAGAAAAAAGAGCCCCAACCCCCCACAGAGCAGATAGTTCAGGCTCCAATGACTCCAGTCACCACCCACCGCACAGCCACATTGGACAATATGGAATTTCTGTACACCAGCCCCTTAACAGTGACCCAATTACGGGACACGTGCGATAAAATCAAACCATTCCTCCCCACCTCAGAACCCCACCACTTCTTTGCCAGAGTAAAGCAGCAGGCGACCATGTACGGCCTGGATGAGCGAGAGCAAGTAAAGCTCACAGTTTTGAGTTTAGACCCTTCGGTCGTAGCAGCCCTTCCCGACCCACAGAATGTAGGAGGAGGCACCCTTGCAGAAATGCATACCGCGATCCTAGACGCGATCGGGTATAACAGGGGTGACGCCGTAGATGGCCTCCATAAGTGCAGACAAAAGAAAACCGAGCACCCCACAGCGTTTGCTGGACGCCTGTGGATCCATTTTGCAGCAGTTTTCAGAGACTTAGACCGTGCCCATTTGTCCCCAGACAACATGGCCAAATGGACCCGCACCCTTATCTCCCATGCCACAGAAACAGGACAAAAAGCTTGTGCCAATTATGATCCCTCAGAGGAGGCTCATAATGAGAAATGGGTTGTAAAAAGATTGTCCCGCACCTGGGAGCAATCTGTTCAAAACAAGCCCACGAATAGAAATCCCGAAGAACAGCAGGCAGAAGCAGACATACACGCAGTTAAGGCACACCAGAACCCCGCATAGGTAAATGAAGGCAAGAACAGCCCCCCACAAAAGTCACAGGAGTGTTACAACTGTGGACAGTTAGGACACTTTGCAAGAGAATGCAATGCCCCACAAAAGCAACAGAGAGCCCAGCAGACAGGCACTCTAAATAAGAACAGGACAAAGCCAATACATAGCGTTAGCACCCGGTCAGATCAGACGGACCTGAACGGAACAGACTGACGGTGCTCGGGCTCCCCCAGCTGGGTCTGCGACACCATTTGGGATGGGTCCGGCCGACCAGTAGTTGCAGCAAAAATACGGGGACAGCCCATCGAGTTTCTCTGGGACACAGGAGAGTCCCGCACCACAATAAATTCCTCCACCATGTTTCAAAAGGACACGTGGCCCACTACAACCACCATCACCCTCAGCGGCTTTACAGGCCACTCACAGCAGGGACACTTCACAGCCCCTGTACCCATTCAAATTGGTCACCACCAAGCACCCCATAGTTTAAGCCGATCTACCCCACACAGCAGAACACATTTTGGGAATTGACTTTATGAATTCCCACGACCTATCCTTTGATCCAGTCAACCAATGTGTCTGGAGAATGGCAAAATCCGCAAGAGCCCCCGCAACGCTCACCATAGGAGAATATGGGCAGCACGGTAGCATTGTGGATAGCACAATTGCTTCACAGCTCCAGGGTGCCAGGTTCGACTCCGGCTTGTGTCACTGTCTGTGCGGAGTCTGCACATCCTCCCTGTGTGTGCGTGGGTTTCCTCTGGGTGCTCCGGTTTCCTCCCACAGTCCAAAGATGTGCAGGTTAGGTGGATTGGCCATGTTAAATTGCCCTTAGTGTCCAAAATTTCCCTTCGTGTTGGGTGGGGTTACTGGGTTATGGGGATAGGGGGGCGGTGTTGACCTTGGGTAGGATGCTCTTTCCAAGAGACGGTGCAGACCCGATGGGCCAAATGGCCTCCTTCTGCACTGTAAATTCTATGACATGCAAACAAGATTAGCGCAGTAGGCCAGTTTTGGTTTGACCCGACTACGATTAGCACAGACAAGCAGGTTAGGACAGTTTTACAGAAGCACAGGGCAGCATTCGCGACCCACAAACACGACTGTGGCCGGATGACTGGTTCAGTACAAATCACAGGACCTGACCCTAGACCTCAAAAGCAATATGGATTTCCCCAAGAGGCAGAGGGAGAAATCGCAAAAGTAATCAACAGCTTATTAGAGCAGGGTGTACTTAAATCAGTAGCCTCCACTAATAATGCCCCGATTTGGCCAGTGAGAAAGCCCGATGGATCATGGCGACTGACCATCGATTACCGGGAACTCAACAAAGTCACTCCCGCAGCAGCTCCCACGGTAGCCACAAGTCCCGAGACCATGCTCAAACAGGGACTCAACTCACAATAGTTTACGGTTTTGGACATCAGTAATGGATTCTGGTCCATTCCATTGGCAAAGGCGTGCCAGTACAAATTTGCCTTCACCTTTAAAAATCAGCAGTACACGTGGACATGCCTGCCACAAGGATTCCACAACTCCCCCTCCATTTTCCACCGACAGCTGGCAAATGGATTATCAAAATGTTCTCGTCCCGAATGTCTGGTCCAGTATGTGGACGACCTATTACTGCAGAGAGGCACCAAGGAAGATCACATCAAGCTTCTGTCCGAACTCCTGGAACTCCTACAGAAAATTGGATGTAAAGTTAACCCCCAAAAGGCCCAGATTTTGGAAAACAAGGTGATATATTTGGGTACAATTATCACGCATGGTAAACGCGGGATTGAGCATAAAAGGATTGACTCGATTGCTAACTTGCCCCTTCCCCAGAACGTTGCAGCCCTCCGGTCGTTTTTAGGACTGGTTGGCTACTGCTGAAACCACATTGACGGTTTCGTCAGCAAGGCAGCGCCCCTCTCAGACCTCCTAAAGAAAGGAGCCCCCTGGGAATGGCTTCCGCAGCATACGGATGCTGTGGACCCGTTGAAATGAGCACTCGTTGAAATGAGCACTACAAGTTCCAGACCCGCTTTCCCCCTATGCAATAGAGGTAGCAAGCACAGACCGCACCCTTTCGGCCATGCTCCTCCAGGAACGGCACGAACAGTTAAGGCCCGTGGCTTACGCCTCCAGAATTTTAGATGCTGTGGAGCAGGGATTTTCAGCCTGCGAAAGGCACCTGCTCGCAGTTTTTTGGGCAGCACAATATTTTTCGTACATAACCGGACTAAACCCCATCACAATCCTGATGGAACACACCCCCATCCAGCTTTTACTGGACGGACGACTTAAGGATGGTACCGTCAGTCAAATAAGAGCAGCCAGATGGACCCTTCTTTTGCAGGGACGGAACATCGCTGTTAAATGGACCAAGACCCACACTTTTTTAGCCGATAACCTACAGTACCCCGGAACCCCCCATGAATGTGACATTATCTCACCGCACCACAACACAGGCCCCTTTATTGCAAAAACAATCCCCAGAAAGATAGGTAGTCCAACCCAGAGCCCCCAGCACACAGACACGTGCGAACCCATAAGAATATATGTGGATGGTTCTTCCACAGTATTAGAAGGGTAGCGCATAACAGGAGGCGCATTTACGTCGAGGACGCGCAGGGACGCGCCCTAGAAGAAGTAGCAATAAAACTTCCAGGACACTTAGGCGCACAAGTGGCAGAAAACTGCGGCCATCGCATACATAGTGGATCACCCAGATTCCTTCCCCAGCCCAGCAGACATATATTCGGGCAGCCTCTATGTCAGCAACAGTCTTACGGAATTCCTACCCCTGTGGAAAGCAAGAGGATTTGTTTCCGCAGACGGAAAACCCCTTCCCTCAGCCCCATTACTCCGCCACATTTTAGAAAGAGCACAGAACAGGACCTTTGGAATCATCAAAGTTCGTAGTCACCATCGTTCCTCCCCCACTTGGAAATGTAAAGGCCGACGCATTGGCAAAAGCAGGTTCAAGGTACGGATATTTTTGGACACCCCCCGAAAGCACACCAGTGAATGCAGTTCAGGTCTCTCAGACTAATATCGAGGATTTAGTGCAGGCCCAGAAGCAGGATAGCAATCTCAGGGAGATTTTAAAAGGAAGATTCCCAGCACCTTGTGATAGGTTTAAGAATACACTGACCACACATGACGGTGTGGTGTTAAAAGACACCCTTTATGTGGTTCCTAAACAGGACAGGGATCAACTGATTTGTTTATTCCATGACAGTCATGGACATCAGGGAATTGACCCCACTACAGCTCACCTCAGGCAGCTCTGTTGGTGGCCGAGTTTAAAGGACGATGTAACTCACTACGTTGAGAATTGCCTTATCTGTGCCCAGAACAATCCGGACAGATATGCCAAAAAGGCTCAGCTTAGTCACACCCGACCCGTTAATGGCCCCTGGACTAACGTCCAGATTGATTATATTGGACCACTACCCCCTTGCAGGAATGATTATAAATATGTACTCGTGGTGATAGACACGTTTACAAAATGGGTGGAAGCATTCCCATCCAGAACGAACACGGCAAAGACCACAGCCAAGATTTTAACCCACCGCATCTTTACGAGACGGGGACTCCCCCGCAGCATTGAATCCGACCAAGGTTCCCATTTTACGGGACGTGTCATGAAGAACGTCCTCACGATATTTGGCATTACCAAAAATTCCACATTGCATACCACCCCCAGTCGAGTGGTATCGTGGAGCGCATGAATCGGACCCTAAAAGCTACCCTTAGGAAAATGGTCCAGCAAAATAACACCACTTGGGACTCAGTCCTCCCCTTTGCGCTGATGTTCTTGCGAAATACAGTTTCAACATCCACAGGTTACACCCCACACACTCTCATGACCGGACGCCCCATGAAAGGCACAGAATTTTTATTCGGATTAGATTTGACCAGCCCCGAAGTGACGGCCGTCACACACGAGAAAGCAGCAGAACAATTAGTGGCGAATGTTAAAACGGCTCAGCTAGCAGCCGCAGTGAAATTGGGCATAAGAAAGAAACAGAGCAAGGGCTGTTTCGATAAGACAGTGCATGCGTCTGAGTTCAGTGTAGGACAGCAAGTCATGCTCTCCGTATACAACCCCAGCACATTCCTGTCACCTAAATATTCGGGTCCTTACTCCATTGCGGACAAAGTAAGCCCTTCCGTCTACAAAATAAAGTACCACAATGGAAAGACTGCGTGGTTCCACATCAACCAGCTTAAGGCATATGGAACACAGTCTAACCACACACACCACGTCATGCTCGACGCAGCAGACCACGCCCCGCCCACAGACAATGTAGCCCTACCCTCCCCCAACACGTCCAGCCCAGCCACGGTCTCAAACTCGACTCCACCCCCGAACTATACACTCCGCCCCGGAACGCCCACAGACTGCAGCAGCAGCAACAGTGACTGTGAGACAGACAAAAGCCACAGCACGCCACCCTACTATCCCCATGCAACAGGCCCCACACCCAGCGAATCTGAGCGCGATTCGAGTGATCCCTTCATCATCACTTTCCCCAACAAACCCCACCACCGACCACCCACCTACAATGACGACCCCGACTCCATTCCAACAGAATTGGACACATCATTTTGGCACCACGATAACTCATACAGTCTCGTCCGGAATGACGAGAGGGATCCCAAATCGCACCATGCAGCCCTATCCGCCCTGATACACTCGAGAGTTTGGCATCCGGGAGAAGATGACGACTTTGAGTCTGACTCCCAAAACGAGAACCCCTTTGCGACCCTGTTCGCAACTGATAACTGAGGTGTCCAGATGATGTTTTAAAAAAGGAACCGCTTGGGAGAAAACGGTGTCCTTTCTGACGGAACCTGCAGCATGATTAATGTTGTTTGTAAGTGGTATTGTTAAATGTTATTTGTCAGATCGGAATTTCTTTTTCCCACGGCCCCCACGCCACCACCCTTCTGACGCCCACTGGCAGTCAGAGAAACTAGTTTGTCCCGGACGCTAGTTCAGAGGAACTAGTTTGTCCAGAGACTTGTTAATGTCCCAGACGCCAGTTCAGAGGAACTCGTCTGTCGACAAAAACACAGACCCCCGTTCGTAACTGCCCTTCTGGTTTGAAGGTAGAACCAATCCGGCAACCCCCCACGATGACTACATTTCTTGCCCGTTCTTGTCGGTTGCTCAGGCAGTGGAGAAACAGCATTGGGATCCGCCCTGCCTGGGAACGCCCCTCTGGTCAGCTACGCTCGGGTAGAGCACACACGGCATTGTCGCCGTCCTACCCGGGGATTCCATCCAAATCTTACCTGTCGCGGCCCATACGCACCTCATTTCGGCAATTTTCGTTCAAAAAGTTTTGTTTTGTTTCAGGCGACCCTTAGGTTGCCAACCCTATGATATTTACATCCTCAAACATTTGGATGGTAAATCGCACAGCCTGCGAGATGGCTCACACTGGTGTAGCCACCTAAGCTGGCCAGCTCCCGATTTAAAATGGAGAACAGCAAAGGCTGAAGGGAAATTCAGCCAACACAGGCAGAAACCAGCAGGTCCAGGTTTACTGTGTATTTAACTCTGCAAAAACCCAGACAGTATCGATACCAGCGACCATCAGCATAATAATGTAGCAGCCATCTACATACTAATGAGCAATCCCCGGGAACAATCGCAACATTTAGGACAAACAAAGCTAAGCCAGGCTCCCCGGTGCCAGCAGGAGCCAACACAAAAGAGGTTAACGGACACCTCAAGACCGGCCATCGATCAGGGTACCGCTCCAGTATTGGAGAAATCGAACCAAGCGATTGGAACAAAGTCCAATCACCTAGAATCAGGTACAGGGTCCGCCCCGAAAGGTGGGAAGCCCCTGGGGACTATAAAAGTTAAGCCCCAAGTTCAAATCGTTCTCCTTGACCGGGTCACTCAGCAACGCGAAGCAACCCCTGAGAGTGAACGGTCCAAGCTGCCGCATCCCTGAAGTAAGTCTCAAGTCAACGCTCGCTACGAGATCGGTGCTCCTAGCTACCAGTCCATACCGGCTTTGAATCCCGCAGTTGCAGATTCTGAACGAAAGGCCATTTGTTCCCCTGACCTGGTGGGCCAGTACGAAGTTAAGTATAGGCCTGTTAGTTGTAGAAGTAGCTTAGACGTAGAAGTTGTGCATGAGGAGCGATTACTGTGTATAATAAATGTGCTTTGATTTGAATCTTACTAACTGGTGTGTTGAGTTATTGATCATTACTTGAACTTGAACCTCGTGGCGGTATCATAAAGATACCTGGCGACTCGAGAGCAAAGGTTATAAAACAGAGCCAATTGAACCAACCAAAAGATAGCAACACTGGTTCAGTATTTGTAAGTGTGTCGTGTCCTGAAATTCGTTTTTTGGGAGAAAATAAAAATGAGGGAGTCACACATAGTGACCAATTATAAAGGGATTAATTGGCACTAAAAGACAGACATGCTATCATACGAGATATTAAAACAAGTTAGTGACAGACACCATGCTTGATCCCACAGAACTCCAGAAGCTCCAGGAACAGAAGAGAAGAGAAGAGAAAGAAGAAGAACCATGAGGACATCCTCCGTGTTGCTCATCGCCCTAATGAACATTTGGTTGCGCGCGAACGCGAACCCCCTGACCCCAGCCGTTAATAATTCACTTCCCCATAGCACCCAGAGCCCAGTCACAAGCGACACCACACCATCTTGGTGTGACAGGTGTATAACCTGGTACTTCCTGTCCTCCTGAATAGAATCCCGACTAGTATTGGCGATACTCTGCTGCATCGTGCAGATTATTCGTCTGAGAAAATGGAGAAGGAGAGCCTACCGCGCTCGGACCCCGGTATATAGGATAAGATCCCCTATTTTCGGTTACGACCAGACCCCCGACCCCCGCGATCTATAATAAAGAACATTCGTTTGCGTTCTTTTTGTGAATAAAGAAATGTGTTTCATGAGCGATTGTACAATCCTGAGCTTGCCTGCCAAGCCAGGAAAAATGTGAATAACGCTGCTATGATATTGTTTGTATTGTTTAGGAAGTTAGTATGATTGAATGTTTGAGTGAGTGTAGTTTATTAAAGGACAGTTAGAGGTACCGTTTTTTGTTATTTTGTAATGCATGTCCCTGTTTTGACATAGCGCCACTTATAATTGTCAGTTAAACATTTCTTGCATAGTTATGGTCAGTGTAGAGGCCATAGAAGAGTGCTCGCCGGGTCAGGAAATGAAGACAACGCAGTTATGTGATCCTTCACGCTTCGCATTAGGATCACAAGGAGGGTGTGTAGCCACCTGAGTTGGCCACTTCCCGACGTAAAATGAAGAACAGCAAATGCTGAAGGGAAATTCAGCCAACACAGGCAAAAACTAGCAGGTGCACGTTTACTGTGTATTTGACTCTGCAAAAGCCCAGACAGCATCGATGCAAGCAGCCATCTGCATAGTAATGTAGCAGCCATCTACTTGTAATGAGCGATCCCCAGGAACAATCAAAACATTTGAGGTAAACAAGGCCAAGCCAGACTCCTCGGCACCAGCAGGAGCCAACACAAAAGAGATTAACGAACACTTAAAGACCGTCCAACGATCAGGGAACAGCTCCAGTATTGGAGAAATAGAACCAAGCGATTGGAACGAAGTCCAATCACTTGAAACCAGGTACGGGGTCCGCCCCGAAAGGCGGGAAGCCCCTGGGGACTATAAAGGAAAGCCCCCAAGTTCAAATTGTTCTTCTTGACAGGGCCACTCAGCAACGTGAAGCAACCCTTGAGAGTGACCTGTCCAGCTGCCGCTCCAATGAAGTAAGTCTTAAGCCAATGCTCGCTACGAGATAGGTGCTCCTAGCTACCAGTCCATACCAGCTTTGAATCCCGCAGACTCAGAACCCGAACGAAAGGCCATTTTTTCCCCTGACCTGGTGGGCCAGTCCGAAGCTAAGTATAGGCCTGTTAGTTGTAGAAATAGCCTAGAAAGTAGAGTTTATGCATGAGTAGCGATTTACTGTGTATAATAAATGTGTATTGATTTGAATCTTACTAATTGGTGTGTTGAGTTATTGATCATTACTTGAACTTGAACCTCGTGGCGGTATCATAAAGATACCTAGCGACTCTAGAGCAAAGGTTATAAAACAGAGCCAATTGAACCAACCAAAAGTTAGCAACAATAGAACATAGAACATAGAACTGTACAGCATGGTACAGGCCCTTCAGCCCACGATGTTGAGCCGACCATTTATCCTCATCTAAGATCAACCTAACCTTCACCCCTTCAATTTACTGCTGTCCATGTGCCTGTCCAAGAGTCGCTTTAATGTCCCAAATGACTCAGACTCCACCACCTCTGCTGGGAGTGCATTCCACATACCCACCACTCTCTGTGTAAAGAACCAACCTCTGACATCTCCCCTATACCTTCCTCCAATCACCTTAAAATTATGTCCCCTGAAACAGCCATTTCCGCCCTGGGGAAAAGTCTCTGGCTATCCATTCTGTCCATGCCTCTCATCACCTTGTACACCTCTATCAATTCACCTCTCTTCCTTTTTCGATCCAGTGACAAAAAGCCCGAGCTCCTTCAACCTTTCTTCATAAGACCTGCCCTCCAGTCCAGGCAGCATCCTGGTAAATCTCCTCTACACCCTCTCCAAAGCATCCACATCCTTCCTATAATGAGGCAACCAGAACTGGTCACAATATTCCAAGTGTGGTCTAACCAGAGTTTTATAAAGCTGCAGCAAAACCTCATAGCTCTTAAACTCAATCCCCCTGTGAATGAAAGCCAACACACCATAATCCTTCTTAACAACCCTATCAACCTGGGTGGCAACTTTGAGGGATCTTTGTACGTGGACCCCAAGATCCCTCTGTTCCTCCACACTTCCAAGAATCCTGCCTTTTACCCTGTATTCAGCATCAAATTCGACCTTCCAGAATGAATCACTTCACAAAAATCTAGGTTGAGCTCCATCTGCCACTTCTCAGCCCAGCTCTGCATCCTGTCAATGTCCTGTTGTAACCTGCAACAGCCCTCGACACTACCTACAACTCCACCAACCTTCGTGTCATCAGCAAACTTACTAACCCACCCTTCCACTTCCTCATCCAAGTCATTTCTAAAAACCACAAAGAGCAGAGTCCCAGAACAGATCCCTGCGGGACACCACTGGTCACCGATCTCCAGACGGAATACTTTCCATCCACTAGGAGGAAGACTCGCTGTCTTCTTTCGGCTAGCCAATTCTGTATCCAGACAAGCAAATTTTCCTGTATCCCATGCCCCTGACTTTCTGAATTAGCCTACCATGGGAAACCTTATCAACTGCCTTACTGAACATACACCACATCCATTGCCCGACCTTCATCAACGTGTCTTGTGACATCCTCAAAGAATTCAACGAGACTTGTGATGCATGACCTGCCCTCACAAGGCCATGCTGACTATCTTTAATCAAACTATGTTTTTCTAAATAATCATAACTATCTCTCAGAATCCATTCCAGTATTTTGCTCACTACAGACATAAGGCTGACTAGTCTGTAATTCCCAGGGATTTCCCTATTTCCTTTCTTGAATAGGGGAACAACATTCTTCTCCCTCCAATCATCCAGTATTACTCCAGTGGAGAGTGAGAATGCAAAGATCATCGCCAACAGTGCAGCAATCTCGTCCCTTGCTTCCCGTAGTAACCTTGGGTATATCCTGTCTGGCCCAAGGGACTTATCTATCCTGATGCTTTTTAAAATTCCAGCACATCCTCCTTCTTCATATCAACTTGTTCGAGCTTATTAACCTGGTTCATGCTGTTCTCACAAGCAACAAGGTTTCTCTCTAGTTAATACTGAAGCAAAATATTCATTTAGGGCCACCCATCCGTCCTCAGACTCGAGGCACAAGTTCCCTCCACTATCCCTGATCATCCTACTCTCACTCTGATCATCCTCTTATTTCTCACATAAGTGTAGAATGCCTTGGGGGTTTCCCTAATCCTTCCTGCCAGGGCTTTTTTATGCTCCCTTCTAGCTCTCCTAAGTCCATTTTTGAGTTCCTTCCTGGCTACCTTGTAACCCTCTAGAGCCGAGTCAGATCCTTGCTTCCTCAACCTTACGTAAGCTTTCTTCTTCCTCTTGACTAGAAGCTCCACTTCTCTTGTTATCCAAGGCTCCTTCACCATACCATTCCTATATGTGCTATATGTAAATCTATAATATATATATGGTGAATAGCGTTGATTACCTTGAAGAATCCCATTCTATGGCTTGTGTACCTGTTTTTTTTAAAAACCATACTGGCATGGTAGCATAGTTGGGCAGCACGGTAGCATAGTGGTTAGCACAATTGCTTCACAGCTCCAGCGTCCCAGGTTCGATTCCCGGCTTGGGTCACTGTCTTTGCGGAGTCTGAACGTTCTCCCCGTGTGTGCATGGGTTTCCTCCAGTTTCCTCCCACAGGCCAAAGATGTGCAGGTTAGGTGGATTGGCCAGGCTAAATTGCCCTTAGTGTCCAAAATTGCCCTTAGTGTTGGGTTCAGTTACTGGGTTATGGGGATAGGGTGGAGGTGTGGGCTTGGGCAGGGTGATCTTTCCAAGGGCAGGTGCAGACTCGATGGGCCGAATGGCCTCCTTCTGCATTGTAAATTGTATGAAAAAATGATTGAGAAGAGCATCAAAGGCAATGCACAGAGGCAAATTCAATCATGATTTTCAAAAGGGCATTGGATAATTATCTGAAGAGAAAAAACTGCAGGGTGATGGGGAAAAGGCAGTTGCGTATAACTGGATGGGTTTTTCTTGCAGAGAGCCATCATTCCCGTATTCCCGTACCAGCCTCCCCGAACAGGCGCCGGAATATGGTGACTAGGGGCTTTTCACAGTAAGTTCGTTGAAGCCTACTCGTGACAATAAGCGATTTTCATTTCATTTCATTTTCATTTCACAGACACGACACGCCTAATGGCCTCCTTCTATGTTGTAACTATTCTATGATTCCATGACATTGCTCCAAGAGAAATAGCAATCCACGCATACACTTCAGATGAGAAATTGTGTGACAACCACCTTTTGTCATAATGTGGAGATGCCGGCGTTGGACTGGGGTGAGCACAGTACGAAGTCTTACAACACCAGGTTAAAGTCCAACAGGTTTGTTTCGATGTCACTAGCTTTCGGAGCGCTGCTCCTTCCTCAGGTGAATGAAGAGGTCTGTTCCAGAAACACATATATAGACAAATTGAATTTGTCTATATATGTGTTTCTGGAACAGACCTCTTCATTCACCCGAGGAAGGAGCAGCGCTCCGAAAGCTAGTGACATCGAAACAAACCTGTTGGACTATAACCTGGTGTTGTAAGACTTCGTACTTTTGTCATAATGAAACCCTTTTGTACAAGTTTGTGGTGATTAACTTGGGTTGGCAGGCAGACTCCTCTTCCTCTTGTGCCACGTGGACCACATGAATGCCTGATTTCACTGTCTAAAGCCAGTACTGGCTGACTCTGGGCAGTTCTGGTGAAGGGTCATCACAATCTGAAACATGAACTTTGTTTGTATCCACAGATGCTGTCTGCCCTGCTGAACATTTCCGGCATTTTCTGTTTATTTCAAACTAATCTTGCATTGGCATCTCAAATAGACATTAAGTCCTTAATTGCTTTTGACTATTATCAATCTGGTCGATGCCTACCGCATAATGAGCTGTTCCAGTACAGCTATAACACTGGCATCTATCCTGAATGTGGAAAATTGCCGAGGTGTGTCCTGTGCACAAGAAACAGGACAAATTCAACGCAGCTAATTATCGCCCTATCAGTCTGCTCTCCATCATCAGCAAAGTGATGGAAGGAGTCACGAACAGTGCTATCAAGCGGCACTTACGCAGCAATAACCTGCTCACGGACGCTCAGTTTGGATCCCGCTAGGGTCACTCAGCTCCTGACCTCATTCCAGCCTCGGTTCAAACAAGAGCTGAATGCCAGAGGTCCAAATGCAGCAAGACCTGGACACTATCCAGGCATGGTCTGACAAGTGGCAAGTTACATTCACGTCACACAAGTGCCAGACAATGGTCATCTCCTACAAGAGAAGATCTAACCATCGCCCCTTGGTATTCAATGGCACCACCATTGCTGAATCCCCCACAATCAACATCTTGGGAGTTACCATTGATCAGAAACTGAACTGGACTAACCATATTAATACTATGGCTACCACAACAGGCCAAAGGCCAGGAACCATACAGCGAGTAACTCACCTCCTGACCCCCACAAAGCCAGTCCACCATACAAGGCACAAGTCAGGGGTGTAATTAAATGCTCTCCACTTTCCTGGATGAGTGCATCTCCAACAACACTCAAGAAGCTCGACATCATCCAGGACAAAGCAACCCGCTTGATTGCTCCTCCTTCCACAAACATTCAATTCCTCCACTACTGTTGAATGGTGGAGCCGTGTGTGCCATCTACAAGATGCACTGCAGCAATTCCCCAAGGTTCCGTCTGCAGCACCTTCCAAACCCACTACCATCTCGAAGGACAAGAGCAGCAGATGCCTGGGAACACCATCACCTGGAGGTTCCCCTCCAAGTCACTCACCACCCTGACTTGGAAATATATCGCCGTTCCTTCACTGTCGCTGGGTCAAAATCCAGGAACTCCCCCCCCCCTAATAGCACTCCACGCATCAGGGACGGCAGTGGTTCAAGAAGGCAACTCACCACCACTTTCTGGAGGGCAACT
The DNA here is from genome assembly GCF_047496885.1 of Scyliorhinus torazame. NCBI lineage: Eukaryota > Metazoa > Chordata > Chondrichthyes > Carcharhiniformes > Scyliorhinidae > Scyliorhinus > Scyliorhinus torazame. The sequence continues at coordinate 193,351,443 of NC_092717.1, forward strand.
AGGGATGGGCAATAAATGTTGGCTAAGCAGCGATGCCCACATCCCATAAAATTAATTTAAAATATTTTTTATTTAAATGAGCATTTTGCCACCATTTTGAAGATTTGGATTGTACTACAAAGTTGGTTTATGCAATGCTGCCCAGGCCAAAACGCCTGTTCTCAAACAAGATGTTGATCCAAATGCAAATTAGAGCCAGTTCAAAATGAAACATTCAGTTAAACTTATAGTTCTGCCAAAAATGAAAAAATGGGCTAAAGTTCTTTGGATGGTGAGTCGAGCCTCCATCCTGGCCTCTGCTCCCATCTCGATCTAAGCCGAATCTCCAGCCAATGGGGCGCATGGTCCGAGATTACTATCCCTGCGTACTCTGCCCTCATAAAAGCAACATTTTCCCAATTCGGTGCATACACATTCCCTTCTAATACCCCAGTCACGATCAGATATCTCCCACCCGGGTCCCTCACTTCCTTTGCGCTCATAAACCCCGTTTTCTTACTGATCAAAATTGCAACTTTGAATCAAACCCCAAATGTAAAACTAATCCGATCACCCCTTCCGTAGCCTAACCTGGTCCTTCACGTGGAGGTGCATCTCCTGCAGAAAAACTACCTCCGCTTTCAAGCTCCTGAAGTACGGAAAAGCCCAAGATCTTTTAACCGGTCCATTGAGCCCTCGCACGTTCCACGTTGTCAGCCTTACTGGAGACCTGCGCCTCCATTCCGCTCTACCATCCGTCATCCTCACCTTTTGGCTCGAGCCCGGCTGATTGCACCCTATGCCTGGCGCAACCAAGATGGCCCTCTTCTCCACTCTTGACCATGCTTCTTCTCCCTCCCTGCCTCATCGTGTCACCCTCCCTGATGTGTTGGGTGTTCTGGATCACAAACAGGTCACCAATACTGGAAGTGGTGCATGTCTATTTTATTATAAGGTTAACTATATTAACATACTTGAACTGTGGGTAAATGCAATACCAGCTTTAACTGTTGACCCTTGCCTAGTCCTAACCAGGTGATGCACTCAGCACATGGTGAATGTCTGTGTTGCAGGCTGTGAGCTCTGTGCTCCGAGCTGGCTGCTACTAGAATGAGCGGGAACTCTCCTATCCCCTGTCTTTATAGTGCATGTGCTCTCACTGGTGATTGGCTGTGGTGTTGTGTATGCTGATTGGTCCCACTGTATGTCCATCAGTGTGTGTGTGTGTGTGGCTGCACCATAATATACTGGTGCATATTATGACACTCCCTATTCCCCCATCCCCCCTCCGCCCCCCCCTCCCCTCCCGAACCCCGCCCGCCCCCCCCCCCCCCCCCCCCCCCCCCCACACACACGGCCACCTCTCTCGGCCTTCTCCCCCACCTCACTTCCGTTCACCAGCGTTACTTGCTAGTGTGGCAGCCCCCACCAAAAGGCTTCTCCCACTGACCTCCACCCCACCCTCACCTCTCTGCTCAGTGAAGAAGGCTCCCTCCCCCACCCAAGCAAAGTCTCATCTTGAATCACTGGTCACCTCCTCCAAGAGCAAACAAACAAGAAAAAAACACACACAGCCCCAGGCAACAGGAGGGGGGATGGGGACAGCCATCGCCGCATAAACATTTCACCCCTGCTACACTTTGTCAACCCAACAGTAAATAAAAAACAAGAAAAAAAACCTCCAGACTGGAGGGAAAGAAAACTCCCACTCCCTACCCCCACTCTACCCGCATTCCCAATCATTTCAAAGTGCCAGCATCTCAGTTTCCCAGAATTATTCAGTTCAGTTTTTCCCCAAATAATGCTCCTTAATGAATTCCCCGGCCCCTTATGGGGTCTCAAAATAGTATTTCCGGCCTTCATACGTCACCCATAATTTTGTTGGGTAGAGCACCCCAAACCTGTTCTTGCACCGATACAGCACCACCTTGGTCTTGTTGAACTCTGCATGCTGTTTCGCCAGGTCGGCTTCAATGTCTTGATATATTCGGACCTTGTTCCCTTCCCATTCACAGTTGCACTTCTCCCTGGCCCACTACAAGACCTTCTCTTTCTCCATGATCTCGTGGGGTCTCACGGCCACCGCCCGCGGCAGCTCCCCTGCTCGAGGCTTCTGCCTCAGAGACCTGTGTGCTCTATCCACTTCTGGTGCCTGATGCAGCACCCACTCCACTACCAGCCTCGCCGGCATCCATGACACGTACCTCGTGGACCTCACACCTTCCACTCCTTCAGGCAGGCCCACTATCTGCAGGTTCTGCCTTCTGAAACTGTTTTCCTGCTCCTCCACCTTTGCTTTCAACATCTTGCAAAGGTCTCCTAAGAGCCCCACCTCCGCCTCCAATACCACCACTCGATTGCTGGGATCCAACATCACCCTCGCAATCTCTCGGATCTGTGAACGCTGCACCTCCAAACATTTCTCAAGCCTTTCAATTGAGTCCTTCAGTGGTGCCACAGCCCCTTCAATGGCCTTCGAGCGATCCTCCTGCTGGCGGAATCCTCCCTTGATGAAGGCCATCAACTGGGGGCTTTCCGACTTGCACAAGCCCTTCCTCCTCAGCCATCTTTCCACTGGCTGCTGCGCCACAAGTCCCTACAAAATCCTTGGCCAGGTCTTTCACCTTCTTCTACCGGGTTTGGTAACCAGCAGACATACAGCTCCCGGGGGGGAAACGACTCCTCCGAACTTCAACTACACTTTTCTGTTGAAATTGCACCCAATATCGGGTGAAAAGAGCTCTTTTCTACGCCTTCAATCAACTAACTCCGTGGCCACCACCGGAACTCCTGTTAATTTCTTGATGACATCTATGAGATTGCACATGGTAAATGGTCTAGTGAAATAGTTATTTGAGAATCAAAGGGTATTGGTACTTTAGTCCTATTGGAACGTTGCTTTGGACATTCCCAGCTATTTAGAAGCTGGTAGGAAACTTGTGCTGTTGTGACGTTCAAGGGTGTATTGAGTTTTGTGGAGTCATTGTTGAGAGCTTGAACAGTCCAGCAAGCTTTCCTGCTGCTGGCTGTGAATCCTGCAGTTGATTCAACAGCTCCAACATTTCATTTAAATAGCACTTTTAACTTCGTAAAACATTCCAAGATTCTTCACAGGCAAGTAATCGGACAAAATTAATGCCAAGCCCTGCAAGATGGGATCAGAGCAGATGACCTTCAGCTTGGTTGAAGAAATAGGTTTTGGGGGGCATCTTACAAGGGCAGAAGTAATTTACTGGAGATGTTTAGAGAGAGAATTCCCAAGGTTCCAAGCACAATCGCCAATCAATGAAGCAATTAAAATCAGGAATGCACCAATGGCCAGACATAGATCATAGAATTTACAGTGCAGAAGGAGGCCACCTGGCCCATCGAGTCTGCACCGGCCCCTACAAAGAGCACCCTGATGCACTATCAATTACCACAAAGATGAGAGTAGTGGAATAATCGAGGCTTTATTGAGCAAAGATGTTGTGCCTCCTGTAGCTGGAACTAGAATGGCTGCAGCACCGGCGAGCACACACATTTATACACCGCCTACTGGGCAGAGCCAGCAGGCAGGGATTTACCCATGTACCTCTACTATACGGGCCTTACCGTAATACATGTAATACAACTAGTGGTGACTACAGCATTCACCCGCTGTTAAAAAAAGAGTCAGGCGGGGGTGATGGAAAACATTACAAGTTAAGTCTGTCGGGGGCCTTGACCATCCTCTGCGATCGCCTCAGTCCTGGTGGTGATGTGGGTGCCGACTTGGTCACCTGCGACTCCGGGAGCGTGTTGTCCTCGTCTTCGTCACCCCGAGTGGAACCAGTGGGAGGACGGGGCTGGGGCTGCGGTAAGGTTCGCTGGAGGGAGGGTAAGTGTCGCAGGGGTGAATGAGGCAACCGGGGGAGGGGGGGGGGGGCGTTGTCAGGTCGGGCGTCGTGGGAGGGGATCCAGTGGGTGCCAGGTCCCAGAGGGAGACTGTGTCCTGGCACCCGTCGGGGTGTGCCACGTAGGCGTACTGCGGGTTTGCATGTAGGAGGTGGACGTTTTCGACCAAGGGGTCCGGCTTATGGGTCCGCACACGCTTCCGAAGGAGGACGGGTCCAGGAACTGTCAGCCATGTTGGGAGAGAGACCCCAGAGGTGGACTTCTTGGGGAAGGCAAACACACGTTCGTGAGGGGTCTCGCTCGTTGGTTGCGCTGCAGAGGAGCGATTGGGTGGAGTGGAGCGCATCGGGGAGGACCTCCTGCCAGCGGGAGACCGGGAGATTTTTAGACCGCAGGGCCAGCAGGACGGCCTTCCAGACCGTCCCGTTCTCCCTCTCCACCTGCCCGTTTCCCCGGGGGTTGTAGCTGGTCATCCTGCTTGAGGCAATGCCCTTGCTGAGCAGGAACTGACGCAGCTCATCGCTCATAAAAGAGGATCCCCGATCGCTGTGGATGTAGATGGGGAAACCGAACAGAGTGAAGATGCTGTGGAGGGCTGAAGCCGGGTGATACGAGATCTCATAGTTATGGAGAGCTCGATCCTCCACCTCAAGATCTTGTCATTTTTGATCTTGCCCCACTGTGTATTATTAAACATGAAGGCGACCGACCGTTGGTCAGTGAGGAGAGTGAATCTCCTGCCGGCCAGGTAATGCCTCCAATGTCGCACAGCTTCCACAATGGCTTTGGCCTCCTTTTCGACAGAGGAGTGCTGAATTTCGGAGGCATGGGGGGTGCGGGAAAAGAAGGCTACGGGCCTGCCCGCCTGGTTGAGGGTGGCGGCCAGAGCTACGTCCGATGCATCGCTCTGCACCTGGAAGGGGAGGGACTCGTCGACCACGTGCATCGTGGCCTTGGCGATGTCTGCCTTGATACGGTTGAAGGCCTGGCGGGCCTCAGCCGTCAGGGGAAAACCTGTGGACTGAATGAATGGGCGGGCCTTGTCCGCATAATTAGGGACCCACTGGGCATAGTAGGAGAAAAACCCCAGGCATCGTTTCAGGGCCTTGAGGCAGTGGGGGAGTTCCATGAGGGGGCACATGCGGTCGGGGTCAAGCCCTAGGACTCCATTTGGTGCGGAACACGCATTTCTCCTTATTGTATGTGAGATTAAGGAGTTTGGCGGGCTGAGGAATTTTTGGAGGTTTGCGTCGTGGCCGCAGATGGTGACGTTATCTAGATACGGGAAGGTGGCCCGCACTCCGTACCGGTCAACCATTCGGTCCATCTCTCGCTGGAAGACCGAGACCCCATTAGTGACACCGAAAGAAACCCTAAGGAAGTGATAGAGGCGGCCATCTGCTTCGAACGCAGTGTATTGGAGGTCCTCCGGGCAGATGGGGAGCTGGTGGTAGGCGGACTTCAGGTCCACTGTGGAAAAGACTTGATACTGCGCAATCTGATTGATCATGTCAATGACCATCCTATGCTTCTGCCCAGTCTTTACTACTACCACTTGAGCTCTCCAGGGGCTGTTGCTGGCCTCAATGACCCCTTCCCGCAGAAGCCGTTGGACCTCCGACCTGATGAAGGTCCTGTCCTGGGCACTCCACCGTCAGCTCCTAGTGGCGACTTGTATGCAATCCGGGGTGAGGTTCGCAAACAGGGAAGGTGGATCGACCTTAAGGGTCGTGAGGCCGCATACAGTGAGGGGGTTAGGGGTCCGCCGAATTTTAAGGTTAGGATTTGGAGGTGCCACTGAAACTCCAGGCTGAGTAACAGGGCAGCGCAGAGGTGGGGGAGGACGTTGAGCCGGAAGTTGCAGAACTCTACACCCTGGAAGGTGAGGGTCACGATGCAGTACCTCCGGATTTCCATGGAATGGGATCCGGAGGCCAGGGAGATTTTCTGGGTGATGGGGTGTACCGGGAGGGAGCAACGCCTTACTGTAGTGGCGTGGATGAAGCTCTCTGTGCTCCTGGAGTCAAAAAGGCAGGTCGACTCGTGCCCATCAATCTTCACCGTTGTCGTCGCGGTCGCGAGGTTGCGGGGCCGGGACTGATCCAGAGTGATAGAGACGAGCTGCGGCAGATGCTGGGAGGAGGTCCTGGGCTGGTCAGCGGTGGTGGAGGTAGCAGCAGGCGATGAACGGCCAGACGAGCAGGGGTCCTGAGACGCCGTCCAAAATGGCGCCGAAGATGGCGGCGCCCATGAGGCACACATGGCGGGCGACATCAAAGATGGCAGCGCCCACGGGCCGAACATGGCTTGCGGTGAAGAAGATGGCGGCGCCCACGGGCCGCACGTGGCTTGCAAAGGGAAAAATGGCGCCGCCCGTGGGGTGTGTAGGAACGCCGGGCCTGGACACAGCGGCGACCGACCGGGCCTGGCAAACAGAAACAAAGTGTCCCTTCTTCCCACAGCCGTTGCAGGTCGCGCTCTGCACCGGGCAGCGCTGCCTGGGGTGTTTGTTTTGCCCGCAAAGATAGCACTTGGGCCCACAGAGTTGGCTGGCTGCTGCGCGGCGCTGCCTTGCGGTGAGCTGGAGTCAGCAGCTGGTGGGGCCCACAATGCCCACGAGGGTGCTGCGCGGTCGGGGGCGTATGACTGGACGTTACGGGAGGCCACTTCTAATTAATTAGCGAGCTGCCTAGTTCCCGCAAGATCAAGCGTACCACCTTCCTGTAGCCACTGGCGGACGTACGCAGACTTCATGCCCGTAACGTAAGCGTCTCGAATTAAAGGTTTGATGTGCTGGACTGCTGAAACTGCCTGGCAGTCACAGTTCCTACCTAGGATGTGCAGGGCACGCCAGAGACTCCCCGGGGAGGTCAGGAGGTACCTGGCGTATACGTGATTGACTGGTCGAACGTAATGTCCCTTCAGGAGCTCCATCGCTTCGGAGTAAGTGGGCACATCCAGGATGAGAGGAAAAATGTCAGGGCTCACCCGTGAATAGAGGACTTGGAGCTTCTGCGAGTCCGCGGGTTCCTAGGGCTGAGCTGCAGGCGATCAGGCTTGATGCGGAGATCCATCGTTTAAAAAAAACTTTTGCTCAATAAATTGATGCACTATCAATCACCACAAAGACGAGAGTAGTGGAATAATCAAGGCTTTAGTGAGCAAGATGTTGTGCCTCCTGTAGCTGGAACCAGAATGGCTGCAGCACCGGCGAGCACACACATTTATACACCGCCTACTGGGCGGAGCCAGCAGGTAGGGATTTACCCATGTACCTCTAATATACGGTCAGTGCCGTAATACATGTAATACAACTAGTGGTGACTCCCATACACCCTACTCAAGCTCACATATCCATCCTATCCCCATAACCCAGTAACCCCCACTTAACCTTTTTGGACACTGAGGGCAATTTAGCATGGCCAATCCACCTAACCTGCACATCTTTGGACTGTGGGAAGAATCCGGAGCACCTGGAGGAAACCCACGCAGACACGGGGAGAACGTGCAGACTCCACACAGTTATCCAGCTGGGAATCCTGGGACCCTGAAGCTGTGAAGCAACTGTGCTAACCACTGTGCTACCGTGCTGCCCATAATCATGTTCAAGATGACATCATAATGTGTGGAGTTCCATCTTGGTTCAAGACAGAAAAGGTCAAATTGCAAGTCAGTGAAAGATAACAGGTGGGGGTGGGGGTATTGGGGTGATGGTGTGCAGGGTGGGGATGCGGAGTAGAAAGAAAGACGAAAATCAATTACTGTTTTAACGTGTCGCTGTCACTTAGAGGCTATTGCAGATGGGGAAAGGAACTAAAACAAGCCCCTGTTATGTTGTAGCCCTAGAGCTTCAATGCGGCTCCCGACATGCAGCATCCAGTACCAGAAAATGGCCAGGCAGACTCAAATCCAGATTGTCCGGTACGAAACCAGCTGAATGGCCACTGCAGAAAGGGGTTAGGCCATAGAGGTATTGGAAAACAGAGACAAGAATTTTAAAATCAAAGCACTGTAAGACAACAAATGTGTGATTAGCTGCTGCCAAGTTTGTTTGTGATTGTAGTAATGTGTTTGTCACCTGCTGTTAATGTTTCAAAAGAGTTTGCCTGCAGGCGTTCTGTGTAATTCCCATATGGCTCTCTGGCTTTATTAGATAATTCCGGGTTATTGCTCATATGGCATCCATGGGGTATATTCTTTCAAGCGCCCTTAACAGGATGCAATCAGACAAACATTCCGGAAAGCGATCACAGCTCTTTAATGTTGCAGGTATATCATTAGTAGCTGCATGCAGTTCAACTGAGAAACCTTCTCAAATGACCTTCTTAAAACCAAAATGATGATTAAACAAGGGACCTTCGAGGGCACAACTGCATATTTTAATTTTGCTAGTTCAGTGTTTAGGATGGAACCTGAAACAGTTTTTTCACACTTTACACATAGTTACCAATCATAACATGAACCCTGCTGTTGACGAGGTCCTTCTGTGCAAGCAAAAATGGATTTGTATGGTTGGTATCCAGAATTGATTGATATTCCATTGAATTGAACACAAGAGAATCGTGTTGTTATTTTCTTCAGACAATTTGGTGAAAGAGAAAGACTGCAAAGTTTTAAACTGAATAGTGTTGGATGTTTGTGTCATGATATTCAGGTAAACATCATAGTACAAACATACATACATACTGATGGACAGATCAACGGACCAATCATACACACACCACACCACAGCCAATCACAGGCAAGAGCATACACAGTGCAAAACAGGGAACACGACACTTCCTGGGCATTCCAGCAGGAGACAGCTCAGGGCACAGAGCTCATAGCAAGCCACTCAGACATCCATCATGTGCTGAGTGCCATTACAAGATAGTATTATGAATAGGTCCACAGATTCTAGGGTTATGATCGAACCTCAGTAACCAGTTTACCACTGTAAATAAATGTTAGCAATAAAACTGAGTTGTACCATTCGCAACCGTGTTGGTTCGTCTGTGTAGCAGAGTACCCAACACATCAGTTTGTTCAGTAGATTTATGTGTGAAGATTCATTTATTGTACTGCAAAATTAGTACATGGTTAAAATGGTGCCACGTTAATTAGGCTTGTTGCTAATGAATGAGTTCGACTGAACAACACTGAATTCAAATAATATTTCCTACTGCAACAGCCTTAGTTCTCTCTGAAGCCACCTTGTGGGTTCAATTGCTGAAATTTCGGATTAGTGCCAATTACAGGTAATCTTGTGATATGGACCCATTCCACAAACTGGAGATATTTGATTGCTGTACTTGCAGCTGGGAGATTACTCATGACAGATTCGCATTAGGATGACTTGACTGCCAAAAACAATGTAAATTGAAAGACATTGCTCATTTAAATCAACTTGCCAAACGCCATTCATTTGAAGTAATTCTCACTCACCCAGTTGTTCAAAAATGTAACTTATTCTGATCTTACTCAAAAATAAACAAAGATCCATGTGTTTAAATGGGGCTTGCTTGTTTTACTCTTTAAAATCATAATTCTCACTCCTAATCGATCCCAGACTTGACAATCATGGTACAAGGTAGGATTGGCCGTAAATAATATAAAACATACCTGAAACATTGTATAAAGATGATAAGGCCTCACAGTACTGTTCGAGCAGAGATGTGAGCAATGATGAAAAACAGGGCACGATGATCTGTGAAAAGGGATTTTTTAAACAAGCATTTAAATTCAGATAAAATACAGAATTTCACATGGCAGCAAGTAAAATATACATGTACCATCGTTCTTCACAACCCCAGACTATCACTTTGGCTTCTGCAGTTGCTAAGTGAAGATAGAATATGAATTTGTAAAATGCCTTTCAAACCTCAAAACACTTTGCAACCAATTAAGTATTTTTGAAGCGTAATCACTTTTAGAATGTTGGGAAATTTTTGTAAGGGGCACGAAGAATCCAGCACGAGTTTTAAGGATACAAAGTAATAACATTTATTTACTATAACATATACATAACAGTAGTAGTAACTTCCCTTGCTACATACTCCTTCCTCCTGGTTCCTGAACTGGCCAGCTTATTTATACTAGGAGTTTACTAGTGGTTTCTCCGCCCCCCTCATTGGGGAAGCTCATACTGCCACAGGATTGTGGGATAGTCATTAGTCCCCAGCCAATGGTAAGTAGGCAGGTTATAACATCCCTCCCCCCCCAAAGTCCAAGGAATCCACCGAAGACCCTGGCGAAGGAGGGCGTCGGACTCATTTGGCCGCAGGCCGGACGCCATTTGCACGCAGCGCTGGATCAGGAGGCGTGTAATGAGACGGAGACCGGCGCTTCCGTGATGAACGGCGCGGTTGTACATCCACGGCCCGTGGACCCGAGGATTCCCCCTCTGATGCATTCTGTGTCTCCATCTCGGAGTCAGAGTCTGCTGCCTCCGTCATGTCAGCGTCTCTATCTCCATTCGGTCCCGTAACGACCTGCGCAGGCTTCGAGTGAGGCACCAGTGGAAGATTGTGAGGACTACCTTCCCTTGTCTCTGGTCTCTGCGGCTGTAGAAATGAGCTCCGGGGGCGGGGAAACTTTTGAGGGGATGATCTTCTGGACCGAACGTGGTCTACATGTTTTCGCTGGAGACGGCCGTGGGCTTGCACCTGGTAAGATATAGGGCCCGTTTGGTGAAAGATTACACCAGGAACCCATTGGGCACCACCAGCAAAATCCCGAACGAATACTGGGTTACCGGGCGCAAACTGCCGAATCGGACGATGCCGAGAAAATCCCTGTCCCTGCCGTTCTTGTGTGCGCCGTATTTTTGCGCCAATGTCCGGGAAAACCATACTAAGGCGGGTGCAAAGTTTTCGGCCCATTAGGAGTTCTGCGGGAGCTACCCCAGTCACTGCATGGGGGGTGGTCCTGTACGTAAACAAAAAGCGTGCCAGTCTCGTATCCATTGATCCGGAAGACTGCTTCTTTAGGCCTCTTTTGAATGTCTGCACTGCGTGCTCTGCCAACCCATTTGAAGCCGGGTGGTAAGGGGCAGTGCGGATATGGCGGATGCCGTTCATCTTTGTGAACCTAGCAAACTCCTCACTCGTGAATGGAGTGCCGTTATCCGTGACCAGCACCTCGGGGAGGCCATGCGTACTAAACGATAAACGCATCTTTTCAATTGTTGCGCACGACGTTGTCCCCTGCATCTTATGCACCTCTAGCCATTTGGACTGGGAGTCAATTAGTAGAAGGAACATGGATCCTTGAAAAAGGCCTGCGAAATCTGCATGCAAGCGTGCCCAAGGCCGCCCTGGCCATTCCCAGTGATGTCGGGGCGCGGCCGGCGGAAGCTTCTGATGCTCCTGGCAAATGGAGCAGTTTTGGGCCACCTTCTCAATGTCGGTGTCGAGGCCTGGCCACCAGACATAACTCCGGGCCAACATTTTCATTTTGGTCACGCCTGGATGCCCATTGTGCAAGTCTGATAGTATCAGCTCCTGGCCTTTTTCCGGGACAATCACACGCGTCCCCCACAAGAGGATGCCGTCTTCCACGCTGAATTCTGACAGCTTGGAGGAAAATGCCCGCAACTCGCCTGGGAGCTGTCTATGCTGCCCACCATACAGGACTATGTGCCGAACCTTTGACAGGGCTGGCTCCGTCTGGGTCCACTCACGGATCTGTGATGCCGTGACAGGCAAGGTGTCCATAAAATTTAGGGTTGCAACCACATCACCGGTCGTGGGGGTCGACATGGGGCCGGTCGATAAAGGCAATCGGCTCAGTGCGTCGGCATTTGCTATCTGCGTACCTGGTTTGTGCTCCAGAGAATACTCGTATGCAGCAAGCAACAAAGCCCAGCGCTGGATCCGTGCAGGAGCAATGGGCGGTATTGGCTTATCCTCTCTGAAAAGTCCAAGCAGGGGCTTATGATCAGTCACGATAGTGAAATGGCGGCCGTACACGTACTGGTGGAAGCGTTTCACCGCAAAAACCACTGCCAGGCCCTCCTTCTCGATCTGTGCGTACTTTTTCTCCGCTGCAGTCAATGTGCGGGAGGCGAAAGCTATCGGTCGCTCGGCCCCGTTCTTCATCTTGTGGGACAGGACGGCCCCAATACCATACGGGGATGCATCACATGTGACGAGCAAAGGCTTTCCAGGATCATAGTGGGTTAGTAACTCAGACGACGACAATTGTTGCTTTACCCGCCGGAAAGCGGTTTCTTGCGGCTGACCCCAAACCCAGGTGTGATTTTTCTTTAGCAGAAGGTGCAAAGGGGCCAGCGTAGTTGCCAGATTGGGGAGGAACTTCCCGTAATAGTTTACGAGACCGAGAAAAGAACGAAGATGCGAAGTGTCAGTCGGGGCGGGGGCATGTTGAATTGCACGCACCTTCTCTGCGACGGGGTGCAGACCTTCGCGGTCCACCCGATAACCTAGGTAGACTACTTCCTTTGCCTGAAATACGCACTTTGTGTGACGTAAACGGACTCCAGCCTCCGAAAGGCGTCTAAGGACGGCCTCCAGATTTTCCAAATGTTCTTGCTCCGACGTCCCTGTAATCAAAACGTCATCTAGGTAGACAGCCACACGTGGTAAACCTCTCAAAATGCCCTCCATAACACGTTGAAAAATTGCGCAGGCAGAGGATACTCCAAAGGGCAACCGTGTATATTCATACAGGCCCCGGTGTGTATTAATCGTTACATCGTCGGGAGGCAGGGTCCAGCTCCAACTGCAGGTAGGCGTGACTCATATCTAATTTTGTGAACGAGAGTCCACCTGCAAGTTTCGGGTAGAGATCCTCTATGCGAGGCATTGGATATCAGTCGAGTCGGGAAACTGTATTCACTGTAAGTTTATAGTCGCCACACAGGCGAACTGTGGCATCTGGCTTCATTACAGGTACAATTGGTGCTGCCCAGTCAGCAAAACGGACGGGCCTGATAATACCCAAACTCCCCAAATGAGTGAGCTCCCCTTCTACCTTCTCGAGCAAGGCGTAAGGCACTGGGCGCGCCCGGAAATAGCGCGGCGTGGCTCCTGGTTCAACTTGGATACGGGCTACGGCCTCTTTTATTTTCCCCAAACCAGGCTGGAATACATCTGGGTATCGTCCTAGCACCTCAGTCAACCCTTCAGAAACTGTTTGGAGGATGTGCTGCCATTGCAACCGCAAATGGCGCAACCAGTCCCGACCCAACAGGCTGGGCCCATGGCCGCGCACCACGATAAGTGGGAAACGCCCCTCCTGGCATCCATAAACAACAGGAGTCATTGTAGTTCCTGCAATGTCCAGTGGTTCCCCCGTGTAGGTGGCCAACCTGGCCTGTGAGTCGGTTAATGTAAGGGTCTATATACCCTGCTTGATGCGGTCGAATGTCCTCTGGGTGGTCACGGAGACCGCTGCGCCAGTATCCAACTCCATCTCAAGCGGGTGGCCATTGACCCGTACTGTCACCTTAATGGGGGCCACACGGGGAGCTGTCACACAATGCAGCTTCAGGCAGACGTCCTCCGTCTCCACGTCCTCAGGAGTAGTCGCCGCAGGTTCATCCACATGGAAGGTTCGGCCTCTGGGCTGTTCCCAGTTACGGCCCCTGGGCTGGTCCCAGTTTCGGTCGGAACGACGGCGCCTCCCCAGGACCGCCGTTCGCGACGGGGTCGGCGCCTACAAGTCTGACACGGACATGGCTCCTCATCCATTAGCTCTGGAGAAGGCTCCCTTCGGGCAGGAATGTCCGATGGCCACTGGCGTCGGTCCGGACGTTGCCTCGCCCAAGGTACCGCAGGAGTGCGGGGGGACGTTTTTGGATGGAAAGGGTTGCGCCCCAAGGCATGCACTTCCATTCCCTGTAGCTCCTGTACTCCTCGCTCTGCGCTCTCTCGGGACAAGACTATTTGAATGGCCTGTTGAAAAGTCAATGTTGGCTCCGCTAACAACTTTCTCTGGGTGGCCGCATTGTTAATACCGCAAACCAAACGGTCGCATACCATTTCTGACAAGGTCTCACCATAGTCACAGTACTCTGCAATCCTGCGTAGCCTGGATAGAAAATCGGCAAGGGATTCTCCAGGGGTCCTCTCAGCGGTATTGAACCGGTACGCTGGACTATCGTGGACGGGGTTGGGTTAAAGTGTTGCCCCACTATATTCACAAGCTCATCAAACGTTTAGGTGTCCGGCGCAGCTGGGTATTTAAGGCTCCTAATCACCCCAAACGTATGCGGGCTGCAGGCGGTGAGCAATATGACCACCTGGCGCTCGTTTTCGGTGATATTGTTTGCCCGGAAATAGTAACGCATCCGTTGTGTGTACTGGTTCCAGCTTTCCAGCGCAGCATCAAAAACATCCAAACGTCCGTACAGAGCATGGTATAATGGAAAATAACTTCCAACCTGTATCCAACAAAAATCCAGGGAGGTGGCTTCAGCAATGTAAACAGCTATTCACTTTTACCTTCGTCGCCAGTTTTGTAAGGGGCACGAAGAATCCAGCACGAGTTTTAAGGATACAAAGTAATAACATTTATTTACTATAACATATATACATAACAGTAGTAGTAACTTCCCTTGCTACATATTCCTTCCTCCTGGTTCCTGAACTGGCCAGCTTATTTATACTAGGAGTTTACTAGTGGTTTCTCCGCCCCCCTCATTGGGGAAGCTCATACTCCCACAGGATTGTGGGATAGTCATTAGTCCCCAGCCAATGGTAAGTAGGCAGGTTATAACAGAAATGTCGCAGCTACCTTGAACAGATTGAGTTACCAACTCCGGCTGAGCATATTCCAGGAGAGACTGGCAGAAGTGCTTTAACAGCATCCCGGCAATGTGACACGAGCAGGTGTGCCTGTTGTGTGTGTGGGGGGGGGGGGGGATATGGGGGGGGGGGGGTTGCGTCAAAGTCCAGAGCCCAGGATACTAGACAGCAGGCGTTAACAAACAGCCGCCTCGGGGTTCAGCTCTTTGGCCGTTGGCAGCCTTGACCTCCTCCCTCCTGATGGTTACATTAACAGGCTCACATGCTCCATCCCCGGAACCATGGACTTTCACCTGTTTCATGCAGAAGCGCCTATTCTCCTGTCTGCATACACCTCACTCACATCATCGCTGGCGGGAAAACAACATGATGTGGGAGGTGCCGCCGTTGGATTGGGGTGGGCACAGTAAGAAGCCTTACAACACTAGGTTAATGTCCAACAGGTTTATTTGGAATCACGAGCTTTTGGAGCGTGGCTCCTTCATCAGGTGAGTGAAGCGTTCAGATTACACAAACACAGCATATAAAGACAAAGCCAATGAAGCAAAATGATACTTTGAATGCGAGTCTTTGCAGGTAATTAAGTCTTTACAGGTCCAGAAGGTGTGACTGGAGAGAGGTGTGAATTGTCTCAAGTCAGGACAGTTGGTAGGATTTTGCAAGCCCAGACCAGATGGTTAGATGTAGTGAGACAAGAATCCAAGATCCCAGTTGAGGCTGTACTCATGCATGCGGAACTTGACGATTAGTTCCTGCTCGGCGATTCTGCGTTGCTGTGCGTCCTGAAGACTGCCTTGGGGAACGCTTACCCGAAGATCAGAGGCTGAATGCCCTTGACTGCTAAAATGTTCCCCGACTAGAAGGGAACATTCCTGCCTGGCAATTGTCGCGCGATGTCCGTTAATCCGCTGTCGCAGTGTCTGCATGGTCTTGCCAATATATCACACCTCGGGACTCCTTTCCTGCAGCTGAGTCGCACAAGTATGTACCACAAACCTTGTGGGTGGTGTTCTCACGTGTACTGGTGGTATCCAATTCGATGATCTAACACATCTTGCAGAGATTGCCATGGCAGGGTTGTGTGGTGTCATGGTCGCTGTTCTCCTGAAGGCCGGGTAGTTTGCTGCAAACAATGGTCTGTTTGAGGTTGCGCGGAAGGATCAGTGCTCCGAAAGCTAGTGTTTGAAACAAACCTGTTGGACTTTAACCTGGTGTTGTAAAACTTCGTACTTAAATATATTCAATGATGGCACATCCATAACTGCCCTGGATAGAGAATTCCAGAGAGTCATAACAATTTGAATGAGGAAAGTTTTCCCCATCTCAGTCCTAAATGATTAGCCCTTTATCCTAAAACTGTGCTCCTTGTTTTAGATTCTCCAGTCAGAGGGTTTTGTATGTTTTCAAGCAGGGAAGATGTTTGTTAAACTAGTGTAAGACTAATGAGTGCCTTGTGGTATAAATGATAGGATACATCTTCATAGTTCACTATGTCCACATATGGACATGCTTGGCCCAAACACAAAAAAGTGACATCCCATTGCACCTATCTCATCTGCACAACATGAATTGATCAAATAGTTCAGTCATTTGAAATAACCAGTTCTGAGTGAGTTTTCTACCAGCATGGTGAAGGAGTCCTTCACTTTTGCAAAGACTACATGTTCTCAATATTCAAAGCAATGCAATGTTTATATGTGTGTTCGACATTGTAGCCTGTTCACTAATGTGCCATTCAAGGAAGACATTTAGAAACATAGAAACATAGGAAATAGGAACAGGAAGGAATCATTTGGCTCTTCGAGCCTACTGCACTGTTCATTATGATTATGGCTGATCATCCAACTCAATAGCCCAATCCCGCCTTCTCTCCACATCCTTTGATCGTCTTTGACCTTTGCCATGCTGTGGCACTAAGTATTTAGGACATAGAACATTACAGTGCAGTACAGGCCCTTCGGCCCTCGATGTTGCGCCGACCTGTGAAACCACTCTAAAGCCCATCTACACTATTCCCTTATCGTCCATATGTCTACCCAATGACCATTTGAATGCCCTTAGTGTTGGCGAGTCCACTACTGTTGCAGGCAGGGAATTCCACGCCCTTACTACTCTCTGAGTAAAGAACACACCTCTGACATCTGTCTTATATCTATCTCCCCTCAATTTAAAGCTATGTCCCCTCGTGCTAGACATCACCATCTGAGGAAAAAGGCTCTCACTGTCCACCCTATCCAATCCTCTGATCATCTTGTATGCCTCAATTAAGTCACCTCTTAACCTTCTTCTCTCTAACAAAAACAGCCTCAAGTCCCTCAGCCTTTCCTCATAACATCTTCCCTCCATACCAGGCAACATTCTGGTAAATCTCCTCTGCACCCTTTCCAATGCTTCCACATCCTTCCTATAATGCGGCGACCAGAATTGCACGCAATACTCCAAATGCGGCCGCACCAGAGTTTTGTACAGCTGCAACATGACCTCATGGCTCCGAAACACAATCCCTCTACCAATAAAAGCTAACACACCGTACACCTTTTTAACAACCCTCTCAACCTGGGTGGCAACTTTCAGGGATTTCGAATTCATTTGCGACACTTGGCTATCACTGGTTAGGCCAGTATTTATTGCCCATCCCTAGTTGCCCTTGAAGGTGGTGGTGAGTTGTTTTCTTGAACCACTGCAGTCACTGAGATGTAGGTAGACAAACAGTGCTGTTCAGGAGGGAGTTCCAGGATTTTGGCCCAGCGACAGTGAAGAAACAGCGATATATTTCCAAGACAGGGTGGTGAGCGACTTGGAGGGGAACCTCCAGGTGTTGGGGTTCCTAGGTATCTGCTGCTCTTGTCCTTCTCGATGGTAGTGGTCATGGGTTTGGAAGGTTCTGCCAAAGGAGCTTTGGTGAGTTCCTGAAGTATCTTGTAGATGGTACACACGACTGCCACAGTTTTTTGGTGGTGGGGGGATTCAGTGTTTGTGGAAGGGGTAGGAATCAAGCGAGCTGCCTTGCCTGGATGGTTTCGAGCTTCTTGAGTGTTGTTGGAGCTGCAATCATCAAGGCAAGTGGAGAGTATTCCATTACACTCCTGACTTGTGCCTTGGAGATGGTGGACAGGCTTTGGGGACTCAGGAGGTGAGTAACCCGCCATAGGATTCTTCGACTTTGACCTGCCCTGCTAGCCACAGTATTAATATGGCTAGTCCAGTTCAGCTTCTGATCAATGCTAACCCCAGGATGTTGACAACCCAGACACGCCACCGTTATCTCAATCTGTCCTCATGGAAACTGTGAATTTAGCAATTTGTGAAATTGAATTGAGCTTAAGTGACACTGTGTATGCTCAAATATATTGTGTTGCCAAGAGATCCCATCTAGGCTCGGTTGTCACTAATATTTCTGCCGGTTCCACGAAAATGTATTTTTTCGATGGAACGACCCCAAACTCCTAACACCCCTGAATTTTCTGATGTGTGGATGATAAGAACATAAGAACTAGAAGCAGGAGTAGGCCATCTGGCCCCTCGAGCCTGCTCCGCCATTCAATGGAATCATGGCTGATCTTTTGTGGACTCAGCTCCACTTTCCGGCCCGAACACCATAACCCTTAATCCCTTTATTCTTCAAAAAACTATCTATCTTTATCTTGAAAACATTTAATGAAGGAGCCTCAACTACTTCACTGGGCAAGGAATTCCATAGATTCACAACCCTTTGGGTGAAGAAGTTCCTCCTAAACTCAGTCCTAAATCTACTTCCCCTTATTTTGAGGCTATGCCCCCTAGTTCTGTTTTCACCCACCATTGGAAACAACCTGCCCTCATCTATTCTATCTATTCCCTTCATAATTTTATAAGTTTCTGTAAGATCCCCCCCCCCCCGCGTCCTTCTAAATTCCAACAAGTACAGTCCTAGTCTACTCAACCTCTCCTCGTAATCCAACCCCTTCAGCTCTGGGATTAACCTAGTGACTCTCCTCTGCACACCCTCCAGTGCCAGTACGTCCTTTCTCAAGTAAGGAGACCAAAACTGAACACAATACTCCAGGTGTGGCCTCACTAACACCTTATACAATTGACCTCTCTCGTCTTAAACTCCATCCCTCTAGCAATGAAGGACAATACTCCATTTGCCTTCTTAATCACCTGTTGCACCTGTAAACCAACTTTTTGCAACTCATGCACTAGCACACCCAGGTCCCTCTGCACAGCAGCATGTTTTAATATTTTATAATTTAAATAACAATCCCTTTTGCTGTTATTCCTACATTTGCTATATTTGATTCTGCTGAGGCAATCCTGGAAGTGGGGCCCGAACCATTTACTCACTGTGTTAGCCTGATGCCAAAATGGGACCCATCAAAGCTGTGGGATCAGAGCTACTCTAACCAGATCATACTTTGCATCATGCATACCCATAAATGGGCTTAAGGTCACAACATTTGGACTGGGAAGGTGCCCTTTCTTCCTCAAATTATTCTGGCAGGTTAAGGTATCTCAAATGTTTGAGCAACAGATGAAGCTTGGCATTTTCAGGCTGCCACTATGCATTTTGATTTGATTTGATTTATTGTCACATGTACTGAAGTGCAGTGAAAAGTATTTTTCTGCGGCCGAGGAACGTACACAGTACGTACATAGTAGACACAAGAATAATCAACAGGGAACATTGACAAATGGTACATCGACAAACAGTGGTTGGTTACAGTGCGGAACAAGGGGCCAAACAAAACAAACAAGCAATACAAGAGCAGGAGCAGCATAGGGCATTGTGAATAGTGGCCAGGATTCTCCCCGACCCGGCGGGATGGAGTGGCGTGAACCATTCCGGCATCGGGCCGCCCCAAGGGTGCGGATTTCTCCGCACCTTTAGGGGCCAAGCCCTCACCTTGAGGGGCTAGCCCCACGCCGGAGTGGTTGGCGCACCGCCGACCGGCGGGAAAGGCCTTTGGCGCCACGCCAGCTGGGGCCGAAGGGACTCCGCCGGTCGGCAGAAGTCCGCGCATGCGCGGGAGGGTCAGCGGCTACAGCGTCATCCCTGCGCATGCGCAGGGGGGAGGTCACATCCGCATCGGCCATCGCGGAGGCTATGGCTGAGACGAAAGGAAAAGAGTGCCCGCACGGCACAGGCCCACCCGTGGATCGGTGGGCCCCAATCGCGGGCCAGGCCACCGTGGGGGCACCTCCCGGGGCCAGATCGCCCTGCGCCCCCCCCCCCCAGGACCCCGGAGCCTGCTTGCGCCGCCAGTCCCGCCGGTAAGGTAGGTGGTTTGATTCACACCGGCGGGACTAAAGTGGTGTGAATTGTCTCAAGCCAGGACAGTTGGTAGGATTTCGCAAGAGCAGGCCACATGGTGGGGGGTGAATGTAATGTGACATGAATCCAAGGTCGCAGTTGAGGCCGTACTCATGTGTGCGGAACTTGGCTATAAGTTTCTGCTCGGCGATTCATCTGCTGTTCTGATGAGTGCAAGGTGAAAAGCTTCAACAGGAAATCTCTTATTTTCAGCAATACTCAAGTTCTATACCACCAAGTGAGTAGTTCAGAAGATGTTCCTGTGAGTGAAAACTCTTTGGACATCTATGATCCGGTTAAGCAACGAACTGACTCAAGTAAAAATAATGGTGTATGTGCCTCAGTAATTGGGCAGCACGGTAGCATTGTGGATAGCACAATTGCTTCACAGCTCCAGGGTCCCAGGTTTGATTCCGGCTTGGGTCACTGTCAGTGCGGAGTCTGCACATCCTCCCCTTGTGTGCGTGGGTTTCCTCCGGGTGCCCCGGTTTCCTCCCACAGTCCAAACACGTGCGGGTAAGGTGGATTGGCCATGATAAATTGCCCTTAGTGTCAAAATTGCCCTTAGTGTCCAAAATTGCCGTTAGTGTTGGGTGGGGTTACTGGGTTATGGGGATAGGGTGGAGTTGTTGACCTTGGGTGGGGTGCTCTTTCCAAGAGCCGGTGCAGACTCGATGGGTTGAATGGCCTCCTTCTGCACTGTAAATTCTATGATCTAATTGACAGTACAGATGCAGCAGAAGTGCTGCAGAATTTCTAAATTTCAGAAAGGACAGAGATTACTCTGAAGGGATAATGATATCCTACATCCAGTTAAATATACCTGCTAGGACTGTAACAGCCTAAGAGATAAAATCAGTTGACAACTGCAAAAATCCAGGCAACTGGACCGTGTTCAAAAGACCATTTAAATGCCCAAAGTGATTGGAAAAATGTGGGGCTGGATTCTCCCAGGCCAAAATCGCATTTGGCTTCGGGCGGAGAATCGAATTTTACGTGAAAATCAGGCCTGGCGCTACTCCCACGATTCACGACGCATGGCTGGGGGGCCATTGCCAGCAATACTCCGGTCCCGACCATCAGAGCTCCCGACAGCGTGGTTCTAACCATGTCTGACCGGTCGGGACCCACGCGCACAGTTCCCTGCCGCTCTGGTGGGGGATGGGGGATCCAGCATCAGGGGGAGGAGGGGCTTATGGGCGGCTGGGGCAGCGATCGGGTGGGTCAGGTGAAGCAACACAGGGCAGAGTGGTGGGACCTTATTTCCTGGTCCGCGGTCCAAGTCCAGAATTGCATCCGCCACCGTACGCATGCGCAGACTCGGAACCGGTAGTACAGGGGCCTGTAACTGCAGCTAAAGCTGTGTGAAGCTCCCCGGGTCACTGCCAGCAACCTGCAGGTAAGTGAATTGCTCTTTATTTTTTTTAAGAAAGTCTGGAGTGAAACGCCAGCGTTTTTACACCGGCGTGGGAACATAGCCCCATTTTTGGAGAATCCACCCTGTGGTTTGTGAATTGTATGGAAACTGAAAGAATTCGATCTGAATGGGATCAGGCAAAACTGAAAGGTTTCAAAATGTTCAACGGCTTTACAAAACAGGAATATTACAGTGGCGCAGTGGTTAGCACTGCTGCCTCATAGCGTCAGGGATCTGGGTTCAATTCCAACCTTGGTTGACTGTCTGTGTGGAGCTTGCACTTTCTCCCCGTGTCTGCGTGGGTTTCCTCCGGGTGCTCCAGTTTCCTCCCACAGTCCAAAGATGTGCAGGTCAGGTGGATTGGTCACGCTACATTGCCCCTTAGTGTTCAAAGATGTACAAGTTAGCTGGGTTACGGGGATAGGGTGGTGGAGTGGACCTAGGTACGTTGCTTTCAGGGGTTCAGTGTAGTCTTGATCGTCAAATAGCCTCCTTCTACACTGAAGGAATTGTATGAATATCAAACTTTTCTGCTTGAGCATGAAAAATCATCTGATTGATGTATTTAAAGTGGCTAAACGGGGTTTGGACCAAAGAATGAATGAATTGGTGGCACAAAAAAAGCTAATTTTTAACTTCTGGATTCAGAAATTGTATATGTTCAGCATAACCTCATTACACTTCCATATTAATGAAACCCAGGCTGTTTTTTGCTTTATTAATTACTCTCTCCACTTGTCCTGCCACCTTCAACCACTTAAGCACGTACACGCCCAGGACCCTCAGTTCTTGGACCCCCTGAAGAATTGTGCCCCTTATTTTATGTTGGACTAGAGTCTCCGTTTGGGAGACCTTGGGCTGGATTCTCCGTTTCTGAGTCGAAGTGCTGATGCGAGCGGAGTATCCGTGGAGTTCCACATCAGAAAAATCGGCGCCACATGCGCACCGATTCCGCTACCAGTGAGGGGCTAGCACCGGTGCCATGTTGAACACCATCAAGATCCACGGAAAACGGTGCGGGAATTGCCGGGTCCGTGACGGACACTCGCAGGGCCGACAAGCTGCAGCTGCGCTGAAACTATATACCCCCCACACACACACTGATTGAGGCCAAAAGGATGGAACAGGTTGTCTGGAGCACCCGTACAGCTGATGGGTTGGCTGCGGCCAGAGGTCACCCAGAGTGGTGCCCGACGTGTTCACCTACACGACCCAGGGCACCATGTTTATAGCGAGCTGTCAGCGGCTTGCGCAGCCGCATGGTTGCCTTGCCGGCTGCAGTAATGGCGTTGCGTACCCTTCCACCCCGACCCCATAGCCTTCCTCCTGGCCACCCTCCACTACTACTCCCAGCCCTGGCAGAACCCCCCGGCTAGCGGCGTGACTGTCAGCGAAGTATAACGATGTTGGACACTGTCTCTATGCCCTCTCTCTCTCTCAGCAGCCACCACGTCAGGCTCATGATTTGTGAGAACACACGTGGACCGCTCCGTTGGGGACTCGGCCCATCGGACGTGGAGCATCACGGGAAGGCCACTAATGAGATGCGAACAGTGCCTGAATAGGGAGCCCCCCAGGGACCTCCTGAATATGGACCCCCCCACCCCCAGGGACCTCCTGAATAGGGGCACCCCCAGGGACCATCTTGGGGGTTCTCCCATTTTGGGGGTCTCTAGAGGTGTGTGTGGGAGCGGTCTGGGTGAGGAGGGGTAGGAGTTGATGCATTGTGGGAGGGGGAGGTGACCCTCAGATGGACTTTGGGGGCAAAACCCTAAGGGGCTACCTCCTTGGTCCACCATGAGGACCACTACATCAGGCACACATTTGGTGAGACGTGTAGTAATCTCCGACCGCGTGATTCCTGGCCCAGGGGTCTGCAGAATCACGGAGGGTCGGATATTAGGATGCCGGGCCCACTAAGTGGATGCAAATGCGTCATTAGGACCCATTTGCATTAATTTACACCCTGCCACTCGTTCGCAGGTGTGACCTTCGATCCCGCCATCAGTGAGGGTCAGAACATCGTGTTCGGATCTCCGCCCGCCAACGTTCGCCGTGTTCCTAATTTTTTTAATTCTCTGTCCCATCGGGAAACATCCAGAAAGGAGAACTCACCCCATTGTCTGTCTATTTTCTTCCTACCAAAATGTATCACTCCACATTTTCCACATTGAAATTCATCTGCCACCAACTTGCCTGTGTCCTTTTGAAGTTCAACACTGTCCTCTTCATGGTTTACAATGCTTCCAAGTTTTGTATCATCTGCGAACTTTGAAATTGCACACCAAGATCTCGATCTTTAGGTCCCTAATCGGCCTTCCTCCTCCGTTTATCATCCTTTTACTGTTTGTATGCCTATAAAACACTTTGGGATTCCCCTTTATGCTGGCTTCCAGTCTGTTCTCATAATCCCTCTTCACTGCTCTAATGTGCTTTATGACCTCCCCTCTGAACCTTTTGTATTCCTTTTGGTGCTCAAATGCTTTTTCTACCTAACACCTGTCATAAGCACATTTTTTGTTCCTAATCTCAATTTATATTTCCTTTTTCATGTAGCGAGCTCTGGATTTGTTTGCCTTACCTTTCCCTTTTAAGGGAATATACCTTGACAGTGTCCAGACCATTTCTGTTTTGAAGGTAGCCCATTGCTCAGCTCGTTTTTTCCATCAACCTATTGTTCCAGTCTAACCGGCAAAGCTCTGTTCTTGCCCCATTGAAGTCAGCTCTCCCCCACTTAATTATTTTTACCCTGGATTGCCTATTTTCCTTTTCTATCATGATTCAAAACCGTACAATGCAATTATTACTGTCTCCTGAATGTTTCCCCACTGACACTTGATCTACTTGGCCCGCCTCATTTCCAAGACTGTTTCCAACAGTGCATCCTTTCTTACTGCACTGGACACATTATGCTGTAGAAAACTTTCCAGCTGAGGAGCTTCTGCCCCTCTCCAACCTTAACGCTACCACTGTCCCAGTCTATATTCAAGTAATTAGAGTCCCCCATTAAAACTATTCTATAATATTTGGACCTCTCTGTAATTTCCTGAGTAAGTAACTAGAACACGGGACTGAGGTGACGAGATGGCGGATGAAAACTTTACCTGTGATATTAGTTGGGACTGAGGAAATGTAAAGTAGTTTCCAGAGGACAGTAGCAGACTTGTGAGTGGTCCCTACAAAAGTAAATAACTAAGATTGATGTGTCTTATAAGGAAAAGACTTGGGAGAGATAGAGTGAAACTGAGTGCTTAAAATACAGAGTTATAACTTGTGGTGTTAAGGCTGCTTGTTTTGTTTAATTCTTTCAAATTCAATACACTTTGAATTTTATTACGAAGTGTGGAATCTTGCTGTGCAGTTCTGTTGATTATATTACTGGTGTTCAGATTTCTCTTTACGTGTTAATGGCCCCTAACAGGATCGTGACAAAATTACAATCCCCAGGATGGTGATGCTGGGGGATTTGAATGATACTATTTAGTTTGTATTGCTTTTTCTTCCTTCCAAATGCATCACTTCACACTTGATTGCAATAATTTCACCAGCCAGATGTCTGCTCATTTCACCAGTCTTGCTAAACTTTTCCACTAGCCTCTTCTTTGTTTCCTAAATAACCAAGTTTAGTATCATCTGTCGACTTTGAAATGATGACCTGTATATCCAAGTCCAAGTCATGAATATACCTCAAAAGCAGCAATGGTAATATGCCAACCCAGGGCTCCCTAACCGGTGGGTCGAACTGTCTGAAATTTTACAGCCACCTAAAGACCCCATCCTGCACCTGCCCCTAATTTACCTGTGGCAGAGACATGTCGTTGCCATGTGGGAAGACTGGCAGTTTGGGTTGCGCAGGCTGGTGTCGGGCAATGAGGAGAAAGCCTCCTATATGGGTTCCCTGTGCCCATTGGAGGCACCCTGCCCCTCAGACCTCCCCCTGTACTCTCTCCCCAGCCCTCTCACCCCTCTTTCCTGGGCCTGACAGCTTGGCTCTGGTGAAATCTCCCTCCACTTAACCTTGGTGCCTGGTTCAAGTGACCATCTCCAGTGGTGGCTGCTTGTAGTCGTAGCAGTGGCCACTGCTCCTGTTAAATGACTAGTGGAGAGGGGCAGCCAATGTTTCCCGGGTTGTACTCCCACCACCTTTTTCGCCCAGGGAGTGACATGACAGTGGCCCACAAAGTCCAGCCACGTGATATAGTTCCCTCCAGTCTGAACAAACAACTGCTCATCACTTCTTTCTGCTTTATATTAAAGTAAGTTATTGAATTTTAAGGATTAGTGACATTTTGAGGTGAAAAAGTGCACGTATAATAATATGACAATAATTGATTATTTATACAGCAATGCAATGCATACATCAGTCAGTAGGTGTCAGGTTTCTCAGTATACTTTAAAAAGTCAAACTACTTTTTAAATAGTTAAATTTAAAAAGGGGCGAGTTTCAATTTAAAATCTAGAAATTTTAATTCAATTACAGGTCACGTCCTGGGCTCCAAACTGCTCATCTTTATGTCTAAGCATTTTTATTTTACGTTTAAAATGCATTTTTGTGTGCAGCACAATATGGAATTTATGGCTCATACATTCACTGACCAATCAAAATATCTGTGCGTGTGTAAATGTAAATATACAAAGGTTTATCACAGTCCTTATCCCAGTTAAATCATATTCCACCTGGCAGATGTTCACTGATTCTATAGAACACATAGAATAGTACTAGTCTTTGTCAGAGAAAGCTGTTTAATTATGGGACTGATACTGAGAGCTTGAGCAATTTTTAATTAGATTGGGGAAACAGAATCAGCCCGGAAATATATTCTTTCCTGACAAAAATAGGCTGATTACACAGATCAGTGACACCCCCTTAAATAAACCAGCACCATTTAATTTATTGAGAGCTTTAGTCAATTTTATCCTTGATGCCCTCAGTTTCACAGCAGCTGTGCTCAATTACGACATACTTGTTGTTCCTAGAATTGATTTGCAGCATTTAATAAAATGATTAGGGTGTACAAAGTAAAATAGCTAAGAAATAAATTATTTTATACAGATCAAGTGCCAGAAAAAGAATTCCAACTTCCCTAATTTGATATAAATGTTTCAAAATGTCTAACTGTTTTTTTTGGATATTTTTGTTCTTGATTAAACTTTCCATTGCAAACATGTTTCCAGGCCTCTACATGTCATAATGACTTTTTCAACATGTATCCTCCTTATTTTCTCTGCCAGTTCTCTCTTCTTCCGATGCACTGACTTATTTGATTCTACAGGTACCAGATGCTCTCCAACTTTGCCCCAAGTGGCCATCCTTTTTCTGTGAGCCGAGACAGTGACTGTTGACGGGGTGGACCACCATGCCTTGTCAGGGAAGAGCCTCATAGATGATCTTTAACTTCTCCCCGTCTGACTTTCTCTTGTGAGGACTGTGGCTCTATTCCCTTCCCGGCCCAAGAAGGTAAGGGTTCATTTTCCCCTTCAGTAAGTTTCGATGGGTTGTGAGGGAGGGGGAGGGAGGTGGAGAAGGGTAGGGGAGGGGTGTTTGGAGGTGTATCAGTCGCTGCTGAAAGCAAAATCTGAAAGCGACACGGTAGCACAGTGGTTAGCACTGTTGCTTCACAGCGCCAGGGTTCCAGGTTCAATTCCCGGCTTGGGTCACCGTCTGTGAGGAGCCCGCACGTTCTCCCCGTGTCTCCGGTTTCCTCCCACAAGTCCCGAAAGGTGAGCTGATTAGGTGAATTGAACATTCTGAATTCTCCCTCAGTGTATCTGAACAAGCGCCAGTTTGTGGTGACTAGGGGCTTTTCACAGTAACTTCATTGCTGTGTTAATGTAAACCTACTTGTGACAATAATAAAAGATTATCTTTCACAAAGCCATCCAGTTGTCCAAAATAAAGCTTCCTTCAGGCTCAGGTGATGCCAGGAGCTTAGGTCTGTCCAGTAGAATGGGTTGGGTTGCGCTGTAATATTAAAGGTTACTCAATATTGTATTTTCATTGATGTTGGTTGAGGGACATTATTGACCAGGATACTGGAGAGAAATTCCTTCATTTTTTACAAAGTAAAATCATGGATGCTTGTGCACAGGATCAACTTCCATAATTCACAGAAAGTACATTTTGTGACGATGTGGGAGGTGTTCCTGCTTCTGAGTCAGAAGATCCGGTTCACGTCCCACTCCAGGACTTGAGGATCAAAGATTCATAACATGCCCAAACAGGCTGAGTATCGACTTGTGAATCATTCTACCATATACCAATAGCAGGTGGTAAGAGGGAGAGAGATTCCCGGTTAACCATTGGATGGAAATAAATTCGAGCCTCTACTATCTCCAGGCTACAACATTCATGTAAAAGTGTATGTTATCTCAGCAAATAAGATTTTTGTGGGAGGGCAGTTGGTTTCACTTTTCAAGAAGGGTGGTAGTGATAAACCAGGGAATTAGAGCCAACTGAGTCTCAAATCAGTGGTAGGGAAACTAGTGGAAACATTCTGAAGGACACTCGGAGAGGCAAAGTTTGATCAGGGATAGCCAGCATGGCTTTGTCAAAGGGAGCTCATGCCTAACAAATTTGATCAAATTGTTTGAGGAGGTGACCAGGTGTGTAGATGAGGGTAGTGCAGTTGGTGTCGTTTATATGGATTTCAGAAAAGCCTTTGACAAGATCCCAAATGGGAGACTGATAAAGAAGGTTAAAAGAACATGGGACCCAGGATAACGTAGCATGTTGGATCCAAAATTAGCTTCGTGATAAGAGACAGAGGGTGGTGGTAGAAAGTTGTTTGTGTGACTGGAGGACTGTGTCCAGTGGTGTACCACGGGGACATGGTCTCTTATTGTTTGCAATATATCTAAATAATATAGAAGAAAATGTGGGAGGATGATAAGCAAGTTTACAGATGACACGAAGATTGACCAGGTGGTGAACAGTGAAGACGAAGGCCTTAACTTACAGTAGAATATAGATGGATTGGTCAGATGGGCAGATCAGTGTCAGATGGAATTCAACCCTAAAAATTGTGAGATGATGCACTTTGGAAGGAGTAAAACTACAATGGAGTACTCAATGAATGCCAGGACACCAGGAAGCTCAGAGGAACAGAGGGATAGGGGGTGTTTGTTCACAGACCCCTGGAGGTGGCAGGACAGGTTAAAAAGGGTAGATTTATCTGAATTCATTTTTATGGGATGTGGGCTTCGCCGGCCAGGTCAGCATTTGTTGCCCATCCCTAATTGCAGTTCATGTAGTGTAGGTACCACCCACTGTGCTAATAGGGAGGGAGTTCCAGTATTTTGACCCAGCGACAGTGAAGGAACAGTGAGATATTTTGAAGTCAGGATGGTGAGTGACTTGGCGGGGAACTTCCAGGTGGTGGTGTTCCCATGTATCTA
Organism: Scyliorhinus torazame; assembly: GCF_047496885.1. Classification (NCBI taxonomy): domain Eukaryota; kingdom Metazoa; phylum Chordata; class Chondrichthyes; order Carcharhiniformes; family Scyliorhinidae; genus Scyliorhinus; species Scyliorhinus torazame. The sequence goes on from NC_092717.1 coordinate 193,380,151, forward strand.
CTGCCCTTGTTCTTCTAGATGGTAGTGGTCATGGGTTTGGAAGGAGCTGCCTGAGGAATGCATCTTGTGGATGGTACACGGTGCTGCCACTGTGCATCACTGTTGCTGGGTCAAAATACTGGAACCCACTCCCTAATAGTACAGTGGGTAGTACCTACACCACATGGACTGCAATTAGGGATGGGCAACAAATGCTGACCTAGCTGGCGAAGCCCACATCCCATAAAAATGAATGTTTGCCGAAGGGGTACCAATCAAGCAGGTTTCTTTGTCCTGTCTGATGTTAAGCTTCTTGAGTGTTGTTGGAGCTGCACTCACCCATCCAAATGGGGAGTGCTTTGTAGATGGTGGACAGGCTTTGGGGAGTAAAGAAGTGAGTTATTCACTGCAGAGTTCCTAGCCTTTGACCTGCCCTTGAACCAAAGTGTTTATGTGACAAGTCCAGTTCAGTTTCTGGTCAATGGTACACCCAGGATGTTCACCGTGGGGCATTCAGTGATGGTTATGCCATTGAATGTCAAAGAGCAATGGTTTGATTCTTTCTTCCTGGAGATGGTCATTGAATTCCACTTTTGTGGCACGAATGTTCCTTGCCACTTGTCAGCCCAAGCCTGAATATATTCCAGGTCTTGCTACATTTGCACGTGGACTGCTTTAACGTCTGAGGACTCGCAAATTGTGTTGAACATTGTGCAATCATCAGCCAACATCTCCACCTCACCTTATGTTGCAAGGAAGGTCATTGATGAAGCCTCTGCAGGTGGTTGGGTCTAGGACACGACCCTGAGGAGCTCAGAAGTCAGAAGGGACACTCACCTTTCTCAATCGTGGCAGAGATTATAAGCCATGATGTGGAAATGCCAGAGTTGGACTGGGGTGAGCACAGTAAAAAGTCTTACAACACCAGGTTAAAGGCCAACAGGTTTGTTTTGAATCACTAGCTTTCGGAGCACTGAATTCACCTGAGGAAGGAGCAGTGCTCCGAAAGCTAGTGATTGGAAAATAATCTGTTGGACTTTAACCTGGTGTTGTAAAACTACATAGATTATAAGAGCAGGGAGGTTATGTTGGAGCTGGACAGGACTTTGGTAAGTCAGCTGGAGTACTGTGTTCAGTTCTGGTCACTGCACCACAGGAAGGATAATGATTGCGGTGGAGATTCACTAGGATGTTGCCTGGGATGGAGCATTTTAGCTATGAAGAGAGCCTAGATAAGCTCCAGTTGCTTTCTTAGAGCAGAGGAGACTGAGAGGGAACAGGACTGAGGTGTATAAGAATATGAGGGGCATGGACAGGGTGGATAGAAAGCAGCTGTTCCCTGTAGTTGGAAGGGTTAATAACAAGGGTGAAAGGTGAAATGCAGGTGGTTTAGAAGGGATTTGAAGAAAATAAATTTTACCCAGAGGGTGGTAGGAATCTGGAATGCACTGCCTGGGAGGGTGGTTGAGACAGGAAACCTCACAATCATTTTTATAAATTACTTGGATGAGCACTTGAAATGTCACAACATTCAGGGCTATTAGCCGAGTGCTGGGAAGTGGGATTAGTGTTGATGAGAGTAGTTTTTATTTTGTTGGTGCAGGCCTGATGGCCGAAGGGCCTCTTCTGTGCGGTATGATTCGCTGATTCTATGAAGATATTTGGTGATTTTCATCTGAATTGATGGGATATAATAGCCTTATGTTGCCCAAATTAATGTGACTGGTGCAGCGATAGGTGAACATGCCTAAAGAGGCCACCGGCACAAAAACCTGGAGTGGCAGCCCTATTTCTTTAATAGCAGTAAGCTGCAGATGGCAGTGCTGGCCCCAGCAACAGCTCACAGGAGACACCAAGACTGGGGCAAGTGGGGTGAATGGTGGAAATGAGAGGTGTGTAGTACCAATGATTCTCTTACCCTTCATAGGAAGATAAGTAAAGAAAAATGAAAGCTTACGTTTGCAGTTCACCCATGAGGGTGCTGCAGAGAATCCAATTTTGCAATGGGAGCTTGAGTTAGACCTCATGTTCGTGTGCGCAGAGATAACTTCCTTGGGACAGTTTTTACAAACGTGGTGGGCACTGTTGCAGAGTGAACCTGCCGTTTTGAATCTTTGGGCACCTGTTTAACATCTGTACATCTAGATCAGTATCTCTCAATCCATCAAACAAAAACAAAATACTGTGGATACTGGAGATCTGAAATAAAAGCAGGAAGTGGTGCAAAATCTCAACGGATCTGGCAGTATCGGTGTGGAAAGAAACAGAGTCAGCATTCTTGTTTTTAAAATTTTATTCCAATTAAGGGGCACTTTAGCGCGGCCAATCCACCTACCCCGCACAGCTTTGTGTTGCGGGGGTGAGACCCATGCAGACACGGGGAGAATGTGCAATTTCCACATGGGCAGTGACCCAGGGCCAGGATTAAACCCGTGTCCTCGGCGTCGTGAGGCAGCAGTGCTAACCACTGTGCCACCATGCTGCCCCAGAGTTAACATTCTGAGCCCAATGTTACTCTTCTTTGGAATTCAGGTCATTCAAAGAATGACAGCATTGGAAATGCTGCATTGCTATTATAGCTTGGATTATGACATGAACTCTGACTCAGATAGAATAGTTTCTTTTCATTTTTCTCAGAATTTTGACGCAGTAACCATAAAAGAAGAGAAATGTTACCCCAAGTCAGGGGGATATGTGACTTTGAATTTTTGGTGTTCTGACACCTTTGTCCTTCTGTTGATCTCCATTGGCTCCTGTTGCAGCAAGGCCTAACATCTTAAATGCTCATCCTTGAGTTCAAATCTATTTGTGGTCTTGTTTCTCCTTATCTCTTTAGTCATCTCCAGACCTACAACTCTCTGAGAACTTAGGGGAGGCAGTGGTCTAGCGATACTGTCACTGGACTAGTGGTCCAGAGACTAGAATATTGCTCTGAGGACCCAAATATGAATCCCCCTCCCCCCACGACAGTTGGTGGAATTAAAAGTCTAATGATGACCAGGACACCATTGTATATTGTTGTAAAAACCCATCTGGTTCACTAATTCCCTTCAAGGAAGGAAATCTGTCATCCTTACCTGGTGTGGCCTCCATGATCCTCAGCAATGTTGTTGACTCTTAACTGACCACTGAAATGGCCAGCAAGCCACTCAGTTCAAGGACGATTAGGGATGGGCAACAAATATTGGCCCAGCCAGTGGCAACCACATTTCATGAATACATTTTTTTTAAATTCCCCCAATTGTGGTCATTCTGTCTGATAATATGAAATTTTACAATTGAGCATCCTGGGTTATTTAGTCCTGATGTTATTGTATTATTTGAATGCAAGTTGTTGGTGACTATTGTGTACAGATGGTAAAACTGGTGTATATTTTTGTTTCCAGTTGAGATAAACTGGCAATTAGAGAACTCTTACTTTCCGAATCAAAAAAAAACACATGTGGAGGCAACTTTGAATGCCCTAGCCTGCCATTAACAGGATGGTAACAGTCTGAAAAGAGGCTGATAACCTTTCAGCCCCATGAATACTGGCAATGTGAATGGCTCTGTTTTAAAAAAGGTCTATCGCTGGGTGTCCAAGCCACCTGCTCTTATACCCACCCAATTTACAGTGTGGGCAACTGGACACCAATCAGAGCCCCTGCTGATTTTCCTCTTCCATGGTTCAGGATGATTACTGTCAGCATTCTGGTTTATTTCTGAGTTTAACTGTCATTCGTTCCCATTTGGCTGTGCACAAGTTTTATTTTAGAACAAGATCACTGTGAGAACACTGATGAATTTGTCTTTCGCATTTAGATTTTTGAATGACCTCTATTGATCTCTACTTTTCAATTCTGAGCCTCGATACTTTGGTAGACTTCACAAAATTGTGCTTCCTGTATGGAGCTTCTTATATTGGGAGTAGAGGACAGGGATTTGGATTCAGTGGACCCCCTGGAACATTGCATCCATTAAATCCACTTGGAAATAAAAATTCATTGTTAAATCTATCATGCATAAGCTATTTTGCTATGGAAGGGAGGATAGCCATAATTGAGTCATGATCACTTAGTAGCTATCAAGAGCTACCTTGTCTGATATTTCCTTTCCCCTGGATCAGTGGCACAAGTTTTGTTGTGCTGCGCCTTCACTGAGATAAGTTAACTGAGCAGGGAACAGGGAAATTATTATACATTTATGCCAGTTATATAACTGAAGGACAGAGTGTAAGGTGCTCTATTTTACTGTGATAGGGAGTGGCAGAATGTATCCTTGTGCAAGTGATTTTTCCAGAAGAAAACTTGCCAATCTCAAGCAAGTGCTGCAAACGCACGCTGGCAATTTTCTGAAAGGTGATCCATGGATGAGATTCCCCACCTCAATCTCAGAGAGAAGGAAATTCAAGGGATGAGGCACTGCTCATGACTCTGCAGTTTCACTAAGTGGTCAATTATAGGTCTACTGGCAAGGGATTGTGAGTTTCCCTTTTTGTTTAGATGGGAGCGCATACCTTAGATCAAAGGTTTCCAAATTTTGGCCTTTGTGGGTTAAGTAGCTGTTTACCATGGAGCCTCTGGGCCACATATAAAGTTTAAATTTGTTCCCATCACTGTGCATATTTCTCATGTTCTTGATAATAATAGATTTGGATGTTATTATTTGGGATTTATTCACCAATAAGGCAACTGCAGCAAGAACACTTCCTTTTGAGGGCAACAAAACATAAACAGGAACCACCAACATTTAAGCAATATAAGTGCAAATAGGACTGAGTTGCCTAGGTTAAAAGGAGCAGATTATTTGATCACGTTCAGTCTTTCAGGCTTCAGGTTGGATGTGATTATTGTTATGGAAAGGTGCCCAATTACGAATGACACTGTCTGCCTCCTAATGTTTAAGGTAAATCTCTGGCCAATGACACTACCAAATTGCCAATATCTCTACCACTATTACCACTATCTCTTGCCATCATCTCTGTCACTTTCACTACCGTCTCTACCATCATACCCACCAAAATCTCCATTACTATCTCTACCAACGTCTTCACCATTTGCACCACCATTCATATCATTTCTACCGCCATCCTCCACAAACACGACCAATATTTCCGCCAATCCCACAATCATCTTCATCGCTGTATCACTACCATAATCTGCACTATCACCACCACCTTCTTCACCAGCAAAAGCCTCACCACCACCATTTCCACCATGAAAATCTCCATTACCATCTTCACCACCACAATTTCCATCACCTCCAACACCATGACCACCTCCTGCATAGCCATGAAGACCACTACCTCCACCATCATCTGGAGCATCATTTCCAAAAAGACCGTTTGAAGCTACGTGACAGAAAAGTCACATTTAAACACATAACTGAATTGTACAGAGAACAAAACCAGACTATCTTCTTTGTTAATTTTGTTTCATAGTACGTTGACCACCTTCAGCCAAAACGGCATTGGGGAATTGATAGATGTGCTTTCAAGTTACGACTCGCAAAGTCATTGTCACAATTATTGGGGACCCCATATGGAGTAGAGGGCTTGTCTGTCTTACTTCCAATATTAGTTTGCATGTACGTTCCTTCATGCTTTCTGTTCAGTTGAAAGGATATTGCACTCGTGAGGTTGCACATCGTGAAACGGCTAAAAATCCTATTTAATATTTCAGCTACATTTAGCTGATTGTGATTTCCATCTTGGTCTTTAAGCCTTTTTGGTTTGTGAGGATTTTAGGCCACTGAAACCAATCATGAACCCATAAACTCTGATTCAGACACAGGAATATTTGGTCCATTCCCTAGAAGTGAGTACCGCTAATAAGGTCACCATTATCGCCTATCCTTAGCTGCCATTAGGGAAGATGGCGGTGAACCTTATTCTTAAAACTCTGGAGTATGTGGTGAAGGTAAAAGTTCACATGCTTTTAGTCACCATGTCATCCATTGTCGACTGATTTCATCATAATCAAGCATCCTGGGATGATTTTCTGTGTTAAATGGGCTATAAGAATGCAAGGAGACTTCCGGTGATGGGGATGTACTGTGAAGTCATACACCAGGTGACCCTCCTCCCATGAAACTTAAAAATAGGCTCTTTTTGCCCGAGAAAGCCCACTGACACCAAAAAAAACATCCCCACAACACTACCACAATATGATAAGAGGAAAACACCAAACAGCAGCCATTCCAGAGGACATATGGAAACCAGGAGCAGAAAAGGCCTGGACAAACAAATTATCGAGCCGGCTGACGCACGAGGCAGTGAAACGCGGGCATCGCCAGAGAGAGGGGGATCGGCCCAATGCACGGTAGCAAGGCTGGTGGCGACCCAGGAAAATTTGAAAGGAAAAATTGAGGACCAGGAGAACCGGTCGAAGTGTCAATATCTACGAATCATGGGCCGAACGGAGTGGATCGAAGGTAGGAACCCCACAGACTATGTGGCCCAAATACTGGGCAACCTGGTGGGAAAGGATAGTTTCCACAACTCACCAAAAATTGACAGAGCGCACTGGACGCTTCACCCAAAGCCCGAAGCCAGGGAACAGCCAAGGGCAATAATCACCAAAATGCACTGGTACCTGGACCGGGAATGAATCCTGCGCTGGGCGAGACAAACCAAAAACTGCAACTGGGAAGGCCACCGGATTCGGATTTATCAGGACATTGGAGCTGACCTGGCAAAGCGCCGGGCCAAATTTAATAGGGCGAAGGCGGCGCTGTACAAAAACGGTGTAAAGTTTGGGATGCTGTACCCAGCCCAGCTCTGGGTCACGCTCCAAGGCAGGGAACACTTCTGCATGGCTCCTGTGCATGCGGACAAGTTCGTCTCGGAGAACGGACGAGAGAAGCAGCAACAGGGACAGAGATGAGGAGCCCACAGGAAGAGACTCTTAATGTTTGCTTTCTGCTCTCTTGCCAACTGTGAACCACCACCATATCAACCACTTTGCGCGGAATTGTACTGCCTCATTCTGGGGATGAGAGAGGAAAGAGAGGAAGGTAGGAACGTGTGCAGCAAAGCATAGAAAAAGGTGAGGGGATTGGCGGGCAAGAAGCTCAGGGATTGGGCAATGGGAGGATGCACAACTAACCCCGGGAGGGGGGGGGGGGGGTGCACCACACTAGCGGGGTAGCGAGCACCAGGAAGCATGCAGGACAGAGAGGCTGCAGCGCATTTCCCGCAAGGGGGAAAGCACCTGGCGAGGGGTGGGGGTGGTGGGGGGTGGGGGGGGGGGGTGGGGGGGGGGCGGGGGGGGGGGGGCGGGGGGGGGGGCGCGGTGACAGACACCGGGAATAGGTGGACACTACAGGAAGAAATAGGGGAGAAGAGGGCCAGCTACAGGGTAGGCAGGAAAAAAGATTGTGGGTGGGAAATAAAATACCACAAGGGAAATACTGGTACAGAAGGATTAAGGGCATTAGACTGGCTCCAACAGGCCGCACATGGTGAACTGGAACAAAATGGCTCTGTAAGCAACCACTATGGTGGTTCCTGAACACAGCGAAACCTTGGCGTGCAGGGGCTCACCCAGATGGTGTATTCACAGTTGGTGGCCATGTTGGGTGTCCCCATGACAAAGGGAAACCCCAGAACGCAGGGATCTGGACTCATGGGGAGAACAGTGGCCACGGGCATCTTGAAAGGCCCCCTAACAAAGGGAAACTCCGGAATGTAGGGGCGCATCCACCAGGTAAGTATGTTTGATCGCACAGGGGTGGGGTGACAAAAAACCTGCATCAGAATAGTCACCTGGAACGTCAGGGGACTTAACGGCCCAGTGAAAAGATCCAAAATCTTCGCCCACCTGAAAAGTATGAAAGCTGATATATTATTCCTCCAAGTGATGCACCTGAGGGAGAAGGATGACTGCAGGTAAGGAAGGGCTGGGTGGGACAGGTCTACAATTCCTGCTATTGGATGAGGGCCATGCGGGCAGCCATACTGTTAAGTAAGAGGACGGTGTTCCGGGCGATGATGACGGTTAGGACACAGGGGGATGGTACATCATGGTTAGCGGTGTCCTAGACAGGGCACCGGTAGTCCTGGTGAACGTGTACACCCCCAACTGGGACGACATGGAGTTTATAAAGAAAATCATGGCAGAAATCTCTGACATAGACACACACTGACTGATCATAGGGGGAGACTTTAACTGTGTACAGGACCCATGAATGGACAGGTCAAATCACAAAACGGAAAATACTTTCAACATGGCAAAAGAACTCGGCACGGGCAGCACGCTGGCGCAGTGGTTAGCACTGTTGTCTCACGGCACCGAGGTCCCAGGTTCGATCCCGGCTCTGGGTCACTGCCCGTGTGGAGTTTGCACATTCTCCCAGAGTTTGCGTAGGTTTCGCCCCCATAACCCAAAAGATGTGCAGTGTAGGTGGATTGGCCGCACTAAATTGGCCCTTAATTGGAAAAAATTAATTGGGTACTCTAAATTTTTTTTTTTTAATTCGGCACATTCATGGAACAAATGGGGGCAGTGGACCTATGGCGGTTCACCCACCCAGGGGAGAAGGAGTTCTCTTTCCTCTATCAAGTACACAATGTATTTTCAAGGATCAACTTCTTTGTAGTGGGGAAATCGGTGCTTCCAAGGCCAGTAAGAGCGGAATATTCTGTGATCGTAATCTCCGACCACACTCCATATTATATCGATGTGAAGTTGGAGACAGGCTGTGCTCAGCGCCCCCCATGAGGTTGGAGATGACCCTCCTGGCCGGTAAGGCCTTCTGTGAGAAAATATCACAGGCCATAGACAAGTATGTCACCAGCAACCAAAAAGGGGAGGTCTTACCCTCCACGTTCTTGAAAGCGCCGAAGATGTGATCAGTTGTGAAATTATTGCTTACAAAGCATGAAGAGACAGGGAAGAGAGGGTGGTTAGGCAACAGTTAGTCAATGCCATACCGGAGGTAGACCGGCGATACTCTGAGGCCCTGACCATAGAGCTTCTGGTGGAGAGGAAAAATCTACAGATGGACTTTGATCTGCTCTCCTCGAGGAAAGTAGTGCATCAACTCTGCCAGGCACGGGGTTCACTGTATGAGCACGGAGACAAGGCTAGCCACCTGCTGGCTCACAAGCTGAGAATGCAGGCAGCCACGAGGGAAATAGCCCCGATTAGGGACAGCAAAGGCATCTTGGTAGCGGAGCTGGATAAGGTCAATGAGGCATTCGAGGCCTTCTACCAGGGGCTGTACACCTCCGAGCCCTTAGCAAGGGACTTGGGGATGAAGCAGTCCCTCAATGAACTGGACATGCCAGCGTGGGGAATGATAGCAGATGGGGCCTGGAAGCACTCCTAGAACTGGGAGAAATCATGGAGAGGATTAGCTCCATGCTGGCGGGGAAGGCTCTGGGACCGGACGGTTCCCGGCAGACTTATACAAAAGATTTGCGACAGCACTGGTCCCACACTTGCGGGAGGTGTTCACAGACTCGCTGGTGAGGGACACCCTGCCTCCTACATTAGCACAAACCTCAATCGTGCTGATACCTAAGAAAGACACAGACCCATCTCGCTGCTAAACGCAGATGCGAAAATACTGGCCAAGGTCCTAGCCAAAAGGTTGGAGGACTGCGTACCAGAGGTGCTAGCAGAAGACCAGACTGGCTTTGTCAAGGGTAGACAGCTAACATCGAACATCAGCTGAATGTGATCATGACCCCATCCGGGGAGAGAACACCTGAGGTGATCGTTTCCCTGGACACAGAAAAGGCCTTCGACAAGTGTTGAATGGAAGTACCTCATCGAGGTAGTGAAGTGGTTCGGGCTTGGAATAGGTTCACCGCCTGAGTGAAACTCCTGTAGAACGCTCCCACAGCAAGCATACGGACAAATACCACCAGCTGCACAGAGGCATAATGCAGAGATGCCCGTTATCCCCACTGCTGGTCATCCTGGTGATCGAACCACTGGCGATCGCGCTTAGAGCGGCAAAGAACTGGTAAGAGATCCAGAGAAGGGACAGAGAGCACAGAGTCTCGTTCAGTGCCGATGACCTGCTCCTCTACATCTCGGACCCGCGAAGCAGCACGGTAGGAATCATTGCATTCTTGAAAGAGTTCGGAGCCTTCTCAAGCTACAACTTTTTTTTTTTAATTTTGAGTACCCAATTACTTTTTTTTTCCAATTAAGGGGCAATTTAGCATGGCCAAGCCACCTAATCTGCACATCTTTGGGTTGTGGGGGTGAAACCCACGCAGACACGAGAAGAATGTGCAAACTCTACACAGAAAGTGACCCAGGGCCGGGATTTCAACCCGGGTCCTCAGCGTCGTAGTCAGCAGTGCTAACCACTGTGCCACGTGCCGCCCCCTCAGGCTACAAACTTAACCTGAGCAAACGCTAAATCTTCCCAGTTAACCCGCAAGGGGGAGGGGCAGAGCTGGAGGGGCTGCCGTTTAAACAGGCCCGACACAAACTCCGTACCTGGGGATCCAAATTGCCCATGACTGGACAGGGGTCCACAAGCCTGACGGAGGAAGTTAAAAAGAACCTGCAGAGATGGAACACACTCCCACTCTCCCTAGCGGGGAGGGTGGAGGCGATCAAGGTGAACGTACTGTCCAGGTTCCTCTTCCAGTTTAGATCCACCCCGATCTACAACCCAAGGCCTTTTTCGATTCACTAGGCAAACTGATTATGGCGTTTGGGGAGGGAAAAACCTAAGGATCCCAAAGAGAGTGCTGCAGAGAACGAGGTCCATGGGGGCCTAGCCCTCCCAAACCTGCAATATTATCACTGGGCAGCAACCGCAGAGAGGGTTTAAGGAGTGAATAAAGGAGCCAGAAGCCGAGTGGGTGCTTATGGAGGAGGGTTCCTGCAGAGGGACCTCCCTCTGGGCCCTAGCAATGGCAGCACTCCCATCCCCACCTAATAAATATTCAACAAGCCCAGTGGTGTTAGCAACACTCCAGTCGTGGAACCAACTGCGGCAGCATTTTGGGTTAACCAAAATGACGGATAAAGCCCCATCTGCAACAACCGCGGGTTCACGCCGGCGACTATGGACGCCTTTAAAAGGTGGAGACAGGACAGGGGTACGCTGACACTTAGGGACTTTTACACCAATAAAAGGTTAACAACGCTCGAAGAGCTGACAGAAAGGTTCCAGTTGACGGAGGGGAACGAACTAAGGTACTTACAGATCAAAACCTTCCTACAAAGGGAAACGAGGATGTATCCATGATCACCTAGACAATCATTGCTAGAGGACCTGCTGGACATGGATATCCTAGGGAAAGGGAACTGTGGTAACATGTACAGGCAACTGCTAAGGGGGGGGGGGCAACATTCAACTGGACGAGAGGAGAGAGAAGTGGGAGGAGGACTTAGGGTTTGAAATAGGGTGGGGACTCTGGAGCGAAGCACTGCTCAGGGTCAACTCCACCTCTCCATGCGCAAGGCTAAGCCTAATGCAGCTAAAAGTGGTACATAGAGCCCACTTAACCATAACCTGAATGAACAGGCTCTTCCCGGAGGCTGAGGACAAATGCAAACGGTGCCATGCCCATATATTCTGGTCTTGCCCCAGACTTGTTGGATTCTAGCCAGCCTTCTTTGAGACAATGTCCAAGGTGGTAGGGATGAGGGTGGAGCCTTGCCTAAGTGTGGCAGTCTTTGGGGTATCAGAACAGCCAGATCTTTTCATGGGGAGGAGGGCCAAAGCCCATGTATTTGCCTCCCTAATCACCCACCAGAGAATCCTGCTCGGCTGGTGGTCAGCAGCACCACCCAAAGCTGCAGACTGGCTGTCCGACCAATCGGAATTTCTCCAAATGGAGAAAATTAAATTCGCCATCCAAGGGTCGGAGGAGGGCTTCCACAAAACATGGGGCCCATTCACTCGGTTGTTCCAACAGCCAAGAAGTCAAAGAACAGGAGAGGGTAGCCATGACACAGCAAGTACCCTGGAGGGGGGGAAGGGGGAGGGGGAAGGGGAACAGGGAGACATGGGACCCAACCATACCCAATAACAGAAGCATGAGAAGCAGTATCACACCAACATAACTGGAGCAGGGTACAAGTACAGATGAGGAAGGAAGGCAAAATAAATGATCAAGGGGTGGGGGTGGGAAAGGAGAAGGTGGGGGGGGGGGGAGGGGGGAGGATCAGGGGAAACAGCCAGAATTGCAAAACTGTTGTGGATCGAAAAACAGGAAATTGTAACCACTACTTTAAATAATGCAAGAAGAACAACGGCAATGTAAGTGTGTAAATAATTGAAATCCACCGATGCATAAATATTTTTCTTTAACCTCTGTCACCTAATGTTTGTGCACGCTTATCCACGTTTTGTATACCAGAAAACCGTAATAAAAACATTTGAGGAAATAATGAATGCAAGTCATTTTGTTTGGCACAATACAGGTAGCATTATCTCAGCTTTACCAACACCCATCATTTGCATACTTAAATGTTTGCATTGAAACCCAATGTGAACAGATGAAACATGCTGGTTTATTTCACTGGTTTGATATTTAATAAAAATGGGCAGCAGGAATAGCATGCTGAGGAATCTTGGAGGAAATGTTTTAATGGTAAATGTCCAACAAGTTAACCATAGGCTCTGTCAGCCGATGTGCTTTTAAATAAAGAGACAGAGACTCATTTGGCTATCTTTGAGACAGCTGACTACTCTTGGCTCCTGCAAGCCCTTGAGGGTGTGTCTCAACTATTTACATGGAATTTCCATGCAGCCATTCAAATAAAGAAGAGGCCCATATGCATGAGACTGTTGCTCATCTCTTACAGGAATATAACGAGCAGTCACATGATGAAGTTTATAGTGAATTGTCTTCAACAAAGAAACACCCAAGATACTGCAAGGACGCATAAATATTCCAAATGGATGCGCAGACATAGAAACAGTAACTACCTTCTCACTCTCCCGGTGCAGATCCATGACAATCCTGGGAACACACTCATCAATAATTGGCTGACTGACGAAAATCATGTCAAGTCATCTCTTGAATGAATACAAAGTGGGTACCCTGCCTGGCTCCAGTGAGATTATCATTGAGGAGGGAACTACAAACCTATGGTCTGAATATTTAAATGGTTGCAGAGATGGGATCAGAGGTGGACACACCCACAATTTCCTGCCAGCATAGTCCTGCCTCGACCTATTTTTGAAAAACCTATTTGGAGGAGCAATGGTTAACCACCTACGTGCCAATTAAAATTCTTAATGAGTCAAGTAAGGCCTGTGAACAGAGACCAACTGGAATTTTCCAGTTGACAGTCGGGCCTCCACTCAGGCCGAATCTCGGCCGATGGAAGGTTACTTCCCAGCGGCAGATTGGGTGGGCAGACATCCTTTTTACTGCCACCAACATGCAATTGAAAGATGATCACATCTGCAACCACATGCTACCCTGTGGAGGTGTTCACCCTCCAGGATAATAGCCCTCTGCTGTGGCCTCTTATTATTTTTTAAGTTTTTCTAAAGTCTTCAAAGGGCACCTTGATATTGATCTTCATCGATTTACATTAACAGCTCCCACCTCTGAGCCTGGCATTACCTATGGTGCCAGTGCTGGATGGCTTCCCATTGGTCCTCCAGCCTTGGGATCCCATTGTTTGTCTTTAATTAGGCCGGGTTGCCAGAGTCAGCCATTTACTTGGCCACCACCTCAAAAGCTTCTTTTCGGTACTATTCTCTACTTTGGACTTCTGTAATGTTCCATTACGTTTGCGAGTCCGCTTTGTGGAACTTTGTTGAAAGATTTGTAAGAATCTAATTGATTCACAGAACTTAAGTATTGTTGAAAAAATACATTTGTCAGAGCTTTATAAAAAACAAGAGCAGAGGAAATTGCATGAGAAGAGAGTGCTGATTGGTTGTAAGTAGGCTCAAGCAGGCAGGGACGTTGCCATGGAGAATACACCAGTTGATGGTGACTGAAAATTAACTGACGACATTGTTTTAAACCAGTTTCACTTTGATTGGTTAATGTATTGCCCTGAAGAATAAACCAGCGAATGGTTATGATTTATTTTTGTTGAACTAAAACAGACACATTGGGCGTCATTCTCCGACCCCCCGCCGGGTCGGAGAATGGCCGTTGGCCGCCGTGAATCCCGCCCCCGCCGAAGTCTCCGCTCCCGGAGATTGGGCGGGGGCGGGAATCCGGCCGCGCCGGTTGGCGGGACCCCCCGCTGGATTCTCCGGCCCGAATGGGCCGAAGTCCCGCCCAGGAATTGCCTGTCCTGCCGACGTAAATCAAACCTGGTATTTACCGGCGGGACCAGGCGGCGTGGGCGGGCTCCGGGGTCCTGGGGGGGGGGCGCGGGGCGATCTGACCCCGGGGGGTGCCCCCACGGTGGCCTGGCCCGCGATTGGGGCCCACCGAGCCGCGGGCGGGCCTGTGCCGTGGGGGCACTCTTTCCCTTCCGCCTCTGCTACGGCCTCCACCATGGCGGAGGTGGAAGAGACTCTCCCCACTGTGCATGCGCGGGAAACTTTCAGCGGCCGCTGACGCTCCCGCGCATGCGCGGGGAAACTGACAGCGGCCGCTGACGCTCCCGCGCATGCGCCGCATTTCCGTGCCAGCTGACGGGGCAACAAACGTCATTTCCGCCAGCTGGCGGGGCGGAAATCCCTCCGGCGTCGGCCTAGCCCCTCAATGTTGGGGCTAGGCCGCCAAAGATGCGGAGACTTCCGCACCTTTGGGCCGGCGCGATGCCCGTCTGATTGGCGCCGGCTTTGGCGCCAGTCGGCGGGCATCCCGCCTTTGGGCGAAATTCTCCCCCAATGTGTGTACCTGTTCTTTCTGTCTGTGTATTGATGTACGTAACTTCCAGTACACACAAATGTGCCACACTGCAATATCTGGCTAACAATATTAAATTGATTATCAGTGTAATTTTTAGCACACTGAGGATTATTAAGCAAATATTGTCCAGTCGTGCGTTTGCATTTAAGGTTTAACACTGTGTTTTGAGTTTTGCATGGTTGGTTGCGCAAGGTCTGTACCTTGCCCGCTGAAGACAGTGGCTGGGACATGTTATTTGATACAATTCGCCAGTCTTTGGTATGTACAACTACATACCTAGCTAAAATTCATATACTCATGTGTGATAGGCAAAACATATTTTGGCTTGATGGCAGCATCAATGGCAAATACCACTTGTGTTGCTAGTGCATAGTACCACCGTGAAACAGCTAGCTTCACCTGTTCTCAAATCTTTGTGATACCTTGCCCCTCCAGGGTAATCCGAGGTAGACTGACAACATTTTGGGCGGAATGTGACAGCCTTAGGCCTGTTCATAGGTTTGCGCAATATACAGTGAACAATGATCTGACCAGGGTAGCCATCATTATCCTGCAGCATGGCTTATTTCAGCATCAAACGTGCATGGTAGGCAAATGGTTCAGGCCTGATGTACAAGTTGCGGGTAAGGCGATAAAGCGCGTGGAACTTTACAAATCCACCGTGTATATTGATCAGCGAAGATAGGCTTGAAGTAGACTGCAGTAGAGAATCTGTTGGGAGATTTCTAAATTAGTACGTTAAGAGAGGGGAGTTGATTTGACTGCTTCATTTCAAAAGTGAATTTGAGGCAGGCTGGAGCCCATTAAAACATGCAAGGAAATTATTTCAAGCTGTCACGGATTTAAATATAGTAAATGTATCACCCACATATCAGAAATATGCAAGGGTAGGAGGTTTGGTGTAATTCCATCAAAGACACATTTCTCATGGCAACCAAAAAGGTGTTTGCGAGAGCAGGGCCTCGAGGTCATGCCATGGCAACCCCATCTATTTGGGCATACACGGTTTGGTTAAAGCTGAACTCAACTGCACAAGTTGCTGAGCTCATAAGCTCAATGTATGCAGATTTACGCAAAGGTAGTGGGTTTACATTGCCAGGATATAGCACGACAGTGTAGTCGGCAACCTCGTAAATAGGGCCGAAGCCATTTGCTCACTATGCAAGCTTGATGCTGAAAAAGGTGCATCAGAGACATTCTGCAGGATAATAGTGGCCCTAGTCAGATCAGTTTGCGCTGTATTCAGTGCAAACAGATGAACAGACCTAAGGCTGTCACATTTGGCCCTGAAAGGTGGGGTTACCCCAGCATGCCAAGGTATCTCAAAGATTTGAGCAACAGCTGAAGCTAGCTCTTTCATGCTGCTGATGTGCAGTAGCAACATGAGTGGTATTCGCCGCGAACAAGATTCTGCCGTAAAGCCAAAATACGTCCTGCCTATCACACACGAGTAATGTGGTAAATGAATTTCAGTGCCAGTATGAAACTAGGTATGTAGCCCATGCATCCAACTGACTGGCGAATTGTTTCAAATATCATGTCCCTTCTACTATTTGCAACAGGCAATGTACAGGCCGTACCCAACCAGCCCATGCATGTAAAACTCAAAACAGTGTCCAACGTACGATGTGATTCCACGATTGACAACATTTCTTAAATAATCCTCAGTGTGCTAAACATTACGTTGGCAACCAATTTAAAATTGTCGGTCGGGCTTGTAGTGTGGTGCTTTTGTGTAATAGAAGCTACATATATAAATACACAGGATCTTGTTCTTTGCAGACCGTAAGAACAGGTACACACATTGTACCTGTTTCAGCTGGACAAAATAAGTGATAGCCATTCACTTGTCCATTTCTCAGGGAAATGCCTTGACCAATCAGAGTCAAGCTACCTGGTTTTCATTTAAAACAATACTTCCAATCACTTCCAATCACTATCAAATGGCATGCTCTCCATGGCAACACCTCTATCAGTGTCCACTCGCCAATAAATCAATACTCTTTTCTCATACAGTTTAACCTTGTTGTTTCACACATTAGTATTCTTGCAATTGTCCCGATGAGTGCAAGATGTAAAACTTTGTCACAATGTATTTTTTCAGCAATTTTAGTTAATTATTTTTAAAAGAGCACTGCTGTAATGTTCTGAAAAAGCCATTGTTTTTCAGGTTGGATTATATTCTTATTAAACAGGAGTAACATCTCAGACCTGAAACATTAACACCGTTTTTCTCTCTCTATCAGTACTCCCAGGCCTGCTGTATTTGCAGCATTTTCTGTTTTTAATCTCTCTAATCTCGGCTGTCTGTTTCTTATTGAGGAATTGCTGAAGGGCACAGAAGCCTAGTGACTTCGAACTAAACTTCCACTGGAGAGTCATGAGGTCAAGTTCCACCATGGCAAGTTATGAAACAAATCTGGCAATTTGTGAGCTGGCACCGAATAAAAGGGCCATGAAAGTTACCAGATTTTTCTAAATACCTGATTAATTTGGTGTTGTTCTTTAGAGAAACTCTGAGTAACCCCTACCTGGTCTGGTCTACATGTTACTCCAATATCACACCGCATGACTTGGCAACTGGGAATGTGAGATAAATGCAGCTACTTTGCCCTCAGTTCGGACGGATGAAGGGGGAATCTCATAGAAACCTATAAAATTCTAACATGACAATGCAAGAAGGTTGTTCCTGGTGGTGGTGTCCAGAACCAGGAGTCACAGTCTGAGGATCCGGGGTAGGCAATTTAGAACAGAGATGAGGAGAAAGCTCTTCATCCACAGAGTGGTGAACATGTGGAATTTGTTACCACAGGGAGTAGTTGAGACCAAAACATTGTATGTTTTCAAGAAGCAGCTAGATAGAGCACTTGGGACAAAGGGGATCAAATGTTATGGGGGGAAAGTGGGGATTAGGCTATTGAGTTGGCTGATCAACCATGATCATAATGAATGGTGGAGCAGCTTTGAAGGGTGGAATGGCCTCCTCCTGCACCTATTTTCTATGTTTCATCAGACCGGATGTTAAAACCAAAGTCCTCTCTGCCTAGTCAGATGTATGTTAAAGATCACTCAGCACTACACAAATACTAGGGAAGGTGCTGGGAAACATTCCTTCTTCAACCAATAACAAAAAAAGAGAGATTAGCCAGTATCCATGTCAACCATATTTGAAGGGCCTTACCACGGGCAAAATGGATGCTGCGCTTGCCCACATAGCAGTCACTTCAAAACGATTTGAGATGTTCCTGACAGGTGAGACAGGCACTTTTTCTTTCACTTATTAAAGCAGGACACACAGCAATACACACAGTTGACGTTCAGGAGAAGAGATTTCAAATTCCGGTGAACTGAGAATGGCTGTTTCAATAAATAGCTGACTTCACCGCCAGCACTAAGCAGTCTGACATTCGTCCATTGAACAGCTTTGGCCAATATCAAAAATATATCAGCCCTTTTGCAAACCAGTGAAACATTTTGACAGCAATCAAATGTGGTCATTTGTGGTAAACGTTTATAATTAGATGAAACCAGTTGGTTTGCATTTACACCACGGGTTTAATTTCCACAGTAACTTCATTGCAGGGTCAATGTAAGCCACTAATAAAGATTATTATTATTTAAATCTAGAATGCTCCATTTTCTTCACGTTTCTAAACTGCGCTGAAGTTGCAATAATTTGCTAATTAAGCCCGGGCTCATTTATTTATTTTTTGTTCTTAAAAATTTGGGGAGGTCAAATTCCTCTGGAAAAATATTTCAGCAAACGCCCCCGCCCCCCCCCCCCCCCCCCCCCTCCCCCCATGATTAAGTCAGGATTTTCCGTGTTGTATTTACATTGACTACAAGGGTGAAGTTAGCAGAGAAACTGGGCAGGCTCTGTCTCCAGGTAGATCTCATGCTGCGCAATGTTATTAAAGGTCGGATTTAAAGTTTTGTATGAAATCCCTCTGACTTGTGTTTTCTTTTAAAGAATTAAAACCGCTTTAAAATAAATCTAGTAATACTTTCACTAAAACAGCACACGAAAGGCACTCCGCTCAATAGGCGCGTTGCTCATGTTGCACGGGGCGGTGTCAGCTAATCTCAGATCAACACAGGACTCGGTGTAACCAGATGACCCGATACATATGTAAGATTGTTAGAATATACATCAACCTTTTAAATTGCTTCTATTTCTGCTTCAGGTCTACACTCTGGGTTCTTTAGCATCCCCCCCCCCCCCCCAATTATTTTGCCCCATCTGTGCCTTCATCTGTCTTGACCTTGGCGTCTGGAATTCCGCCTCTCAACCTCTCCACCTTCCCCTTCTGCAAAACCTACCTCTATGATCAAGACCTGTCTGTCTCCTTTATAGCTCTGTTTGGGCTTGATCATTCACCTACTATGTAACCCATGGGCTGTGTTGCTAGCTTAAAACTACGAGTTCTGTTCTCCTTTCAGATGCTGTATGGATCAAGGTTTCTTGTTTTTCTCTTCAGCAGATGCTTTTTCCTTTTCAATCCAGATGATTTTTTTTAGATATCAGTGCAACATAAAAGCTGTTTGGATTTAGCTACTTGACATAGAGGGTGATGGATATGCGGAAGGTCCCCACGGAGGGAATTAACGTGGCCTGGTCTTTCAACAAGGTTCAAGACGGAGAGACAGAAGATATTTTTGTTCAATTAAGATACTTCTGGAAGCAGCCAGGCATATGACAATGGATCTTTCTGCGCTGGTACATTCCTATTTTCTACACAACACTCGAACAATCTTTCAACATGATCCTCCAATCATCAATCCTACAGTGTAGATATTAACACATAGCAAAGGGTTGCAATATATATATATAGAACATTTAAAAAGTATATGATCCAAACTGTTCCAATGGTTAGCCACCATAGTTACTCGTTCACTGCAATGCACTGCAGCCCAGCATGGGCCATGAAAGATAGCGTGGTGTCAAAGTCAATCCCGGCTCAAGTGTGGTAGTGACCATGACCATCTCCTGAGGATGTAGGTCTTTTAAAATATGCTTTCATGGAATGTAGGCGACGTTGCCCATCCATAATTGCCCTGGGGAAGGTGGGGGGTCCAAAGATGTGCAGGTAAGGTGGATTGGCTCTGCTGAATTGCCCCTTAGTTTACATAGATGCGCAGGTTAGGTGGGGTGAAAACGGGGGTAGGGCGGGGGAGTAGGCTTTTTTCAGAGGGTAGGTGCAGACTTGAAGGGGCGAATATCCTTTCTGCACTGTAAGGAATTCTATGGTGAGCTGCCACCTTGAACCACTGCAATCCTTGTGGTACAACCTCTCTATAGTGTTGGCAGGTCAGTCCCAGGCCAGTTCAGAAGTCAGCGCTTCTTGTCTGGGGTCACATTGAGACCCGCTAAAGATGGCAGATAGTCGTTATCAAGGACCGTTCGTGAACCAGGTGGGATTTTACACCACCCCATGAATATAGTGTCATGGTCACCATTACTGAGAATAGCTCTCAATTCCAGATGTATTCATGAATTGATCAATTTACTGAACGTAAAAGGAAAACAATAGTGATCCCAGGACGTGTCAAGGCATATTAGAGCTATTGATTATACACAGCAAGCGCCCACGGGCACAAAGTGATTTGATCCATACCATCAGCTATCAAAACGAGCAAATTAAACACTGATTATTATTATTTAGGCTATGGTTTCTCAGCAGACAAAGCCTTTTCGAAACACGTATGAATCCAGGGCAGGGCAGGAAGGAGCGGGGATGGGGGGGGGGGGGGGGGGGGTGATAAAGTTGGTTGAAAAAAACCCCAAATGCTCCAAAATGACAACCGCATTTGGAAGGAGACAGGGCGATCCGTCCAGTCGACACATCCACATTCGCGGGTTTCTGCCGGTCGATGAATTTAACCTGTGTACTAATGACCCTTCAGTGACTGCGCAGAGAGGGAGTGCTGTCTTGTCAACGTGTTCTAACCCGGGCTGCCTGAACGGATCAGCTCTTCCGAGTTTGGGAGATCGCCCCACATACTCGGTTCCCGGGAAGTGTCCGAGGAGAAGCGGTGTTCCGGGGGGGCGAGGGGGAGGGGGGCAGCGTTTACCGAGCGGAGGCCGCCTTCCAATGGATCGATGAAAGCCCTTAAAATCAGGAGGGAACGAAGGTGTTTCTTAAAATCAGGAGGGAACAGAAGGTGTTTGTGTCCATTACCCGATTCAATGGCACAGCGTATCAGTCTCTCCCCCTGTAACGCTGGAAATCTCAGGCACATGTAAACAAAGACTATTAAAAAAATGTTTGTAAATAAATCCTACTTGTCGACATAACATCAGTCACTGCACTCTCAAAAAGGAAACCGCCAGGTCGAGACCTGAGCGCACTGTATCGATTCCAGTACCTTTAAATCAATGTAGCACCGCACGGTTGTGACTGGGCTTAAACATGTCCAGTTCTGATGTTTCTTTTTAAACAGAGCCCAGGAGCACAACCATAACACACGCACAATCCCACGTCAAATCACACTTACATGAAATAATATAGTCCAGAAAATCGCCCTCTGTAGAACCATGGTGTTAGCCAGTGTTATCGTATCCCTCCACTTGCCCCATACTCAAGTATGAAGATTATTTTTCCTTGCTTTCTGGCGCTGTGGGGCTTTGGGTTTTTAATGAATTCCTGGTCAGATGAGCGAAGCGCCAGGCAGATCTTCCCGGGACGTGTGTGGGGGATTCAAATCACCCACAGGGTCCTACAACTTTTCTTTCTCTCTCTCTCTCTCTCTCTGTTAATATACAGACACAACTACAACTTTTCCAGGCTGACCCTATCAAACAATCAGCCTCCCTTAATCTTGCAAAATCATCTCTCCCTATCTACGCCGCCCCCCCCCCCCCCCTCCTCCTTTTCCTCCTCTCCCTTTCTCTCCCCCTTGTTGGAGGACGAGGAACGCCTGTTGAACGCCTCTGCCCCAGCGAATTCCCAAAACACTCCTGTCCGGGACCTCTGTGCTTCCAAATTGAACCCATCACACGGTGCTTGGGTTAGCTTTACAGTACTCTTGTCTGTCCCACGGTGTGTTGCCATGGATCAGGTCTGTGTGTTGTGGGAAAGGACGGCTTGTGACATGATCGGTGTCACTTGCCTGAAGATATTTTTTTGCAAAACAAAATCTAGCGCCCGTTCTAAATCTGGCGCAGAAGGACACCGATCCCGGGAATGGGCATTCCCATTCCCGATTGCAAGAGTGGGAACAAAACGCCGATCTGTGCGAGGATAAATTACAAATATGTTTATTTCCAACACTATGTCGCAGGGGCAGCCGGGGATCATATTCCATAGACAATGACTGTCCTGCTATCTATATCCCATTCTGACTGCCCTAAAGCTTTAGTGTTGGGTTTCCGAATCTTTGTGTGAAGCCTGATCTTTAAAGGAGCATTGTCATCGTATGGGGAACAGGAAAGAAAAATGCCCACCGAGGTTTTATCTTTTTAAAAACTTGTTTTCAAACCCCCCTAAAACAGCTACAGCGTTCAAATGGACAGGTTGGACCAAATAATAATAAGTCGAGTCACTCTAGACTTTGATGGCGTGTAAAGAAAATGACACTTCAGTGCAGTGCTGCACTGTCGTAGGTACTGTGTTTCCAAATGATACGTTAAACTGAGGCTCCTTCTGGCTGCATGGGTGGATGTAATAATAATCTTTATTATTGTCACAAGTAGGTTTACATTAACACTGCACTGAAGTTACTGTGAAAATCCCCTAGTCACCACACTCCAGCACCTGTTTGGGAACACTGAGGGAGAATTCAGAATGTCCAATTCACCTAACAAGCACATCATTCGGGACTTGTGGAAGGAAACCGGAGCATCGGGAGGAAACCCATGCAGTCATGGGGAGAATGTGCAGACTCCGCACAGGCGGGAATCGAACCTGGGACCCTGGCACTGTGAAACAACAGTGCTAACCACTGTGCTACCCGACCGCCCCATATGTCCCTAGTTTAAAGAAGAGTAGCATTGTTACGGTGCAGAAGGAGGCCATTTAGCCCATCACGTCTGCACTGGCTGTCTCCCCAAATGAGCATTATGGCTCAGTGCCATTCCTTTGTTTTTCCCAGTACCCCTACACATTGTTTCTACTCAAGTAGCCATCTAATGTCCTATTGAATTACCCTGACGTGTCCCTGGTACCCTAGCCAATAAAATCAACACCACAGATAGAGATTATCTGGTCATTAACACATTGCCGCTTGTGGGTGTTTGCTGGGCAGAATTTGATTGACATGTTTTTAACATCACAACAGTGTCTGCACATCAAAAGTACCTCATTGACAGTAAAACGATTTGAGACATCCTGATGGTTGTGAAAACTCCCCATAAATACAAGTCTTTTTCTTGAAATGTTGGTTTGTCGCTAATGCACATTCATTGAAACCTTGCAAATTGTATGTCTCTGCATTCCGCTGGTGCAGCATTGACAAGGTATGAAAATCCTCCACTATTTCAATGAATGTTGGAGTTTCTTCTTTGGGACAATTGGCGATCTGGACGCAAATTGTGCTAAAACATGTGCCACTTTTCTGAAGTGAAATGTTTATCACAATCGTTCATGGACCAGCACAAATGGGCACTGTGTTAGAATAGAATTTATGAAAATTATTGTCTTGCATTAAAATATTTCTTGATACATCTAAAAGTAACAACTTGGTGCAGTTGGAGGGAGGAGGTGCTGGGTGGGGGAGGGGGGAGGGGGGGGGGGGGTTGCACAATGCTGGCATCCAGCAAAGTGGACATGAAAACTGGACTGGCTCATTAATGTCCATCAGGAAAAAATCCTGCTATCCCCCTACCTGGACTTCAAATTCACTCTATTGTGGATGGGTAATTAATGTCATGTTGCCAGTGTCAATTACCTTCTGAGAACGATATTATATAGAGATTAATGTGTAATATCTGCACCCAACATTTAAAATACTGGAGAGAAGAAACACCTGTCATACCCGTCACTATTATCTGAACAGAATCCATTATTAATAATAAAAATTACATCTTTTTCATGATAAAACACACAACAAATTGGTAAAATGGGTTTGTGCCTTGGAAGCCAAGCATTATGGATCGCTCTATAGGAATTTGCTGAAATCTCATTCCGAAACTAGACTGTCCCGTCCAAAATCAGGTAAAGCAACTACATTTGTCTGACAATCAGACTTTAACACTTCAACAATATAAAAATAATGGTTACTGGAGCTTTTAAAAAAAAACTGTTGTTACCTCCCGTGCATTCCCAGCTATTTAGAATGTAACTTTGAGGTGTCAACTATTGTCCTGAGGTTGAAGCAATCACCTGTGTATGCTTTAAAACTGTCTAAGTCACTTGTGTGACTTTTGAACTGCTACAGTTGCATTTCTGAATCAAGAGTTTCAGGGTGAAAATTCTACTCCAGAGATATGAGCTCAAAATCTAAGCTGACACTCCCATGTTGTACTCCCGAAGGTACTGTGTATTGGATGTGAAATTAAGGTCCATCTTCCCTCTCAGGAGGATGTAAAGATCCCACAGAACTGTTTTGAATAAGAGTAGTCTAATACCCTGCAGTATTTGCCTGCTAATCACCCCTCAACTAACTTCAATAAAAAACACAGATACCATAATTAATGTTATTATCGCTTTGCTGTTTGTGGGAGCTTATTGTTTGCTGATCAGTTGCTGTGTTTCCTACATTGCACCAGTGACCACTGCTAACACTGATGGGAGTATTGGTTAAATGGTTCTGATATTAAACAGAACAATTGGAAAGCTGACAATAAATTTAATTAGCACAGCATTATTGGAATGCGGAGCATTTTTCTATTTTATAAACAAAAAAGACTTGTTAATTCCAGAGTTATTTTCGAAATGAATGTGATATAAAGATATGACTTTAAAGAAGTTAATCCATTAGAAGTCATTGATGGTTTTAAAATGATTTATGCAACGTTAGGAAGTAGTCCGTTAGTTTGAACAGTTGTGAACTTGGCCTTCTAGTTAACATCAGTTCCATATAAACGCATGCCGGATCCACTATGCATGTTCCATTTATTTAAATTTAGTAAAGTTCTTGATTCAAATCTACCATATAAATCTATATGAATCTATATAGTCTGTTTCAATCTCCACCTGTTGCAGGCCCTCTATCCAGCCCCACTGCTCTACCCCCCTGACAATAGTATAAATGTGACTCTATTTCCAGTTCTCTCCAGCTTTGACAAAGAGTCATCCAGACTCGAAACGTTAGCTCCATTCTCTCTCCATAGATGCTGCCAGACCTGCTGAGATTGCCCAGTATTTTCTATTTTTGTTGCATATAAATCAATTCCCCAATTACACATTTCATTGGCTTCAGCACTTTAGTAGTTAAATGAGGATAATCTTCGTCTTTTGTAGAGTGTTTGCTATGAATTATTTAGTCATCTAGGTATTTTGGCCAGAGTTGAGTTTAATGTTTTGGATGCAGCTGCTACGGGACTCCTAGAATGCTGCAGTTGTCAAGCCTTTATATAGTCTGTGACTCTAAAGAGACCAGAAGGATAAACACTTCATCTCTGTTTCTCTGACTCAATTTTCCTTGTCCACAAAGAAGCCTACTCAAATAGTTTGCTTCCTGAGATACTGTGGCATCAGAGACAATCCCTCCTTGATGTTCCACAATGGCTGTATCTCAGTTGCACAAATAAATGTGAATCAAAATTGTTTCTCTCCAGCAATTGTAAGGTCGGCAGGTAGCATGCATTAGTGTGTGTAGACTAATCAGACTCGGCTACTGAAGAGACTACAATCAGGTCAATAAATCTGGGCTGACTTGTTGCTGGGGCGATCTTTGCTATTGGGGTGATATTTTGGATAATAGAATTTGAGAAGGCTCCAACCCTTGAAAGATGGAAGCATCAAAATAAAGAAAAGTGGGTGGAACGGTGGCACAGTGGTTAGCACTGCTGCCTCACAGTGCCAGGGACCTGGGTTCAATTCTGCCTTGGGTGACTGTTTGTGTGGAGTTCGCACTTTCTGCTCATGTCTGTGTGGGCTTTCTCCAGGTCCTCAGGTTTCCTCCCACAGTTCAAAGATGTGCAGATTAGTTGGATTGGATGCTATAAATTGCCCCTTAGTGTCCAGGGATATGCAGATTAGATGGAGTTACAGGGACAGGGCGGGGGAGTTGGTTTAGGCAGGGTGCTCTTTGGATTTGGAATTGTTGTATTGTCACGTGTATCGAAGGACAGTGAAAAGTATTGTTCTGCGTGCAGTGCAGCCAGATCATTCCATACATGAAAAATTAACGTCGGACATACATAAAAACACAATGTAAATATATAGGCACAGGCAATGGGTGAGCATTTGGAGTGTAGTACTGCACAGTAGAGAAGATGTGTTGAGAGATCAGGTCAGTCCATAAGAGGGTCATTCAGGAGTCTGGTAACAGTGGGGAAGAAGCTATTTTTGAACCTGTTAGTGCATGTTCTCAGACTTTTGTATCTCCTGCACTATGGAAGAAGTTGGAAGAGTGAATAACCCAGGTGGGAGGGGTCTTTGATTTTGCTGCCCGCTTTCCCAAGGCAGCAGGAGGTGTATACAGAGTAAATGGATGGGAGGCGGTTTGCATGATGAACTGGGCTGTGTTCACAACTCTCTGTAGCTTCTTACGGTCTTGGGCTGAGCAGTTGCCATACCAGGCTAGGATGCATCCATATAGGATGCTTTCTATGGTGCATCTGTAAACATTGGTAAGAGTCAATGCGGACATGCCAAATTCCCTCAGTTTCCTGAGGAAGTATAGGTGCTGTTGTGCTTTCATGGTCGTAGTGTCGACGTGGGCGGACCAGGACAGATTGTTGGTGAGGTGAACACCTAGGATTTTGAAGGTCTCAACCATCTCCACCTCAGCCTCATTGATGCAGACAGGGGTGTGTACAGTACGTCAATTCCTAAAGACAATGACCAGCTCTTTAGTTTTGCTGACGTTGAGTGAGAGATTGTTGTTGTTACACCACTCCACTATGTTCTCTATCACCCTCCTGCACTTTGACTCATCGTTGTTTGAGATCCAACCCGCTATGGTCACGTCATCAGCAAACTTGTAGATGGGTGGAGCCAAATCTTGCCACACAGTGCGTGTATAGGGAGTATAGTAGGGGGCTAAGTACAGGGCCCCGGTATTGAAGACCATTGTGGAGGAGGTGTTGTTGTTTATCCTTACTGATTGTGGTCTATGAGTTAGGAAGTCGAGGATCCAGTTGCAGAGGGAGGGCCAAGTCCTAGGTCTTGGAGCTTTCATATGAGCTTGGCTGGGATTATGGTGTTGAAGGTGGAGCTGTAATCAATTAATAGGAGGAGTCTGACGTAGGAGTCCTTGTTGTTGAGATGCTCCCGGGATGAGTGTAGGGCCAGGGAGATGGCACGGTTATGGCGACATGCGAATTGCAGTGGATCAAGGCATTCTGAGAGTATGGAGTGGGTCTATCATTTGGCCAACCTCTCAAAGCACTTTATAATGATCAACGTCAAAGCCACCAGATGGTAGTTATTGATGTACGTTGCCTGGTTCAGTGGGTCGGTGCAGACTCGATGGGCCAAATGGCCTCCTGCTGCCCTGTAGAGATTCCATGATTCTATGACGATTTAGCTACTAGAATACAGACCATAAGATAATTATTTTGAGTTGGAACATTGGTTTGACAAATATGTCTTAGAGTTTCAACAATAGGTTTTTACTTACTCTGACCTGCTTCTACCCCATGAACATCTGTACTCAAAGGACAAAAACTTAAGCAGGCACAAAACATGCACAATCAATTCCATCACCTACCCAACTCTTGTTATTTCCAAACTAAAAAAAATCAAGCTGACTCCAGGGTAAGAATTGAGGTTTCCAGCCTACATATACCCACAGGCACATGAGACCAGCTGTCATCCTTGGGTGTCCAGGTAATTTTTGATGATGTTTGAACTGACTGGCAATTCTGTCCTTATCCAAACCTTCCTTCAGCTCGTGTCTTTGGTGCACTATTCACTGGGAATCTAGGTCACAGATCTGGGAAAATGAATTGGAAATACTGTGCAATAAAACCAGCTTGATATTTGATTAACATTGGCAGTTCTATATTCCTATTCACAGTGCTCTGTCCTTTTCTATATCAATTAACACTTACTTCCTTAATAAGTGTTTTGTTCCTTTTAAAACACCTCACTTGAGTGTGATCCAGTACCTGACATATTTTCACAGCTCTTTGCAATACATTTTACAATGGATTCAGTTTTAACTGGGCTCGCACACAATCTAAGATTGTGGAGATGAAATTTGTCCGCGGCAGCAGTATGAAACAGGCTCGTGGAGGATTGGCAGCTGATTTTTTTCACCGTGCCCAATTTGCTTTCCACTGATGGACTGAGAACTCACAGGATCAAAACTGAGACATTAAGTACAAATCTGGGGCACCTAGTCTCACCATCACCATTTACTTGGCTTGAAATTAAAAATGTTGACAATATTTTTCAAGTTAATGGAAAAGAAAGAAAATGGCACAGTGTACAAAACGCTGCTGATTCGATATGCTTCTCTCTGCAATTTCACCTCTATGTCTCATATCTACGACTAATCATTCAAACCGCATTTCTGACATGAGCCTTTTGAACGTAATGCCATTGTGCCCCACATTTGTACTTAACGTCTCAGTTTTGATCCTGTGAGTCTTTTAGCAGCAAATAGTTGGATGATTAATCTGTCTAAAGCTCTGCACAGCCCCCCCATCTGTGCTGGAACATATCCTGAGGCTTATACAACACAAATTATTTCACATCATGAACTGGTCAGACTGATGAAAAGAGGTCTAGCTTTATGTGTCCATCTCTGTACCTGGCCTCCCACCTGAAAATGTTTGAAGGTTACAATTGTTTTGATCAAAGGGCGATAGGGTGGCGCAGTGGTTAGCGCTGCTGCCTCATCGCGCCGAGGATCCCTGTTCAATCCTGGCCCGGGTCACTGTCCGTGTGGAGTTTGCACATTCTCCCCGTGTCTGCGTGAGTCTTAGCCCCACAACCCCACAAAATGTGCAGGTAGGTGGGTTGGCCACACTAAATTGCCCCTGAATTGGAAAAACATAATTGGGTAAATTTTTAAAAAACAATTGTTTTGATCAAGCACGCTTTCTAAGTTGATAGCAAATGTTGCAAGAATATATTCAGTCTTCTGAAGAAACTTATTTGACGAGGGGGTTAGATGTGTCGGATATTGGCAGGATCAGATCTCTGTTGTTTTCTGAGGTCTTCAGCCACTTAGTTGCCAGAGTTATGGCAGAAGGCTGATGGAACGTTCGAGGAATTTCAGGGCCGTAGACGAGAAGGCTTGGCTCCAAATCCCTTATTTGCTGCTTGGCAATTGTTTTTTTAAAGTGATTTCATTTAAACATATTAATCCCAGTAATACATTATCCATGGCCACTGTGAGAAAGAAGTTTTAAAATAGGAAATTAATTAATTCCCAAAAGACACGAACAACAGTTTTTAACAAAATTAAAGATGTCTCCTTTCCTTTTAAGGTAAATAGAAAAAAAAACATACTGTGTCAAAAATCCACCCTCATTAAAAAGAAACTCCTGGGATATATTTTTTCTGGCATATATGTGCAGAAGGGGTGAGAGCAGTGGCTGCTCAGAGGAGTCGACAGGGGAGCTGTCCCAATTTCTGGGTTGCCCTCATTTGCAAGATTGAGGAATGCTGCCATGAAGTGATGTGCTCCCTGAGACATTTCAGCAATTTGGAGGCAAGAAATTGGAGACTGATGCAAATTCATGCAAGGCTAAGAGGGGAAGGTGCACTTAGTTTTCCAACCAAAGCAGAAAAGCAACACCATGGAGTTGCAGATAAATATCTGTTGGCAAGAAGAGTTCCTGAAAGGCCCTAAGGTTTCAGCTGCAACCTTGCAGATGTCAATGGAGCATGATCTCAACATAAAGGAGATTCTTTTCCTCACAGATATAAATGGTTTAATGGCTGTGTAATGGTTATACCTAGCACAAAGATAGATGGTTGTGGTTGTTGGAGGTCATTCATCTCAGTCCTGGGACATCACTGCAGGAATTCTTCAGGCTAGTGTCCTAGGCCCAACCATCTTCAGCTGCTTCATCAATGACCTTCCTTCCAACAAAAGATCAGATGTGGAGATGTTCACTGATAATTACACAATGTTCAGCACCATTCGCAGCTCTTCAGACACTGAAGCAGTTCACCAGCAAATGCTGGACAATATCCAGGTGGCAAGTAACATTTGCGAAACACATGTGCCAGGCAATGACCATCTCCAATAAGAGAGAATCAAACATCACCCTTTGCCATTCAATGGCATTCAAATCACTGAATCTTCTCACTATCAACATCCTGTCGTTACTAATCCTGTGGCGAGTAACTCACCTCCTGACAGAGTCTGCCCACCACCCACAAGGCACAAGTCAGGAGTGCGATGGAATACTACCAACTTGCCCCGATGAGTGCAGCTCCAACAACAATCAAGAAGCTTGACACCATCCAGGACAAAGCAGCCCACTTAATTGGCACCCCTTCCACAAACATTCCCTCCCTCCACCACTAACACACTGTAGCAGCAGTGTGTAGGAACCCACCAAGGCTCCTTAGGCGCTACCTTCCAAACCTATGACAACTACCATCTAGAAGGACAAAGGCAGCAGATACATGGGAACACTAGTTCTTGGAAGTTCCCCTCCAAGTCACTCATCATCCTGACTTGGAAATATCTCACTGTTCCTTCACTGTCGCTGGGTCAAAATTGTGGAACTCCCTCCCTAAAAGCACAGTGGGTGGTACCTACACAACTTGGACTGCAGCGGATCAAGAAGGCAACTCACCACCACCATCACAAGGGTTATTAGGGATGGGCAACAAATGCTTGCCTAACCAGCAAAGCTCACATCCTGTAAAAATGAATAAAAATAAAACAGAATACAGTGAAGACACTGCACAGCACGGCACAGAACTACTCCTGAGGTCCCCACCATTACAGAAGCCAGTCTTCAGCCAATTCTATTGATTCTACACAATCTCAAGAAATGTCTTAGCACATTGGACACAGAAAACGCTGTGTATCCTGACAGTGGCCCGGCTGTACTGCCTGAAATTTTGCTCTGGAGTTAGCTGCTCCCCGAGCCAAGCTTTTCCTGTACAGCATAAACAATGGTCAACAAAATGGGCTGTTGGCCAACACCCAACAAATCAGAAAAATTCCCAGTTATATCCTGTTCACAAAAAGCAGAACAAATCCAAACCAACCAATTACTGTCCCATCAGCCTGCACTCAACAATCAGCAAAATGATACACAGGGTCATTGACAGTGCTAGTAAGTGATACTTACTCACTGCTAAGCTGCTCACTAATGCCTAGTTTGGGTTCCATCAAGATCACTTGGCCTTTAACCACATTACAACCTTGGTCCAAATATTCACAAAAGAGTTGAACTCAAGAGGCTAGGTGAATATGAGTGCCCCTGACATCAAGGCAGCATTTGACCTAGTCCTAATAAAATTCAAACCAATGCGAATGTTGGTTGGGGGGGGGGGGGGTGGGGGAGAGGGGGTGGAGCTAGGAGAAGGGAAAGGGAAAGCTAGTGCAAAGGAGGATAGTTGTGGTGGTTGGATGCCACTTATCTCAGCTCCAGAACATGGCGGAAGAAGTTCTCTGGGTGGTGTTCTAAGCCCTACATCTTTAGCTGCTTCATCAGTGACCTTTCCTCCACCATAAGATCAGAAGTGAGAATGTGTGCTGATGATGGCACGGCATTCATTTCCATATGTGACTCCTCAGATAATTAAGTAGTCCTTGCCCACATGTACTAATTTCTGGACAATATTCAGGTTTGGGCCAATAAGTGCTGAGTAATGACTATCTCCAGCAAGAGAGAATCTCACCACTTCCCCTTGCCATTCTACAGCATTCCCGTTGCTGAATTCGATATGATAAACATCCAGGAGATCATCATTGACCAGAAACTGAACTGGACCAGCCACATAAATACTGTGACTACAAGAGCAGGTCAGAGGCTGAGCATTTTGAATCCCACAAAGCCTTTCTTCAAAGGCACAATTAAGTTGGAAGTCTGATGAAATACTCTCTACTTGCCGGGATGACTGCAGCTCCAACATCATGCAAAACGTTTAAAACCCTATCGGTCAAAACTGCCTGCTTGACTGGCACCTTAAAACGACTTTAAGCATTCACTCTCTCCACCATCAATCAACCATGGCTGCAGTGTGTACCATCTACAAGATGCACTTGAGCAACTAATCAATTTCCCTCCAAGCCACACACTATCCTGACTTGGAAATATTTTGTCTTTCCACCATTGGTCAAAATTCTGGAATTCCCTCCCTATTAGCATTGTGGAAGAACATTCGCCACACAAACTGCAGCAGTTCCAGACCACATTCCGTCACCAAATTTTCAAGAGTATTTAGAGATGGCCAATAAATGTTGGCTTTGCCAGTGATGGCCACATACTCGGAATGAAATTTAAAAAACATGACGCTAGCTAGATTTTCTACAGGATTCACCCAAATGTCAATAGAAATGTAAGCATCTCATCGTAAGTGCAAAGTAAGGGCAAAATATGGAAGATGGTGAACAGCTGGATTGATGCTAGCATTCTGACAAAACGTCATCAACCTGAAATATTAACTCTTTCTCTCTCCACCAATGCAGTTTGACTTGCTGAGCATTTCCATCATTTTCTGTTTCCAATGTGTCATGATAAGCCTTGTTTTCAAAGTTTTCACGCCATACTCTCAGCACAACAGGAGTCTTTCTCTCTCCCCTGTTACTGATTCACTACTAAAGCTACAGGGTTATAAATATGCAGTTAATGTCACCTCAAACTTGCAATCTGCATGAACCCCAGAAGTTTAACCTGCTGGTTCCCCTACAGTTGCCTCGAAAGAACCAGAGGCACAGAAATTCAGGGCTGCAATAACCTTGATAACAGGCATTGCTGTGCTATTTGCAGTAGTGAGCTATAGATCTTCTGACAAAACATAACACAATTCTGTCACTGTTTCCCGAGAGGGTTGAGATATCCTTAAGCAATGCTCCTCAGAGGAAATCTGACTCGCTATAAATGCAGTAACAGAGAGTTTACTTTCTCTGCATTACCGTTCCATTATTATATACAAAAAGCTAGAAAGTAAAAGCTGCCCTCCAAATCCTTTCCAAAACTGGAACTTTCCCGATCAACTGCTTTACTTTGGCTGTAATCATGGGTTTCTCGCTCTCCTAGCCATGAACGTACTTCTCCCCTATATCACTTCATGCACACTCTAAGCTTAAGTTCATCTTCTCCATGTGATCCAGCTACTGCTGCCTCACATTTCAGGTGCATCACTGAACATGTCCCTTCATTTCCTGGCTCTCGTGCTAGTTCATATTGTGAATGGCTCCCACTCCTCAGATCCTGTCTTCCTTTCTTTCGAATCTGTCGTAGTCACTCTGTTCTTCAAAAATCCCACCATTGACACCTGCACTTGGAAACTACCGCACCATCTCCAACCTCCTTTTCCTCTCTTAAGTCTTTGAATGTGTTGTTGCCTCCTAAATTTCTATTCATTGTTCCCACAACTCCAAGTTTGAACCTCTCTAATCAGGTTTCTGATATCTGCCAAAGCATTGAATCAAAATACATCCTGTCTGATTGTGACAAACTATTCCCCCCAACATCCTTCTTGACCATAACACAGCTTTTGCCTAGGTTGACCACAGCTATCTCTTCCAATGCCTCACTTCTATTGTTCAGCTAAGTGTGAGATCTTTGCCTTGTTCCAATCAGACATATTTAGTTGGAACCAGATTAACTTGTAATAGTTTCTCTCCGACTTCTATACTCTTACCTCTGGAGTTTCCCAAATAACGTATCATTTGTTTCCTCCCCTTTCTCATCCACATGCTTGGTGGCCACATCCAAAGATGAGGAGCAGGATTCTCTGATCAAGAGGTTAAGAGTTGATGCTGTCGTAAACGCCGTTGTGTTTCACGACGGCAGCAACATGCCCTCAGGAGCAGCGATTCTGACCCCTACAGGGGGCCAGCACGGCACTGGAGTGACTCACGCCGCTCCAGCTGCCGATACTGGCGTCAGATGGGCACCGTGGGTCTGCGCATGTGCACTGCAGCCGGTGCCAATGCGCGCATGCACAGTGGCTCCCTTCTCCGTGCCAGCCCTGATGCAATATGGCGTAGGGCGACAGGGACCGGCGCGGAGCAAAAGAGGCCCCAAGACCGAGAGGCCGGCTCGCCAATTGCGGAGGCCCCCCCCCCCCCCCGAGGTCGGACCCCCCTCCCCCCCCCAACCAGGCCGCCCCCTGATGCATGCACACTGAAGTCCCGGCGGGTAAGACCACACGTGGACGCCGCCGGTGGGACTCGTATTTTTTGTGCGGATGTTCGGCCCATCCCGGGTGGAGAATCGCCGGGGGGGGGGGGGGGAGGGGGGGGGGCGTGTAGAGCGGCCCCCGACTGGTGCCGCGCCGACCGCGCCACCGCCATTGGGCGCTGATTCTCCACTCTCCGGCAAATTGGCGGACCGGCGTCGGGACATCGTCGTGCAATTCGCGCCCAGCCCGGCGATTCTCCGGCCCTGCGTGGGCTCAGAGAATCCCGCCCGAATGTCAAATTCCACGTGTACTATGATGAAAGCCAGTTGTAGCCCATCCAATACTCGCAACCTATCCACATTTTCTTTGCTTGCTTGACATTCAGACTTTGATGAGCCATGACTTTCTCCAATGGGACATTTGGAAAGCTGAAGCAGTTGTCTTTTCCCCAGCCACAAACTTTGTTCCTTCGCTACCCATTTGAACTCTGCCCTTGATATTGCCTAAGAGGTTTGAGGCTGAACCAGGCTATTCACAATCTCAGTACCTTGTTTGACCATGAGCTGAGCTTCTGACCCCAAACCCACTCCATCAAACCCCTAACTAAACTTATTTGCTGCTGAAATCCATGTCAATGCTTTTGTTACCTCTGAACTGAACTATTTCAATGCTCTCTTTAACAACCTCTTAACTTTCACCCTCCGTCAACTGAGCTTGGTGGCTGGTTAGCTCAGTTGGCTAGACCGCTAGTATATGTGGGTCAGATTAACTCCAACAGCACAGCATTCAACCCTTGTTCCAGCTGAGGTAGACTTGGGCCTGCTTCTGGGCTCTGCCTGTATTGGAAAAAAAATCACAGCAGCATTTTGTCACGGTTTGGCAGATAATTGCCAAAGACCTGCCTTCAGGCAGAGAACTAAAGAAGAAACTGAGCTGAATATAAAACCTGCTGGCCATGTCCTAACCCAAAGGAAGTCTCCTTCACACATTATCACTGTGCTCACTAGCCTACACTGACTCTGGTCCACACTGTTTCAATTTTAACACTCTCATCCTTGTCTTCAAATCCCAATTTATATCCCCTTCCTATCTTTGCACCATCCCTCAGCTGTACAACCCACCAAGAACTTGGCATTCCTCTACCCCTTGCCATTTGTTTGTCTCCAACTTCCAACACCCAGAAATTGGTAGCTATGTGTTTAAATGTCTCAACTTTTAGCTCTGAAGTTCATTCCCTAAATTTCTCTGTCTCTCCAAATTGCTGCTCCTTAAAATATACCCCTTTATTGAATGTTTTTAAATACCTATCGCAATATTTCCTACCTATCGCAATATTTCCTTCTTTGGCTTGGTGTCAATTTTCATCTGATATCACT
The DNA here is from genome assembly GCF_047496885.1 of Scyliorhinus torazame. Classification (NCBI taxonomy): domain Eukaryota; kingdom Metazoa; phylum Chordata; class Chondrichthyes; order Carcharhiniformes; family Scyliorhinidae; genus Scyliorhinus; species Scyliorhinus torazame. The sequence continues at coordinate 193,415,667 of NC_092717.1, forward strand.
CCTGGGATCTCTTACTGTGATAAAGGTAATGTATATATATTTTAAAAATTCATTTACGGGATGTGGGCTTCACTGGCTAGACCAGAATTTATTGCACATCCCTAGTTGCCCTTCAGAAGATTAGTGGTAAGCTGACTTCTTGAACCGCTGCAGTCCTTGAGGTAAATGCAAAGCATTGTCCAAAGATCCAGAGAAAACCTGTAGAAATAGTATAAAGAAAGGAGAACCTCCATATAAAATAAACAACATGATCTTTTGGAATTGGAATATTTCCTTCCAAGTTCTCTCAATTAGCTGCTGCAAGATCAGCAAAACTCATATTTCCATTTCACATTTCTGGGATTTCCTGAATTTCTGACAAGTCATGATGGCCGGAATGAAACCTCTGAGGGAATTTCAACCAACTGGAGTCTATTATACACCATGGTGAATTCCTGTCTGTTTGCAACCTAGATTTAGTTGCAAAACCCAGACCAAAATCACGACAGAGACTCGAAAGGCGTGTGGGTCCCGGAATATGTATTGTGACTGTAAAATTACCAACAATTATCCTCTGAGAAAGTGTCATCAGGGCTCATGATGGAAAGAACGTGATCTGAATGAGGAAGGAAAAGGAATGTGCATCCATGTGTCCCCAAGATGTGCCAACGCATATAATCAAAGACATTTCTATGAAGTGCAGTCATTCTTCCATCAATAAATATGGCACCGACTCTCTATGCAGCAAGGACCCACCAAAACAACGATTAATCTTTTTCTGGTTGTTTTGATTGAGGAAGAAGCATTGAGCAAATCTTTCACTTCTTCAAAGAGTGTTCTGGGATCCTTATGAACCATGGACCAGTGAAAGAGAGGCACCTTGTTTCACATTTTAGCTGAAGAATGGCAACCCCAACAGTACAGCACTCCTGTCGTATTGCGTTGCTACTAGGTCAGGTGTCAGAATATTAAATCAGCTACAGAAAAAATCTGCGATCTGGATAAGAGTTAAACTGCAAAGCCTAGTTTGTGGTGTTAATCAGGTCAGTCATGATCTTATCGAATGGCTGGAGCAGGCCCAAGGCGCCAAGGAGCCTTCTCCGACTCTTAATCATTTTTTTGTATGTTTGTATTTCATGTGGAAGAAAGCTAGGGATGTTCCATTTTATATTGAACTCCATGTTACATCAGGAGTATTAGAGACACAATAATAACATTCATGTTAACACCTTTGTAGATTATTCCTGTGAACCAAGGGTTGGGAACTTTCATTCCTAGCTTCAGGGAACACTGCAAGTTAATGCCCTGGCCAGTTGGCTGGTCCTGGCATGAAACAAAACAAAAGACGTAGTTGTATCTGTTACTGATAAACTACACAGATTCAGCCAAGTTGAACTCAAACAGCAGCCTTATGAATACCTAAGTATTCCCAATCCTTGGGTTGTGCTCATTTAGAGTGGTCTGTCCTCATTCAAGACAAACAAAACTAATGGAGACTCGTAAAGATGATGGGAGTCCACAAGTGTCTGAAACCCAGTTGATCAGACCAATAGGCATTGTTTGTGACATCCAGAGAAAAGAGCCTGCCCTTGTATACAACCTATTCTTGTTTATAAAAAATATTTGCTCATGGGATGTGGGTATCACTGGCTGGCCCAGCATTTATTGCCCATCCCTAATTGCCGTGAACCTGAATGGCTTGGTGGGCCATTTTTCAGAATCAACCGCATTGCTGTAGGCCTCGAGTCACATGTAGGCCAAACCAGGTAAGGATGACAGATTTCCATCCCTAAAGGACATTAGTGAAGCAGATGGGTTTTTACGACAATCAACAATGGTTTCATGGTCATCATTAGACTTTTAATTCCAGATTTTTATTGAATTCAAATTTCACCATCTGCAGTGGCAGGATTTGAATCCAGGGTCCCCAGAGCATTATCCTGGGTCTCTGGATTACTAGGTCCAGTGTTAATACCACCACACCTTTGCCTCCTCCTGTTTAACATGCTCGTGCTTGATGCTGATGGATAATGTAAACATTAACTTCATTGTGTTTCATAACAAGTCTTGTTTGATGAATGAACAGTCACCAGTGTAAATCAAGCTAACTCTAAAGCACGAAAATCACTGCTCCCTCCTCGAGCGATGTTTAAAGCTCAGCTGGGCTCCAAGTTTCCATTTCATTACTGAAAAGCAAATTTGAAATGCATCAAAGTCAAAGGTTAATGAACTAGCTTGCTTCCATGGGACTGGCCCAAGTTTAAATAAACTTCAATTCAACTTCTCCAGTTCCTTCCCTCAGCTCTGTTGCTTTAGAAACAGAAACCTTAGAGCACCTTGGTCTACAAAATTATGAGGGGCATAGACAGAGTGGATAGTCGGAGACTTTTTCCCAGGGGGTCAATTACTAGGGGGCATAGGTTCAAGGTGCGAGGGGCAAGGTTTCGAGGCGATGTACGAGATAAGTTTTTTGCACAGAGGGTAGTGGGTGCCTGGAACCCGTTGCAGGAGGAGGTGGTGGAAGCAGGGACGATAGTGACGTTTAAGGGGCATCTTGACAAATACGTGAATAGGATGGGAATAGAGGGATACAGACCCCGGAAGTGTAGAAGATTTTAGTTTAGACGGACAGCATGGTCAGTGCAGGCTTGGAGGGCCGAAGGGCCTGTTGTAGCCATCTGGGATGGCCACTTCCAGAATACAAAATGGACATTTGCAAAGATTGCAGGGAAAAATAGACAATGTTAAGAAAGCAAGCAGGCACAGAGCCTGTCTGCATATTGGAGAACCAGCTCCCAGACGAGAATGAAACTGTAGGTCCATTAGCATATGGATGGCCCATCTCCGGGACAAAGAAAGATACTTCAGTAACCGATCTGGCTCCAGACCTTGCGGCGCCAGTTCCCCAAACCGAAAGCAGAAAACAAACCAGGCCAACGGCCACCGAGGACGCGCCCAGCCATCAGGGCACCCACCCCTTTATTGGTCAGGATCAATGCGAATGATCAAGAATTGGCCCAATTGATTGGGGCCAAGTTCAAGGCCCGCCCACAAGTGCGCGAAGCCCCTTCGGGTATAAGAAGAAGGCCCCAAGAGAGAATCGCTCTCTTGGAATCGGCTCTCACAGCGGAGAGACCCTTCCACCAGCTACACCAGAACCAAGTAAGTCCAAGGTCAACGCTCGCTACCAGACGGACGACCTTCGCTGTACCCTTCTACCGCTTCGATCCCAGTAGCCTCAAAACCGAACAACGGCCATTGTTCCTCTGACTGAGTGGGCGCCCAAAGCTAAGTATAGGCTTTAGCAGTAGTGGTGGGTGCCCGAAGCTAAGTATAGGCTTTAGCAGTAGTGATAGTTTAGTCTGTAGTATTTTGTGCATGAGTATATATTGCTGTGTATGTAAATAAATAGTATTGACTTTGAACTAACTAACTGGTGTACTGACTCTTTGATCAATATTCGGGTTTGAACCTTATGGCGGTATCGAAAGATACCTGGTGACTCTAAAGCAAACGTAATTAGAATTAAGGAAGACGACCATATTGACCGCCATATTTAGAAACAATGAAAGAGAGCAACATTTACTGGTGACCTCTGACGGGACTCGGCCTAGAAGTGGCCGAGTCATTCCGAGAGAACCCAAATTTGAATTGGAATCCGATTGGTAACAGAAAAACCACAAGTGTAAGACCAATACTGATCAAACCTCCAAGATTCGGAAGTGTGTTATTTGCATGCGTACTAACAGGAATATAAGGCAAACCTGAGAGATTTTGTTGCGTAAAACTGTCGGGGGTTTTGTAGGCCGGAAATTAGCGTAAACTGTACCCGTGTTTACATCACCACTTTATCACCCCCTGTTCCAAATTCAGTAGACCACAGAGATAGAGAAAAATGGCAATGAAGGCAATGGAACGCCTTATAAACCCCCAGGAATTCGAGATCGCAGCGACCAGTAGAGTAGGACAGTGTCCCGTATGGGAAGAAGAGATCAGAAAATATCTCAAAAGGAAAAGATGGCCCCTTTGGAGTGAATTCTGCGCCAATGATGAAACAGGTCCCGGGAGTATAGGGTATACTTGGTGGGAGAACCTGACAGAGATCCATAAGAAGAGCTTGGGGAAAGCTCACAATTGCGAGGCACAGAGGAGGTTGTGAGGCTTCGTAGAGAGATTGAGGAGAGAGACAAGAGTAGTGAAGGAGATGAGAACGGATATGAGAGAGAGAACAAGGAACTGAGAGAGCAGTTAGCGGCGAGGAACAAAGAGGTGGAGGATGCCATGCGGGCACATCAGTCTTGTCTCGCCCATTTGAGCAGCTTTCAGTCCCAATATGACAAAGCCTACCAAGACACACAACGCACGGTGTTGGTAAGACAGGAAACCGAACAACAGTTGAGCAGTTGCAGAAACAGTGCAGTGATTTAAAAGCAGCCCTACGAACACTCCACACTTCCACAACGGAACAAAGGCCGAGCTCGGTAGATCATGCAAAGTGCCGGAAGCAAATTGCAGAATTGTAATCTCTGCTTTCTGTTCAAAATGGGTTTCAGAGCACGTTTGGACCCCAATTAGACCAAGAAAATGGCCCCGATTGACAGGAGTTAAATGAGACTGCCCACAGATATGTACATGGGACATGTACACGGGAGAAACCCCAGAAACGAAAATCACCCCAACCCCCGACTGCACAAGCAGAACACATCCCCATGAATCCTGTATCCACACAGCGCAGGGCCACAACAGAAGGAGACCCAGATTTCCTGTACACGACCCCGTTAGCCGTAACCCAATTACGGGACGCGTGTGATAAGATTACACCGTTCCTACCCACATCGGACCCCCACCAGTTCTTTACTAGTAAAACAGCAGGCGACCATGTACGGCCTGGATAGAAAGGAGCAAGTGAAGCTCACAGTTTTAAGCCTCGACCCTTCAGTCGTGGCAGCCCTTCCCGACCCACAGAATGCAGGAGGAGGCACACTCCAAGAAATGCACACAGCGATCCTAGATGCGATTGGCTATAACAAAGGAGACCCCGTAGAAGGCCTAAACAAGTGTAGGCAGAAAAAGACAGAGCACCCCCCAGCGTTTGCTGGACGCTTGGGGATACATTTTACTGCAGTATTCGGAGAGTTAGCCCGCGCCCATGTGTCCCCAGATAATATGGCCAAATCGACTCGCATCCTAGTCTCTCATGCGACGGAGGCAGGGCAGAGAGCTTGCGCAAATTACGACCCCTCAGACGAGGCCCACAACGAGAAATGAGTGTTAAAGTGATTGTCCCGCACTTGGGAACAGTCCATCCAAGGCAAAACCGCATTTGTTAAAGCAGAGGAAGAATAGGCAGATATGAATCCAGTTAGGACGCACCAGGACCCCGCATAGGTAAATGAGGGCAGGAACAGCCCACAGCAACCCAAATCCCAGGTGTGTTACAATTGTGGACAATTAGGACACTATGCACGAGAGTGCAATGCGCCCCAGAAGCAGCAGAGAAACCAACAGTCGGGCACCCTAAATAAGAATAGGGCAAAGCCAATCCACAGCGTTAGCACCTGTTCTGAGAACACAGATAGGAACAGCACCGACTGATGGTGTTCGGGCTCCCCAACTTGGGTCTGAGACACCCTTTGGGACAAGTCCGGTAGACCGGTAGTGGCAGGCTCAGTTCGGGGACACCCCGTAGAATTTCTCTGGGACACAGGAGGGTCCCGCACCACGCTCAATTCCTCCACAATGTTTCAGCGAGACACGTGGCCCACCACCGACACCATTACACTCAGAGGTTTTACAGACCATTTACAGCAGGGAAACATCACAGCCCCTGTAGCAACCGAGATAGGGAACATTTAAACAAAACACCCCGTATTTCTGGTCGATCTACCCCAGACAGCCGAACACACCTTAGGAATTGACTTCATGAGCTCCCACAACCTCTCATTTAATCCGGTAAACAAATGTGTATGGAGAATGGCAAAGGCAGCACGAGCCCCCGCCACGCTCACAGTTGGAGAGTATGAAAATAGAATCAGCGAAGTAGGAGACTTCTGGTTCGGCCCTCGAGCCATTAGTCAGAACAAACAAGTTAGGGAAGTCCTGCAGCAACACAAAGCAGCATTTGCACAGCACAAGCACGACTGTGGCAAGATCGCTGGCTTAGTGAATGTTACAGGTCCCGACACCAGACCCCAAAAGCAGTACGGTTTTCGCCAAGAAGCAGAGGGAGAAATCTCAAAAGTAATACAGAGTTTGCTGGATCAAGGCGTACTCCAATCAGTAGCCTCCACGAATAACGCACCAATTTGGCCCGTCAGGAAACCCGATGGATCATGGCGACTGACCATTGATTACCGGGAACTGAACAAAGTAACCCCAGTAGCAGCCCCCACCATAGCCACGAGTCCCGAGACCATGCTCAAACAGGGACTACAGTCAAAAATGTTTCCGGTTTTGGATATTAGCAATGGCTTTTGGTCCATTCCATTGGATAAAGCGTGCCAATATAAATTCGCTTTCACATTCCAGGGACAGCAGTCTACGTGGATGTGCCTTCCACAAGGCTTCCACAACTCCCCCTCCATTTTCCACCGACAGCTGGCAAATGGTTTAGCAAAGTTTTCCCGACCCAATTGTCTGGTCCAATATGTAGATGATCTGCTACTACAGACGGACACAAAGGGAGAGCACATTTCGCTTCTGGCCGAACTTTTAGGACTCCTACAACAAATTGGCTGTAAAGTGAACCCCAAGAAGGTGCAGATTTTACAGGAAAAAGTGATTTACTTTGGAACAGTAATCACACATGGCAAACGCAAGATCGAGCAGAAAAGAATCGACTCGATCGTCAAATTACCCCTGCCCCATAATGTCTCAGCCCTCCGGTCATTTCTAGGACTGGTTGGCGACTGCCAAAACCATATCGACGGTTTTGCCACAAAAGCAGCGCCTCTATCCGAACTTCTCAAGAAACAAGCACCTTGGGAATGGCTTCCACAGCACATGGATGTCGTGGATGCTTTAAAAAGAGCCCTCAGCACAGCATTATTGGTCCACTTTCCCCGTACGCAATTGAGGTTGCAACTACCGACCGAACCCTTTCGGCCGTGCTCCTCCAGGAACGACATGATCAATTAGGCCCCGTGGCATACGCTTCACGCGTGTTAGACCCGGTGGAGCAAGGATTTCCTGCCTGCGAAAGGCACCTGCTCGCAGTTTTTTGGTCAGTACAATACTTCGCCTACATTACAGGACTCAACCCCATCACCATTCTCACTGAACACATCCCAACACAGCTACTACTAGATGGTCGACTTAAAAATGGCACAGTCAGCCAGATCCACGCAGCCTGTCTTTTACAGGGACGGGACATCACGGTTAAGAGAACCAAGACCCTCACTTTCCTAGCCGATAACTTACAATATGCAGGTACCCCACATGAGTGTGAGATCATCACCTCAAAGCATAATACAGGACCCTTTATACCAAAGTCAGCCCCCAGGAATGCAGGTACTACACCCCAGAGATCCCAACCCACAGCCACATGCGCACCCCTTAGAATTTATGTGGACGGCTGCTCCACAGTTTTAAATGGGAAAAGAATGATTGGTTTCAGTATTTATGTAGAGGACGCGCAGGGACGCGCCCTAGAAGAGATTTCGTTGAAATTGCCAGGACATTTAGGCTGGCAGGCAGCAGAACTGGCAGCCATAGCATATATTGTGGACCACCCCGACTCGTTTCCGACCCCAGCCGACATATATTCGGACAGTTTATATGTCTGCAACAGTTTAACAGAATTCCTACCCCGGTGGGAAATTAGAGGATTCGTTTCCTCAGACGGAAAGCCCCTCCCCTCAGCCCCATTCATAGATTATCATAGAATTTACAGTGCAGAAGGAGGCCATTCGGCCCATCGAGTCTGCACCAGCTCTTGGAAAGAGCACCCTACCCAAGGTCAACACCTCCACCCTATCCCCATAACCCAGTAACCCCACCCAACACTAAGGGCAATTTTGGACACTAAGGGCAATTTATCATGGCCAATCCACCTAACCTGCATATCTTTGGACTGTGGGAGGAAACCGGAGCACCCGGAGGAAACCCACGCACACACGTGGAGGATGTGCAGACTCCACACAGACAGTGACCCAAGCCGGAATCGAACCTGGGACCCTGGAGCTGTGAAGCAATTGTGCTATCCACAATGCTACCGTGCTGCCATTACTCCAGCATATTCTGAAACCGGCCAAAGACCGTAAATATGGAATCATCAAAGTTCGCAGTCACCATCGTTCCTCCCCCCCGGTAACGTTAAAGCAGACGCCCTAGCGAAAGCAGTTTCCTGACATGGTCACTTTTGGAAGCCCCCCGAAAGCGCCCCAGTACACGCGGTTCAGGTCTCACAGACCAACATTCAAGATTTGGCAAAGGTTCAAAAGGAAGATGAGAAGCTCAGGGAAGTTTTAAAAGACATCTTCCCAGCCCCTTATGATAAATTTAAAAACGCGATAACCAAACATGACGATGTGATTTTAAAAGACAGCATTTATCTAGTCGCCAGCCAGGACAAGAATCAAATTATTTGTCAGTTCAATGACAATCATGGACACCAGGGCATTGAACCCACCCTGGCCCCCACCTCAGACCCCTCTGCTGGTGGCCTGATTTAAAAGCCAATGTTACCCATTACATTGAGAATTGCTTAATCTGTGCCCAGAACAATCCAGACAGATATGCAAAAAATGCTCAGCTAAATCACACCCGCCCCGTTAATGGCCCCTGAATGAATTTGCAAATAGATTATATAGGACCCCTACCCCCCTGCAGAAATAGTTTTAAGTATGTGTTGGTGGTCATCGACACCTTCACAAAATGGGTGGAAACGTTTCCATCCAGAACAAACACTGCCAAAACGACAGCTAAAATCCTAACCCAGCACATCTTTACAAGATGGGGCCTCCCACGCAGTCCGATCAAGACTCCCATTTTACAGGACGAGTGATGAAAAATGTCCTCACAATTTTCGGAATAAAGCAAAAGTTTCATAGAGCATACCACCCCCAATCAAGTGACATTGTAGAAAGGATGAACAGAACTCTAAAAGCCACTCTCAGAAAAATGGTGCAACAGCACAACAGCACATGGGACACAGTTCTCCCATTTGCATTAATGTTCATTCGAAACACGGTATCCACGTCCACAGGATACACCCCCCACACCCTCATGATCGGACGCCCTATGAAAGGGACAGAATATTTATTAGGACTGGAGTTGGCTAGCCCCACAGTCACTGCCCTCACGCATGAGAAAGCAGTACAACAAGTTATAGAGAATGTGAAGGCTGCCCAGCTTGCAGCAGCAGTCAGGCTAGGAACCCGCAAGAAGCAAAGCAAGGCTTGCTTTGACAAAACGGTACACGCCACCGAGTTTGCAGTAGGACAGCAAGTGATGCTATCCCTATACAACCCCAGTTCATTCCTTTCCCCCAAATTTTCTGGACCGTACTCCATCTCAGATAAAGTCAGCCCCTCTGTGTATAAAATCACCTATCCAAATGGCAAGTCTGGGTGGTTCCACATAAACCAGCTTAAGGCTTATGGCTCGCAGAACAACCATGCACACCACATCTCACTTGCAGCAGCAGATGAGCAGGCCCCGCCCACGAATGACATATTTCTACCCTTCCTCAACCTGTCCAGCCCATCCACAGACACGACTTCGACTCCACCCCCAGAGGCATGACTCCGCCTCTCCCTTCCTTCAACCAGCAGCGACAGCGATAGCGATAGCGGCAGCCCCAGCAGACCACGTTACGATTACACCCCTGCACCAGGCCCCACTATCAACGAATCTGAACATGATTCCAGCGACCCCTTCGAGATCACATACATTAAAGCCCCTGACCTAGGCCCACCGCCCGACGATTACGGATTAAACCTTTGCAGCTCCAACCTCGACACAAGGTTCTGGCACTGAGACAATTTGTTCAGGCTCATCCGGAATGATGAGATGGACCCCAATTTGCTCCAAGCAGCTTTAGCAAGCCTACTCCAGTCAAGAGTATGGCAGCCGGGAGAAGATGATAACATAGAGTCTGACTCCCACCAAACGAATCCCTTTGCGACTCTGCTCGCTTTAGAGCAATGAGGTGTCCAGATGATGGTAAAATAGAACCGATGGAGAGTTACGGTGTCCTTTCTGATGGAACCTGCACCATGTTTGTAATGCATGCTTGTTTGTTATTGTGAATGTTGAATGTTGTTTGTTAATTTAAAGTTTTCATGGCCCCACGCCACGTCTTGGTGCAGGCAGAACTACCCTTCTGATTCCCAATGGCTGTTAGAGGAATTAGTTTGTCGGCAGACAACCAATCATAACTACCCTCCTGATTTGAAGGTAATCACGAGAGACCCCCACGACGACCACATATTCGTTCCATTCTTGCCGGTCGCTCAGGCAATGGAGAAACGGCACTGGTCCCCACCCTGCCTGAGGACCCCCCTCTGGTCAGCTACGCTTGGGTAAAACACATACGGCACTGGTCATTATCCAACACAGGAATTCCACCCATTCTTACCCGCCGCGGCCCATACGCATCCCATTTCTCTCTTTAAGTTCAAAACTCTTTTGTTTCTTTATGGCAACCCTTAGGTTGTTTCCAGATGCTATTTACATCCTCAAACACTAGGATGGTAGATCACACAGGCTGCGAGATGGCTTGCACTGTGTCAGTATTTTTCTCGGATGTCTTGTCCCCAAATATATGGTTTAAAAAAAAATAAAAAATGAGGGAGTCACAGATGGTGACCAATTATAATGGGTAATTGGCAATAAAGGACAGACAGACATACAGACAAGATCTTAAGCAAGATAATAACAGAAATTATGCTTGTGTCCACAGAACTCGGGAACCTCAGAAGAAGGAAAGATGAAGACAACCATCATGCTCTACAGTTGGATCTTAGTGGGATCACTCCAGTTGCGCGCGGATGCTACCCTCCAACCGCTTTAAGCGAATTAAAGTACATCCGTTTTTTTGTGTGTGTTCATTTTGTTTGAATAAAGAAGTGTAAAACTCTGTGCTTGACTGCCAAGCTAGAGACCTGCGTTACTGCTATTGTACAGTTTAAAATGTTGTAAATTATTTTGATTGATTGAGGTTAGTTTAGTGAAGGACAGTTAGAGGTTCCAGTTTTTTAAATTTTGTAATGCATGCCTGAATGTCATAGCGCCCCGTAGAATTTTATAATGATGTATGTACATAAAATAATTTAGGTAAAAGTTGCAATTCATAGGACAGAGCAGTGTTGAGCCTATCAAGTGCTTATGGGTGCCCGACTTAGGAGGAGAACGAAGATGACGCGGTAATTTGATCCTTCACGCTTCGCGTTGAGGATTACAAGGAGGGTGTGTAGCCATCTGGGATGGCCACTTCCAGAATACAAAATGGACATTTGCAAAGATTGCAGGGAAAAATGGACAATGTTAAGAAAGCAAGCAGGCACAGAGCCTGTCTGCATATTGGAGGAACAGCTCCCAGACGAGACTGAAACTGTAGGCCCATTAGCATATGGATGGCCCATCTCCGGGAACAAAGGAAGATACTTAAGTAACCGATCTGGCCCTAGACCTCGCGGCGCCAGTTCCACAAACCGAAAGCAGAAAATGAAGCAGGCCAACGGCCACCTAGGGCGCGCCCAGCCATCAGGGCACCCAACCCTTTATTGGTCAGGATCAATGCGAATGATCAAGAAATGGCCCAATTGATTGGGGCCAAGTTCAAGGCCCGCCCACAAATGCCCGAAGCCCCCTTCGGGTATAAGAAGAAGGCCCCAAGAGAGAATCGCTCTCTTGGAATCGTCTCTCACAGCGGAGAGACCCTTCCACCAGCTACATCAGAAGCAAGTGAGTCCAAGGTCAAGGCTCGCAACCAGACGGACAACCTTAGCTGTTCCCCTCTACCACTTCGACTCCAGCAGCCTCAGAACCAAACAACGGCCATGTTCCTCTGACTGAGTGGGCGCCAGAAGCTAAGTATAGGCTTTAGCAGTAGTGATGAGAGAGGCACACACTCTGAGAGAGGCACACACTCCGAGAGAGGCACACACTCCGAGAGAGACACAGAGAGAGAGACACACACTCCGAGAGAGGCGCACACTCCGAGAGAGGCACACACTCCGAGAGAGACACAGAGAGAGAGACACACACTCCGAGAGAGACGTAGAGAGAGAGACACACACTCCGAGAGAGGCGCACACTCAGAGAAATGAAATGAAAATCACTTATTGTCACAAGTATGTTTCAAATGAAGCTACTGTGAAAAACCCCTAGTCGCCACATTCCGGCGCCTGTTCGGGGAGGCTGATACAGTCCGCTTTACGGATGGGGAGTTGGTGGTAGGCGGATTTGAGGTCTACCGTTGAGAAGACCCGGTACTGTGCAATGCCTCCAATGCCGCACAGCTTCAACAATAGCTTGGGCCTCTTTTTCGACAGATGAGTGCCGAATTTCTGAGGCATGAAGGGTGCGGGAAAAGAATGCCACGGGTCTGCCTGCCTGATTTAGGGTGGCGGCTAGGGCGACGTCTGATGCGTCGCTCTCCATTTGAAAGGGCAGCGTCTCGTCTACTATCGGCTCTGATACGGGCAAAGGGTTGTTGAGCCTCGGCCGTCAGGGGAAAATGGGTGGACTCTATGAGTGGGCGGGCCTTGTCCGCATAGTTTGGGATCCACTGGGCGTAATACGAAAAGAACCCCAGGCATTGTTTGAGGGCCATGGGGCAGTGGGGAGGGGGAGCTCCATGAGGGGGCGAATGCGGTCGCGATTGGGCCCCAGAACTCCGTTCTGGACCACATAGCCGAGGATGGCTAAGCGGTTCATGCTGAACACGCACTTCTCCTTGTTGGAGGTGAGGTTTAGGAGAGTGGAAGTGTGGAGAAATTTGGCAAGGTTGGCATCGTGGTCCTGCTGATCATGGCTGCAGATGGTGACGTTGTCTAGGTACAGAAAGGTGGCCCGCAAACCGTACCGGTGGACTATTCGGTCCATTTCCCTTTGGAAGACCGAGAGCCCGTTGGTGACGCCGAAGGGAATGCTGAGGAAGTGATAGAGGCGACCATCTGCCTCGAAGGCAGTGTATGGACCGTCCGCTTTACCGATGGCGAGCTGGTGGTAGGCGGATTTGAGGTCGACCATTGAGAAGACCCGGTACTGTGCAATCTGATTGACCAAATCAGATATGCGTGGGAGGACGTACGCGTCAAGCTGCGTGTATCGATTGATGGTCTGGCTGTAGTCCACGACCATTCTGTGTTTCTCCCAGTTTTAACTATTACAATTTGGGCTCCCCAGGGCTGTTGCTGGCCTCGATGATGCCTTCCTGAAGCAGCCGCTGGACCTCGGACCTGATGAAGGTCCTGTCCTGGGTGCTGTACCGTCTGCTCCTGGTAGCGACGGGTTTGCAATCCGGGGTTAGATTTGCGAAGAGGGAAGGTGGATCGACCTTTAGGGTCACGAGGCCGCACACAGTAAGGGGTGGTGGGGGCCCGCCGAATTTCAGGGTTGGGCTCTGGAGGTTACACTGGAAGTCCAGGCCAAGTAATAAGGCAGCATAGAGATTAGGGAGGACATAGAGGCGGAAGCCGCTGAATTCTACGCCCTGGACCGTGAGTGTGACCGTACAGTACCCCCGGATCGCCACGGAATGGGATCCAGAGACCAGGGAGATTCTTTGATTGGTGGGGTGTGTGCAAGGGAGCAGCGCCTTACCGTTTCCGGGCGGATGAAGCTTTAGGTGCTCCAGGAGTCCAGCAGCCAAGTGGTCACGTGTCCATCGATTTTAACGCTGGTTAATGCGGTAGCCAGGTTGTGCGGACGAGACTGGTCGATGGTCACTGAGGCGAGTCGTGGTTGGTCGTCGCTGGTGTCGGATGATGGGGTGCCCGGGGGGCATGGGTCCTGGAACGCTGGTGGTGCCCATGTGCCGTGGGGGAGACAAGATGGCGGCGCCTGAAGATCTTGGGGAGGACAAAATGGCGGTGCCCATGGGCCGCATGTGGCGGGGGTTGAAAAAGATGGCGGTGCCCATGGGCCTTACGTGTTGCGCGGAGGGGAAGGTGACGGCACCCACTGGCCACGCTTGGTCTGAGGGGGAGAAGATGGCAGCGCCCACTGGCCGCACGTGGTCCGGGGAAGTGAAGATGGCGGCGCCCATTGTCCGTAAACTGCGCGGGCCTGGCACACCGCGGCAAAGTGCCCCTTCTTACCGCAAGCCTTACAAAGGGCAGCGTGAGCCGGGCAACGTTGGCGGGGGTGTTTCTGCTGGCCGCAAAAGTAACATCGGGGACCCCCGAGGTTCGCTGGCTGGCGCATGGCACAGGCGTATTGGCTTGGTAAGGCCCCCGCTGGGGCGGCCTTCTGTGGGCTCCACGATGCGTAGGAGGGGTGGGCCGTGCGGCTGGGGGTGTCGGCCTGGATATTGCGCGAGGCGACCGTCATAGAGAGCGCCAGCTTCTTTGTCTCTGTGAGATCGAGTGTGGCCCCTTCTAGAAGTCGCTGGCGTATGAGGTCCGACCCAATCCCCGTAACAAAAGCGTCCCGCATAAGGAGGTTTGAATGTTCCGTGGTCCTAACGGCCTGGCAGTCACAATCCCGGATGAGTGGGATTAGGGCCCGCCAGAAGTCTTCTATGGATTCACCAGGGAGTTGAAAGCGAGTGGTGAGTACGTGCCTGGTGAAGAGCGTGTTCGTCTTCTGGGCGTAATTTTCTTTGAGTAGCGTCATGGCTTTGGCGTAGTTTGGCGCGTCTTGGATCAGCGGAAAGACGTTGGAGCTCAACCTCGAGTACAGTATCTGTATTTTCTGAGCCTCCGGAACAGGGCTTGGCGCCGAGTTGATGTACGCCTCGAAACAAGCTAGCCAGTGCTGAACGTCCTTTTTGGCGTCGCTTGATTGCGGATCCAGCTGCAGGTGATCCGGCTTGATACGGAGGTCCATCTTCTGAAAATCTTGGAGCAATAAATTGATGCACGATCAATTGCACAAAGACGAGACTTGAATACACCTGAGGCTTTATTGCTCTAAGATGTGTGGCCTCCCACAGCAGCTGGCGAAATGGCTGCTGCGTGGAGGAAACACATATTTATACTCCGCTTACTGGGCAGAGCCAGCAGGCAGGGACTACTGTCGTACCTGTAGTATAGGTCCTATCATACATCACCTAATATAGGTGCAACAGTGGTATACCACACACCGTTCAAAATGTATCTCCTAATCCCATTTGAAAACAGTACATATTAATAACTTTTAAGGTGAAAATTCTGAAATGAAAATGTTTGAATCTGGGAGAGTCCAATGTGTTTATCTGAAATCTGTCACTACTTTTTAATTAAGGCTTCAAGTTCTTTAACTGAGTTGGCATTTCTTGCTAAAAGAGTTGAACTTTGATGAATATATTTCCATGGTTTAATTTTCACAGTCTGTATTTCTTATTTTCTTTCACGTGGAAGTTAAAGGATTGAATTTGATGGTCCCTGTCACTAGTTTCCCTTCTTCCATTCTCATTATTTATTTGTTCATTAACAGTCACTTGGATAACTCAATAAAAAGTTTCCTCCAATTTTTTTCCCATTTCATGCATTCACTGAACGCAGTTGAGTCAACAATACAAATTACACAATTGGCCTCACTGCTACTCCGCCTCATTATCTTACATAAGAACATAAGAACTAGGAGCAGGAGTAGGCCATCTGGCCCTTGGAGCCTGCTCCGCCATTCAATGAGATCATGGCTGTTCTTTTGTTGATTCAGCCCCACTTTCCAGCCCGAACACTATAACCCGTTATTCCTGTATTCTCCAAAAAACTATCTATCTTTATCTTGAAAACATTTAATGAAGGAGCCTCAACTGCTTCACTGGGCAGGGAATTCCATAGGTTCACAACTCTTTGGGTGAAGAAGTTCCTCCGAAGGCAATAACTGCAGTCACCTCACTTCACTCTGTGTGAAGCATTTTGAGCGACTTCACAGATGTGATATTGTACCAAGCAAGCCAGTCGTTGTTCACTCATTGACACCTGCCGAAAACTCAAATGAAAGAAAATGTTTGTGAATGAAGGACTGTGATTTGATGTGGTAGTTCTCCCAATCAAATTGCTAACATTCACCACCTAAATTCATTCTCTCAGAATAACCTTCCAGAAGAAGTAGCAGAGGCCTGATGAGTGTGGTACAGTACCCACAGGATGGAATTCGGTGGGGAGATTCCAATCTTCACAGGACCTACCATGGATTTCCTGAGGTTTTCTTTCATAGAATTTAGGCATCATTAGCAAGGTCAGCATTTGTTTCCCCTCCCCAGTTGTCCTTGAGAATGTGCTGGTGAACCTTCTTGAACTGCTACAGTTCATTTGCCTTTCTCGATAGCTGCACCGAGAGTCAAAACTATTTGTTGACTCTTGCTGCTTTTATTGCTCACTTTCAAAGTGCTGCTCTGTGCCTGAAGTAACACACCACAAAAAGCAGCCATTTAAGTTTTCCCTTTTCCACACACCCTCCTCCTTCCTGCCTTCCTGTTGGATATTTCCTCCTCTTTTGGTATAGTAAGGCAGTTTGGGTTACACAGCCTCATATAGCTGTTGGGAAGTAGAAATTACTGTTGACCATGTTTTCTGCCTCAAATTTCTGCCTCTGGGATTGTATTAACGCCTCTATTTGAACAGCGAAAAGATAAGCTTGACGTGGTGTTATTGAACAGTGGCAATGGGGAATTTTATCCAGCAGTTTGCCTGACAACGTCAATCCTTTCCTAATTCCCAGAAAAATAAATGAGTGCTCTTAATGGTTTCCAAATTTGCCAAACTGACGACTGGTTCATAAGACAAAAGAATACTTGAAATAATTCAGTTAATGGCAATTGAGACTGGGACTTCCATATCTACAGAGAAGGGAGTGAACATCCACAGGCTGACACCATAGACATGCTGGGGGTGATTTTACACCCGCGTTCGCCCTGAGTGCAAACGGCGATAGGAGTGCAAAATCCCACAAGAAGTTTCCATTTTCCCTGCCCTTCGCTGGTGATGTTAAAAGGTTCTCATCCAGTCACACCCTCATTTCAATACATTGTAATAAATTATGATATAATTAAGGGCTTCCCTGCCATATATTCCACCCACATTTCTTTGTTGTTTGTTGTTCCTGCGTGCTGAAATCATCTCATGTCAGTGAGGTTTACAACAGGTATTTAAAACATGAAGCAGGCGGAGGGAACCTGCCAGAGGTGCAAAGGTAAGTGTAGCCCCTGGGGGGAGAGGGGCATGCCTGGCAGTACTCTGGCACTGCCCCCCGTGTCAAGGTTCAGTGCCGGGGGCAATACCTTGGGGTTCCCTCTCGGGAGCTCCATTGGGGAGGGGCTCTGTTTATGTGTGTGGGGATTGCCCCAGTGCATGTTGGGGTTTGTCCCTGTATCTGTGGGGGGAGGGGGGATTTGCTTTTAACACCAATCAGGGCGCCCTTTAAAAAGGTATGGTAGCACTGTTGCTTCACAGCAGGTTCAATTCCCATCTTGGGTGACTATCTGTGTGGAGTCTGCACGTTCTTCCCGTGTCTGCATGGGTTTCCTCCGGGTGCTCTGGTTTCTTCCCGCAAGTTCCGAAATATGTGCTTGTTAGGTGAATTGGACATTCTGTATTCTTCTTCAGTATACCTGAACAGGCGCCGGAGTGTGGCGACTAGGGGATTTTCACATTAACTTCATTGAGGTGTTAATGTAAGCCTACTTGTGACACTAATAAAGATTATTAAAAGGCACGCTGATCTCTGTGCAGCCAGCATTTCAGGCTCTATCTGGTCCCAACACGACAATGTGATGCCGTCAGACACATGCATCTTTTGTTTTCTCTAAGTGCTGCAGTGAAGGGGAGCTGCACGCTGGTCTCTACGGCAGAGCCAGCACTGAGAGACAATAATTGGAAAATTTCACCCACTGCCTATATGTTTCTTTACATGCACAAAAGACTGCTTAATAAGATAAGAGTCCATGTTGGCGGGGATAGTATGTTAAAATGGCTAGAGGATTAGCAAACTGATCGGAGACAGAGTTGGGAAAATAGGGCCATTTCCACAATGGCCAGCTATAACTAGTCGAGTGCCACAGGGGTCAGTGGCGGAGCCACAATTATTACAAATATATTAATGATTTGGACAAGGTAAGTGAATGCATTATTGCCAATTTTAAGAATGAACAAACTTGGTGGGAAGGCAAATGGTGAGCCTACAGAGGGATATAGTCAGCTTAAGTAAGTGGGCAAAAATTTAGCAGGTGGAATACAATATAGGAAAATGTGAAGTTATTCACTTTGGTAGGAAGAATAAAGAAGCTGAATGCTATCTAAATGGAGAAAGACTGCAGAAAGCTGCAGCACAGAGGGTTTTGGGCATAAATCACAAAAAGCTAGTATGCAGGTTCAGCAGGTAATAGGGAAGGCAAATGAAATGATGGTCTTTATTTCAAAAGGGAATGGAGTATAAAAATCAGGAAGTCTTGCTAAAACTATACAAGGTAGTAGTTAGAACAGAAGAATATAAGAACATAAGAAATAGGAGCGGAAGTAGGCAATTCAAGCCCGCTCCGCCATTCAACACGACCATGATGATCCCTCCATGGCATCAACTCCACTTTCTTCAATCCATTACTAATTAAATATCTATCTTTCTCCGCCTTAAATTTACTTAATGTTCCGGCATCCCCCAAATTCCAGGGTAGTGGATTCCACAGATTCAGGTCCCTTTGAGAGAAATAATTTCTTCTCATCTCGGTTTTAAATGTGTTGCCCCTTATCCTAAAACTGTGACCTCTTGTTCTAGATTGCGCCACAAGAGAAAGCATTTCCTCTACATCTACTTTGTCAATACCTTTCCTCTTCTCATTTACCTCAATTAGATCTCCTCTCATTCTTCTAAACTTGAGAAAGTATAGGCCTAAACCACTCATTCCATAAGACCATAAGACCATAAGACATAGGCCGTTCGGCCCATCGAGTCTGCTCCGCCATTCAATCATGACTGATATTTTTCTCATCCCCATCCTCCTGCCTTCTCCCCATAACCCCTGAACCCCTTATTAATCAAGAACCTACCTATCTCAGTCTTAAATACACTCAGTAACTTGGCCTCTACAGACGTCTGCGACAATGAGTTCCACAGATTCACCACCTCCTGGCTGAAGAAATTTCTCCTCATCTCTGTTTTAAAGGATCGTCCCTTCAGTCTGAGGCTGTGCCCTTGGGTTCTAGTTTCTCCTACTGGTGGAAATATCCTCTCCATGTTAAGACAACCCCCTCAATCGAGTGACCCTCTGAACTGCCTCTAATGCAACCATATCCCTCCTCAAATAAGGGGACCAAAACTGGACACAGTACTCTAGGTGCGGTCTCACTAAAGGCATGTACAGTCGCAGAAACAGTTCCCTACTTTTATACTCTATTCCTTTCACAATAAAGGCCTTAATGTGCCTTCCTTATTATGTACCTGCATGCTAGATTTCTGCGATTCGTGCAGAAGTACACCCTGATCCCTCTGCACTGAAGCACTGTGAAGCTTCTCCCCATTTAGATAATAAATTGGCTTTCCAATAGATAACCTCATACTAATCCACATTAAACTCCATTTACCAAATTATGGCCCACTCACCTAACCTATTTCTTTCCATTTGTAAATTTCTTATTTCCTCATTGCAACTCACTATCCACCTATTTTAGTGTCATCTGCAAATTTGGCTGTCGTACCTTCTATCCCTAGATCTAACTCATTAATATATATTGTAAAAAGTTGAGGCCCGAGGACCGAACCCTGTGGCACCCCACGAGTTACATCTTGCCAGCCATTAATCCCGAGTCTGTCTTCTGCCAGTTAGCAAGTCTTCTATCCAAGATAATAAATTACCCCTAATCCCATGAGATCTTACCTTGTGTAGTAACATTTTATGCGGCACCTTATCAAATGCCTTGTGGAAGTCCAAGGGCTGGATTTTCCGCCCACTGACGCCAAAATCTCGTTCGGCTACGGGACGGAGAATCCGTTCTGGCGCACAAAATCCGGAGCGGCGCCAGTTCTTCAATTCTCCACCTCCCCGAAAATCGACGTACTCGTGAACTGCGCCACGCTGAGTATGCACCGCCTCAGGCCATTGCCTGAGGCCTGCCCCGCGATGCTCCGTCCAATACCGGCTGGATTCCCGACGGGGTGGGACTGGTGTGGTCCCACCGTCCATGATCGTCGTGTGGTGGCTGCGGACTCAGTCTGGGGCCACCACAGTCGGGGAAGGGCTGATTGGCGGGTGGGGGGGGCTTCATTCGGGGCTGGGGGTAATGTGTGCGGGCGGTCCGGGGCGCTTGGGTGGTGCGGGGCGCTCGAGTGGCCAATGCAGGGCACTATTTTGCCATTCCTGGTCTGCGTGCTGTGTCCGACATGGAGCATGGCAAGGCCGCTGGAGTTCGCCACCGTGCGCATGTGCGGCCTCTGTCCAGGAAGTGTAGGGGACCGTATCGGCAGCTAGATCTGCGAGCTCTACGACGTCAGTCTGCTAGCCCCCAGCAAGATGGGGAATCTGTGGCCTTTGGATGCCAGTTTCCCTGGTGTAAAAGACCACAGGTTTCCTGACGACGTGGGGACTTAGCGCCAAAAACGGAGAAACCAGCCCCAGATATATTATACCTACAGGATGTCCATTATCCATTTGGCTTGTTACATCTGTGAAGAACTCTCACAAATTAGTCAAACATGATTTATCTTCATAAAACCGTACTGACTCTGATGGATTGCATTTGGACTTTCTAAATGTACTGTTATCACTTCCTCAATAACGGTTTCGAGCAATTTTTAAAAAAAAAATCATTTTATTGGATGTGGGTGTCGCTGGTTAGGCCAGCATTTATTGCCCATACCTAGTTGCCCTTCAGAAGGGTGTGGTGAGTTGCTTTCTTGAACCACAGCAGTCCTTGAGGTGTAGGTACATCCACTGTGCTCATAGAGAGGGAGTTCCAGGATGTTGCCCCAGTGAAGTGAAGGAACGGCAATATATTTCCAAATCAAGGTGGTGAGTGACTTGGAGGGGAACCTCCAGGTGGTGGGGTTCCCAGGCATCTGCGGCTCTTGTCCTCCTAGATGGTAGTGGTCGTGGGTTTGGAAGGTGCTGTCTAAGGGACCTTGGTGAGTTACTGCAGTGAGTTGCTGCGGTGCATCTTGTAGATGGCACACACGGCTGCCACTGTTCATCGGTGGTGAAGGGTTTGAATGTTTGCGGAAAGGAGGGCAATCAAGCGGGTTGCTTTGTCGCGGATGCTGTCAAGCTTCTTGAGTGCTTTTGGAGCTGCACTCACCCAGGCAAGTGGAGAGTATTCCATTACACACCTGACTTGTGCCTTGTAGCTGGTTGACAGGCTTTGGGGGGTCAGGAGGCGAGCTATTCGCCAATTGATTCCTAGTTTTTGACCTACCCTGGTACCCACAGTATTAATATGGCTAGTCCAGTTCAGTTTCTGATCAATGGTAACCCCCAGTATATTGATTTTGGGGGATTCAGTGATGGCAATGCCATTGAATGTGAAGGGACAATGGGTAGATTATCTCTTGTAGGAGATGGTCATTGCCTGGCACTTGTGTGGCATGAATGTAACTTGCCACTTGTCTGCCCAAGTCTGGAAATTGTCCAGGTCTTGCTGCATTTGGACATGGACTGCTTCATTATCTGAGGAGTCGCAAATGGTTCTGAACATTGTGCAGTCATCTGCAAACATCCTCACTTCTGATCTTATAATGGAAAGAAGCAGCTGAAGATAGTTGGTCCTAGGACACGACACTGAAGAACTCCTGCAGTGATGTCCTGTAGCTGAGGTGATTGACTCCCAACCACGACAACCATCTTTCTTTGTGCCAGGTATGAGTCCAACGATCGGAGAGTTTTACCCCTGACACTGTCTGCACAAGGACTGTGAGTTGGTCACTTCTACCAATACTGTCGTGGACAGGTGCGTCTGCTGCAGGCAGATTGGTGAGGATGAGGTCAGGTATGTTTTCCCTTTTGTTGGTTTCCTCACCGCCTGCTGCAGTCCCAGTCTAGCAGCTATATTTTTTTGGACCCGGCCAGCTCGGTCTGTGGTGGTGCTCTTGAGCCACTCTTGGTGATGGACTTTGAAGTCCCCCACCCACGGGCGGCACAGTGACGCAGTGGTTAGCACTGCTGCCTACGGTGCTGAGGACCTGAGTTCGATCACGGCCCTGGGTCACTGTCTGTGTGGTGTTTGCACATTCTCCCGTGTCTGCGTGGGTTTCACCTCACAACCCAAAGATGTGCAGGTTCGTGGATTGGCCACACTAAATTGCCCCTTAATTGGAAAAATAATAATTGGGTACTCGTAAATTTATTTTTAAAAAGGAATTCCCCCACCAAGAGCATATTCTGTGCTCTTGCCACCCTCAGTGCTTCCTCCAAGTAGTGTTCAACAGAGAGGCGTATTGATTCATCAGCTGATGGTGGCCAGTACATGGTAGTTTGTAAGTAAGGAGGACTTTGCAGGGTTGGCAGGGCTGGGTTGACTGTTGTCGTTTCCGGTGCCTGTTTCGATGCTGGATGGTCTGATTGGTTTTATTCCTTTTTTGTGTTTTCGTAGCAGTTGAATACAACTGAGTGGCTTGCTGGGCCATTTCAGACGGCATTTAAGAATCAACCACATTGCTGTGGGTCTGGAGTCACATGTCGGCCAGATCAGGTGAGAACGGTAGATTTCCTTCCCTAAAGGACATTAGTGAACAAGATGGGTTTTTACCACAATCGACAATGGTTTCATGGTCATCATTAGACTTTTAATTCCAGATATTTTATTTTATCCCAATGATAGATGTTAAACTAACTGGCCTATAGTTTCCTACTTTCTGCCATTCTCCCTTTTTGAATACATTAGCATTCTTCCAATCCACTGGAATCTTTCCCATATCCAGGTAATTTTGGAATATTATAACCAATGGATCTACTATTTCCACTGTCACTTGCTTTAAGGCCCTAGGATGTAGGCCATCAGGCCCTGGGGACTTATCTTCCTTCAATCCCAAGAGTTTGTTGATTACTTTTTCCCTATTGATGATAATTGTTTTAAGTTCCTCCATTCTATTACCTCCACATTATCTGTCACTATTGGGATTGTACTAGTATCTTTCACTCTGAAAATTGAGGCAAAATATTGATTTAGCATCCCTTCCGTTTCTGTGTTCCCCACTATTTACTCCCCGCTCATCCGCCAAGGGACCAACATTCACTTTAGCTACTCTCTTGCCTTTTATACACTGATAGAAGCTTTTGCGATCCTTTTTTTATATTTTGCATTAGCTATCTTTCATAATTTACCTTTGCTCTTTTTATTACTTTTTTTACGACCTTTTATTGATCTTGAAAAGTTTCATAATTTTCCAGCCTGTCACTGGCCTTTGTAGTATGGTATGTCTCAGTTTTTGTCTTTTCGTTATCTTAACCATGTTGCTTAGCCATGGATGTTTTTCCCCGCTTACAATCTTTCTTCCTCTCTGGAATATGTTTTAGTTGGGATAAATTGAACATCTCCTTAAACAGCTGCCACTGCTCATCATGTGGCCTACCTTTTAATCTTCCTGCCCAGATCATTAGGGCGTAATCTATCCACATGCCAACTTAATTCCCTTTGTTTCACTCCAGAACTTACTGCGGGACTCGGTTTCTAGCCCTCAAACTGAATTTGAAATTCTATCATGCTATAATCACTCTTACCTGGAGGATCCTTAACCATGAGGTAATTAATTAATCTCTCCACACTACACATTATCAAGCCCAGAATAGCTTGCTGCCTGGTTGGTTCTACAACATATTGCTCCAAGAAACAACCTCTCACGACTTCCGGTGGCGGCTATGAGGAAGTAAGTCATGCATTTGGTGGCTCCCGCTCTGGCCGGGCTTTTGGACCTTTCCCCCCGACTTTTGAGCGCTGGCTTTGGAGGCAAAGTCAATCTGGCACAAGTTCCACACATTAGTGTATGGAACGAAGAACCCCAAGGGATCAAAAAGGGAGAAATAGAAAGACAAGTAAGGGCTGGGTGGAGGTTGCGGCAGAAGACAATATGGCTGATGTTTGGACCGCTGCTGTGACGGCCCAACCATCAATGGAGGAGTTGATGCAGGTCATTCAAGAGGGCTTCGCTAGACAGAAACGGCACTGTCTTGATCCGATAAAGGAATTGATCGATCGGCTGGAGCGCAGGTTGGATGCCCAGGATCGGACGATTCAGAAGCTGGAGAAAGCGCTGGCGGACCAGGAGGAGCACCAAATGGTGGTGGAGCTGGAGCTGGGGATGTTGAAGGATCAGCAAAAAAGGCTGCTGGAGAAGGTAGAGAACCTAGAGAATAGAGCTCGCTGGCAGGACTTAAGAATTGTCGGTGTCCTGGAGTGGGCTGATGCTGGCACGTTTGTTGCGCGTATGTTTCAGAAGCTTCTGGGGAGGGTTTTTTTCCCCGACCGTTGGTGGACAGGGCGTACAGAGCACTGGCAAGGAAGCCGCCGCCGGGGGATGCCCCAAAGGCGATGGTGGTCTGGTTCCACAGGTTCCTGGACAAGGAGTGTGTTCTCCAGTGGGCCAAGCGTACGCGGAGCTGCAAATGGGACAACAGCATTTTGCCTGTTTACCAGGATCTGAGCGTGGAGGTGGCCAGAAGGAGGGCAGGCTTTAACCAAGTTAAGGCGATCCTGTTCAAGAAGCGGGTGAAATTTGGACTGTTATTCCGGCGCATCTTTGGGTTATACACGGGGACCAGCACCATTATTTTGAGTCGCGCGAAAACACGATGGACTTTGCCAAGAGGAAAGGACTGGTGCTGAACTGACAACTTTTTGTTTTAAGTTGCAACTTTTTGAGTGATGTTTATATGTTTCTATTGTCGTTTCTCTTCTGTACTTGAGTTTGGTTGAAGAAGGGGGAAGTAAAAGTTATTCGGTTTCTGCGGGTTTTCGGTGTTTTGGTGGGGATGGCTGGTGGGGCTTTTTACTTTGTATTCCTTTGATCTACACTATTGGGAGGGGTTTCTGTGTGATTTTCTTTTTGGGTTGTCTCTTATGTTAATTAGGCGATTGTTTGGGGTCGGTTTGATGAGGGAAGTGGTTTTGATAGGCGGGGGGGAGGGGAATGAGGGAACAGTAGGTGGGAGACTTCTTGGTGCCGGTGGCGAGGGCCACCAGGCTAGCTGGGTGAGCTAGTCTACGGAAGCAAAGTGGGGTGTGTGCATATGATTAATCTATGGCAGGGTTAGGTTACAAAGTGTTGTTGCTGGGAGTGGTGGGGGGGGGGGGGTGGTGGAGGGGAGAGTTACTCTGCTGACGAGGGAGGGACTTAGGTTTTGAGACAAAGAGGAGTTCGGTGGTGGGGGCTGCCAGGAGGCGGGCCGATGGAGGCGCGGTGCATGGGCCAACTAGGCTGATCACCTGGAATGTTAGAGGGTTGAACGGGCCGGTCAATAGGGCACGTGTGTTCGCACATCTGAGGGCTCTGAAGGTGGACGTGGTAATGTTGCAGGAGACACACCTGAAAGTGCTGGATCAAGTCAGGCTAAGGATGGGTTGGGTCAGTCAGGTCTTTCATTCGGGGCTGGACACCAAGATTAGAGGTGTTGCGATTTTGATCAACAAGCAGGTGCAATTTCAGGCAGGCAGTATCGTCTCGGATGGGGGGGGGGGGGGGGCGTTATGTCATGGTTAGCGGTAAGCTGGAGGGGAGGAAGGTAGTCTTGGTTAATGTGTATGCGACAAATTGGGATGACGTGGAATTTATAAAGAGGTTGCTGGGGAAGATACCGGACCTGGACTTGCACAAGCTGGTTATGGGACGGGATTTTAATACAGTCATCGACTCCGGCCTGGACCGGTCATGTTCAAAAACGGAGAGGGTGCCAGCAATAACAAAGGAACTGATAGGGTTCATGGAGCAAATGGGGGTGGGTGGGGTCAACCCATGGAGGTTTAGGCAGCCGACGGGGAAGGAGTTTTCTTTTTATTCGCATGTTCACAAGGGTTATTCCCGGATAGACTTTTTTCATTTTGAGCAGGGATTTACTGGCAGGGGTGGTGGACATGGGGTATTCGGCCATCGCTATTTCGGATCATGCCCCACACTGGGTGGAACTGCAGGTTAGTGAGGAGAGCTTCCAGCGCCTGCAATGGAGGTTAGAGTTGGGGTTGTTGGCCGTCGAGGTGGTGTGCGAGAGGCTGAGGAAGTGCATGCAGAATTACTTGCAGGTTAATGACACGGGGGAAGACTCAGCAGCGGTGGTCTGGGAGGCGTTGAAGGCAGTGGTGAGAGGGGAGCTGATTTCGATCCGGGCTCATAGGGACAGGACGGATAGGGCAGAAATGGACCGACTGGTTCAGGAGTTCTTACAGATAGACAGGAGGTATGTGGTGACCCTGGGGGTGGAGCTCTTAAGGGAACATCGGAGGCTGCAGGCTGAGTTCAGGGTGTTGTCCACAGGTGAGGCAGTGGAGCAGCTCAGAAAGGCGCGGGGTGTGTTTTATGAACATGGGGAGAAGGCCAGCAGAATGTTCTTAGGAAGAGGGTTGATGGGGATGGGAACTTGGTAGGGGAGTCGGCAGGGCTAAACAGGGCATTCAGGGACTTTTACAGTAGGCTCTATTGCTCGGAGCCCCCACGCTTTTAGGATGGACTGGCCTTCCCAAGGGTGGGTAGGGAACTGGTGGATGGGCTGGGGCCCCAATTAGGGCCGAAAAAATAGTGGAGGGCTTGAAGGCAATGCAGTCGGGTAAAGCCCCGGGGCCGGACGGGTACCCAGTGGAGTTTTATAAAAAATTCTCAGGGATTTTAGGGCCGGTGCTGGTCAAGGTTTTCAATGAGGCAAGGGACAGAGGGGCGCTGCCCCCGACGATGTCACAGGCCACTATTTTGTTGATATTGAAGCGGGACAAGAACCTGGAGCTATGCGGGTCATATAGGCCGATCTCCCTGCTCAATGTGGATGCCAAGTTGCTGGCCAAAGTTTTGGCCTCCAGGATTGAAGATTGTGTGCCGGATGTAATTATGAAGGATCAAACCGGGTTTGTCAAGGGCAGGTGGCCAATATAAGAAGGCTGCTCAATGTGATTATGATGCTCCCGGAGAGTTGGGAGGTTGAGGTAGTTGTGGCAATGGATGCGGAAAAGGCGTTTAACCGGGTGGAATGGGACTATCGATGGGAGTTGCTGGGTCGATTTGGGTTCGGTAAGGGCTTTATTGACTGGGTCAGGCTGTTGTACGAGGCCCCGGAGGCTAGTGTAAGGATGAATAGGACGAACTCGGACTATTTTAGACTGTACCGGGGGACACGACAGGGGTGCCCCCTCTCCCCACTGTTGTTTGCATTAGCTATAGAACCACTGGCAATTGCTCTGAGAGCTTCAAGGGGCTGGTTCAGGGGAGGGGGGGTGGAACATAGAGTCTCGCTGTCCGTGGACGACCTGATCTTTTCCGTATCGGATCCAGGGGCAGGGATGGACGGAATTATGGCGCTTTTGGGGGAATTTGGCCGGTTTTCGGGGTATAAACTGAATATGACAATGAGTGAGATGTTTGTAGTCCGGGCGAGGGGTCAAGAGGGTCGGCTGAGGGAGTTGCCGTTTAGGTTAGTGGGGGACAGTTTCAGGTACTTAGGGATACAAGTGGCGTGCGACTGGGGCCGGCTACACAAGTTGAACTTGTCCCGGGTGGTTGAAGAGATGAGGGGCGAGTTTCAGAGATGTGATGCGCTGTTGTTAGCTGGGAGAGTGCAGACGGTCAAAATGACGGTCCTACCGAGATTTCTGTTCGTATTTCAGCGTCTCCCAATTTTCATCCCGCAGTCCTTTTTTTAAGAGGGTTAATAAAATCATCCTGGGCTTTGTGTGGGCGGATAAGTCCCCGTGAGTGGAGAAGGTAATGCTCGAGCGGAATCGGGGGAGGGGAGGCTTGCGCTGCCGAATTTTAGTAATTATTACTGGGCGGCTAACATAGCCATGATAAGGAAGTGGGTGGTGGGGGCGGGGTCGGTTTGGGAGCGGATGGAGTCAGCCTCGTGTTGGGGCACCAGTCTGGGGGCGTTGATAACAGCACCTCTGCCATTCCCGCTGATGAGGTACTCCACCAGCCCCATAATGGTGGCGGCCCTGAGAATATGGGGTCGTGGAGGAGGTACGTTGGAGCAGTGGGAGCATCGGTCTGGACCCAATATGTGACAATCACTGGTTTGCCCCAGGGAGCTTGGATTGGGGGTTCCAAGTATGGCGAAGGGCAGGAATTGAGAAGATGGGGGACTTGTTTTTAGAGGGGAGCTTCCCTAGCTTGAGGGCGCTGGAAGAGAAGTTTGGGTTGGCAAGGAGGAACAAATTTAGATATTTACAGGTGCGGGACTTTTTGCGCAGGCAGGTATCATCCTCCCCACTCCTGCCACTAAGGGGGATCCAGGATAGGGTAGTGTCTAGGGAATGGGTGGGAGAGGGGAGCGTCTCGGACATCTACAAAGAACTCATGGGGGCGGAGGAGATGCGGACCGAGGAGTTGAAGCGTAATAGGGAGGAGGAGTTCGGTGGTGAGATGGAGGATGGCTTATGGGTGGACGTGTTGAGCAGAGTCAACGTGACTGCAACATGCGCCAGGCTCAGCTTGATCCAATTCAAGGTGGTCCACCAGGCCCACATGAGTAGATTCTTTGGGGTGGAGTTCAGGTGTGTGAAATGTGCGGGAGGACTCGCAAAACTTAGGGGATATTGGCAGGGGTTTGCGGACGTCATGTCCAGAGTATTGAAAACAAGGGTGGCAATGAGTCCAGAGGTGGCGATATTTGGGGTGTCGGGAGACCCGGGAATCCAGGAGGAGAAAGAGATGTTCTGGCCTTTGCTCACCTGGTAGCCTGGAGACGGATACTGCTAGCTTGGAGGGATTCAAAGCCCCCCAAGTCGGAGACCTGGCTAAATGACATGGTGAGCTTTCTCGGCCGAGAGAAGATTAAATTTGCCTGGAGAGGGTCACTGTTAGGGTTCGCCCGGAGGTGGCAACCATTCCTTAACTTCTTCACGGAGAATTAATCGTCAGCAGGGAGGGGGGGGGGGGGGTGATGGGGCAGGTTGGGAGGGGGGTTAGAATAGGGGGTCAATTAGGTGGGTCTTGGCGGGTTGGGAGTCAGGGTTTGCACTATGTCTATTGTTCTTTGTACATTGTTTGTATACTGCTGCTGTTTGTAATGCCAAGAATACCTCATTAAAATTGTTTTTTAAAGAAAGAGACAACCTCTCACACATTTAATGAACTCTCCCTTGAAGTTACCCTTGCCAATTTGATCAATCCAGTCTATTTGCATATTAAAATCACCCAAGGTTATTATCGCACCTTTCTTACAAGCCTCCAATATTCCATGGTTTATACTGTGCACCACTGCAGAACTATTGTTTGGGGACACATAGATTACAACCACCAGTGACTTCTTTGCTTTGCTATTTCTTGTTTCTACCCAGACTGATTCCACGTCTTGATTTCCAGTGCCGATATCATTTCTCACTACAGCACTGATCCCTTCATTTACCAGCAAAGCTACACCACCTCCTTTACTTTTCGGTCTATCCTTCTGAAATACTGAGTACCCTTAACTATTCAACTCTCAGACGTGGCCTCCTTACAACCATATCTCAGTAATCATCACCAATTCATATCACTTTTTCTTTATTTGCATTATTTATTCATTAATTTTGTTCCAAATGCTTCATGCATTCAAACACAAGGCTTTACGTTTGTTCTATTATCAAATTTCCCTATTTTTGGCTGATTTCTAGGTGCAAAAATAGTTAGACCACACCTGGAATGCTGGGAACGGTTTTGGTCTCAGGAAAGCTATACTGGCATTGGAGACAGTCCAGATAAGATTCACTAGGTTGAACCCGAATATGGAGGTATTTTCATATGTGGAGAGGTTGAGTAGGTTCATTTTTAATCAGTAAGGAAATCAGGGTTCTGGGGATAAGACAGGAAAGTGGGGTTGAGGATTATCATATCGTATCAATCATGATCTCATTGAATGACAGAGCAGACTCGATGCGCTGAATGGTTTACCTCTGTCCTGGGGCGAAATTCTCCGGAAACGGCGCGATGTCCGCCGACTGGCGCCCAAAACGGCGCAAATCAGTCGGTCATCGCGTCGCCCCAAAGGTGCGGAATGCTCCACATTTTTGGGGGCCGAGCCCCAACCTTAAGGGGCTAGGTCGGCGCCGGACGAATTTCCACCCCGCCAGCTGGCGGAAAAGGCCTTTGGTGCCCCGCCAGCTGGCGCAGAAATGACATCTCCGGGCGGCGCATGCGCGGGAGCGTCAGCGGCCGCTGACAGCATTCCCACGCATGCGCAGTGGAGGGCGTCTCTTCTGCCTCCGCCATGGTGGAGACCGTGGCGGAGGCGGAAGGGAAAGAGTGCCCCCACGGCACAGGCCCGCATGCGGATCGCTGGGCCCTGATCGCGGGCCAGGCCACCGTGGGGGCATCCCCCGGGCCAGATCACCCCGCGCCCCCCCCAGGACCCCGGAGCCCGCCCGCGCTGCCTTGTCCCGCCGGTAAGGTAGGTGGTTTAATCTACGCCGGCGGGACAGGTATTTTAGCGGCGGGACTTCGGCCCATCCGGGCCGGAGAATCGCGTGGGGGGGCCCGCCAACCGGCGCGGTGCGATTCCCGCCCCCACCGAATCTCCGGTGCCGGAGACTTCGGCAACCAGCGGGGGCGGGATTCACGCCGGCCCCCGGCGATTCTCCGACCCGGCGGGGGGTCGGAGAATCTCGCCCCTTATGTCTTATGGCCTTACGGTCTTATGCCGGCTTTCATTCCTTTTTAAGGGAATTTATAATAGAAACTGGAGGTCTGAAGTTGTCAAAATTGTACAGCACTGCTCACACAATGGTATCATCGCCAGATCCTTTAGGATTTGTGGGAGTTGGTGCGGCAGAGAATCAAAATGTAACAAAACCGAGAGGTCTTTTGTTGAATTTTGTAGAGAGGGTGGAAATTACGAAGGTGAAGTGGTTTAGGGAGGGAATTGTAAGGTAGTTACAAAGATCAGCTTTGAATGATGACATGGAAGCAGCAAGGAAGGAGCATTTTGGGGAAAGAACAGTAATCTAGAGTCACAGGATTATCGGAGATTTCTGGGCAGTGATTTTCTCACAAGTAGTCAAACTTCACTTGTACCAAACTTCAGTTGTATCATGACAGCAATCACACTTCAAAGTCATTAATCGCACAAGAAACTTTCCGAGACTTCTTTCAGAGATGTGATAGGAAACTAGACAACTGTAATTATTCTAGTGTGAGGTCATCGCGAGATTTGAAGATAAGGGCAACGATCCTGAAGTTGAAAAGCAGCAAAGTAACTAAAGTAACTGGCAGTGCGTTGCGCGGGGGGGGGGGGGGGGGGGGGTAGGGGGGGGGGGTAGGGGAGAAGAAAACTATGAAGTTGTTAAAGTTACAAGGAAAATTAACAAAGTGGCCAAAAAAATCTTTCATCCAAAATCAGTAGAGAAGAACCAAGGGACCTGCAGTGTTGGCAATATTTGTGATTCAATCAAAAGTTATGTCATTTGTAGAATTTTTAATATCCAAAATTCACATGGGAAATTTAAAAATTGTTCTACATGCTTAAATTTCCCATGTGAGCTGTGAACACTTAAACAAATTCTGCCTATCCCAAAATTCTTCTTGTGGTTTGGCAGTACACTGCATATAGCCATAGCAACCGCTGAATTGCGGAGAATGATCAAGTCAAGTTACATTTTTCCTACAGGTGTTCTGAAAATTTATCCAGTTTATTTAGAGACCACAGATTGTCTGAACTTTACCTCAAGGTGTTAGACAGGTTGGGCGGAGCCATCAAGTTGTGGAACGTATATGGCCTCTGGAACACACATGGATGTCTGAGTTACTCTGAACAGAATAACATTGCATCACACAGAAAGGCACAAATCCTCATTTGATGCAAATGTGGATTAGAGTTTGGAAATCAGTGCCCCAATTCATTGCAGCGCTAAGGTTCTTAGTCATTAAAATCCTCCTCAAAGATAAAGAACCGAGGAGGGACAATCAATGGGACTACTTTATTGTGGATGGTGTTGAGCTTTCGGAATGCTGTTGGAGCTGCACTCACCCAGGCAAATGGACAGTATTCCTTCACACTTTTGATTTATGCCTTTTAGATGGTAGACAGGGTTTGGAGATATAGGAAGTGAGTTATTCACCACAGAAATCCCAGCCTCTTGCATGCTCTTGTAGCCACAGAATCTATGTGGCTGGTCCAGTTCAGTTTCTGGTCCATGGTGACCCCTAGGATATTGATGGTGTGGGATTCAATGACGGAACTGCTATTGAATGACAAGCAGGGATGGTTATATTTTCTCATGTTGGAGATGATCATTTCCTGGCACGTTGTGGCACAAAATGTACTTGCCACTTATCAACCAAATCATGAACATTGTCCAGATCCTGCTGGAGTGAACTTATTCATGGCTTGAGGATTTGTGACTGGTACTGAACACCATTTGCAATTGTAAGTAAGCATTCCCAAACCTTCACCTTATCATGGAGATAAGACCATTGATGAAGTAGCAGAAAATATTGAACCTGGAATACTGGAATGAAGAGCTCCAGCACTGATATCCTGGGGATGATATGATAGGCCTCAAACAACCATAAACATCAATTAGATCATGGCTGATCTCTTCCTGGTCTCAAATCCTGTTGCCCCTATTTTTAAAATCAAACATACATCTATCTCTTTCTTGAAACCATTTAATGACTCAGATTCCACTGCACTATGGGGCAGTAAGTTCCACAAATTCACTACCCTCTGCGAGAAGTAGCTCCTCCTCATCTCAGGTCTAAATCTAACCACTGCCTCTCAATCTATATCTGTGAAGTCTCATTCTAGATTGGGGAACATTTGGTCTACGTTTACTTTATCAATCCCATTTAGTATTTTTTACACCCTCTCATCCTTCCAAAATCCAGCTAGTATAAGCCCAAACTGTTCATTGTCTCCTAATACGTCAACCTTTCATCCCCAAAATCAATCTGGTGAACATCCTCCAATGCCACTACCTCAAATAAGGAGACTAAAAACAATACTCCAGATGTGGTCTCACCAACACCCTATACAATTGCAACAACACTTCTTTTATACTCCAGTCCTTTTGCAATAATAATAATAATCTTTATTGTCACAAGTAGGCTTACATTAACATGCAATGAGGTTACTGTGAAAAGCCCCTAGTTGCCACATAGTCGCCTGTTCGGGTACACTGAGGGAGAATTCAGAATATCCAATTCATCTCAAAGCATGTCTTTCGGGACTTGTGGGAGGAAACCGGAGCATCCGGAGGCAACCCAAGCAGACACAGGGAGAACATACAGACTTCACACAGACAGTGGACCCAAGACGGGAATCAAACCTGGGACCCTGGAGCTGTGAAGCAAAGGTTCCACCCACTGTGCTACCGTGCTTAAATGCCTTTTTAATTATCTGGCACCTTCCCATGCAATTGCAGAAAGTGTAACACCTGCCCCTTTACCTCTTCCATGCTCAACATCCCAGGCCCAAAACTCATTCCAGGTTAAGCAGCGTTTCACTTGCATCTCTTCCAATTTGGTCTATTGCATTCGCTGCTCCCAATGTGGTCTCCTCTATATCGGAGAGACCAAACGCAGACTGGGTGATCGCTTTGCTGAGCACCTTCGGTCTGTGCGCATTCAGGACCCTGACCTTCCCGTTGATTGCCATTTTAACAAAAGACCCTGCTCCCATGTCCACATGTCTGTCCTTGGCCTGCTGCAATGTTCCAGTGAAGCTCAACACAAACTGGAGGAACAACATCTCATCTTGCGGTTAGGCACGCTACAGCCTTCCGGTCTCAACATCGAATTCAACAACCTCGGATGATTAGCTTTACCCCACCTCGACCCATTCGTTTTCATCCAATTTCATTTTAACTGTCTTTTACCATTTCTTTCTTTCTTAATATATATTTAACCCCCCACCCCCCCACCCCCCACCCAATCATATCCACCTTTCCTTACCCTTTCTCCTCTTTGCTTCCCCCTTCCTCTCCCCCCATATTTACAGTTCACCCTCTGATGTTAGTTTCTCTGCTGTTTGGCCTATCACATCTTTTGTCCTCTCTGGGCACTGCCATTAGCACTCTTTCCCCTTGGTTTCTGCGGCCATTAGCACCCGGTTTCCCTGGGTTTCTGTGGCTATGACTCATCTTTCATTCTCACTCCACAGTATAAATATTTCTCACTTTCTCTGTCTGTTAGCTTTGACAAAGAGTCATCGGACTCGAAACGTTAGCTCTTTTCCCTCCCTACAATTGCTGCCAGACCTGCTGAGATTTTCCAGCATTTTCTCTTTCGTTTCAGATTCCAGCATCTGCAGTAATTTGCTTTTGTGCCTTTTTAATTACACGCTGTACCTGCATAACGACTTTCAGCAAATCATGGACAAAGATTCCCAGATCCCTCTCCCTGGACACATCATCAACCTGCTTTTGATTTAGATAATAAAATGTCTTTCTATTTTACCGGCCAAAATGGATAAATAACCTCATACGTATCCACATGAAACTCCATCAGCCAAATTTTTGCCCAATCTCCTAGCCTATCTGTACCCATCTGTAAGCTCTTTATCTCCTCATCACTGCCTGCTTTCCCTATTTTTGTATCATCCACAATTTTAAAAAAAAACCATGTTTTATTAAGGCATTTGTATTATAATTTTAACAAAATAAACAACCACACCCCAAACCACCAACAAAACCCAGCCAGCGTGACTTACATAAAGAACTCCCCAAATCCAATTCCCCACCAACCTTCCCCGCCTTACCCAACTCCCCATGCCTCCCCTTTATACCACCCCCCCCCCCCCCCCCAGGCCCCCCCCCCCCCAATCCCCACTGTTAACAGCTTAATTTTTCACAAAGAAGTCGATAAATGGTTGCCACATCCAGGCAAACCCTAGCATTGATTCCCTCAGGGCAAACTTAATTTTCTCGAGCCGGAGAAACCCAGCCAAGTCACTGACCCACACCCCCGACTTCGGGGGCTCCGAGACCCTCCATGTCAATAAAATCCATCTCCGGGCTACCAGGGAGGCAAATGCCAAGACAATGGCCCCTCTTGCCCCCTGGACTCCCGGGTCTTCTGATACGCCAAAAATCCCCACCTCTGGACTCGGAACCTCTGACATGATGTCAGTAAACCCCAGCGAAAATCCCCTAAGCTTTGGACATGCCCAAAACATATGGACGTGATTCGCACATGTCCCCACCTATCCTCCACCCCTTCAAAGAACCTGCTCATCCGGAGCACCATCATGTGCTCACTGTGGACCCCCTTAAATTGTATCAGGCTAAGCCTGGCACACGACGAGGATGCATTGACTCGCCTCAGGGTGTCCTCCCATAACCCAGCCTCCAACTCCCAACTCAACTCTTCCTCCCACTTCTGCTTCATCATCTGAAAATGTTGCGATATGACACTCTGTCCCTGCTTTCATTTATATAAATTGTAAACAGTTGAGGTCATAGGACTGCACTCTGTGGCACCCCGCTAGTTACCGTTTGCCAGCGAGAATAGGACCCATTTATCCCGATTCTCTGCTTTCTGTCAGTCAGCTAATCGTCAATCCAATCTAGTACTCTGTCCCCAATTCCCTGCGATCTCTCCTTCTGGATCAGTCTTTTATGTGGCACCTTATCAATCACCTTCTGGAGGTCTAGATATACCACATCCACAGCTTGCCCAAGAACTCAAGCAAGTTTGTCTCTCTGACCCCCAATTGGTCCCCCGGGCCAGGTGATCTTTACTCTGCAGTGTTGCTCTTAAAGGGACAATCACCACAACTTGGCACAGCTTTTCCTTGCATCTCAGACGAGCAAGGCTGAACAGCTTTCCATCAGTTCTGGTATGTAAGTAGATGCTCTCTGTAGATGACCTTTTGGCATACAACAGCAGCAGCAAGAGAATAATATCCCAAACTATATCAGTGCCAGAACACAACCCCGTTTAACTGCACTGCGGATATCAAAGGGTTCCAATGTTGCCATATCATAGCTGACCTTACCCATCATGTTGTCATGGAAACAGGAGATTACATTGAGCAACTTCAGTGGGCCATTTTCTGCAGCAGCTTAAATGGACAGCATCTGCTCATATGATCGATGCCTTGGTGAGACTAATGAAGGCAATCCGTAATGGTCTCCTTTATTCATGAGATTTCTCCT
This sequence comes from Scyliorhinus torazame, assembly GCF_047496885.1. Classification (NCBI taxonomy): domain Eukaryota; kingdom Metazoa; phylum Chordata; class Chondrichthyes; order Carcharhiniformes; family Scyliorhinidae; genus Scyliorhinus; species Scyliorhinus torazame. The sequence continues at coordinate 193,451,987 of NC_092717.1, forward strand.
GCAGCTGCTGGATTGAGAAGATCATGTCAATTGCAGATCTTCCAGTTCTGAAACACTGGGATTCTGCATAGATGCATTCAGCATCTCCAGGATCTCCAGTTGTATAAGAGGAACACAGACAAATACCTTTCCCATGATGCTTGCCAGGGAGATGCCTTGACAGTTGCTGTAATTGCTGCGGTCACCCTCACTCTTGCACAGGATCACAATCTTTGCATCAGGCCCATCCTGCTGCACTGCCCTCTCCCTCCAGGAGAGACAGAGAGGTTTGTGCAGACCTGACAGAAGTGCTGGTTCCCCAAGTTGTTGGGGCGGTAATTGATGAGATTTGATTTGCCTGGTCTTGATGGTTAGGATATGCGTGGGCAATCTTTCACATTTCTGGGTGCGCCGTGGTTGTAACTGCACTGGAAAGACGTGGCTAGAAATACGATCAGTCCCAGGCCATAGCTGACAGCCTTGCTGAGTCCAGTGTGCTCTCCTCTTTCTTGATTGCATGTGGAGTGAATTGAATTGTCTGGATACTGACATCTGTGATGTGGAGATCTCACAAGAAGGTGGAGATTGATCATTCGCTAAGCACTTCTAGCTGATGGTTTCAAATCTCCAGTACCTATGTGCTGGTCACTGTCATCACAGAGGATGGGAATATGCAAAAAACATCCTCTTCTTTCATTTTACTTAATTCAAGACTGGATCTGTTCAAATCCTAAAACCATTTCTGTCAGAACTCTTCAAAATTTAGCGAAAGGAAAGGGTGTCATGTCGGCTGGAAATGTTTGAATTTGATCAGGAACAGGGATGGCCTGGACTTTTCAGAAATGATATTTCAAATTTAATTCATTTTCAAAGGGTACTTAGGAATCTTGATTGCTGAAAGAATTTGCCAGTAGGTTTCCCATTATTTGCTTGCCTGCTAATTTGCTTCATTGTCTTTTCTGTTTCAATTTTTCTCTGGGGAATTTTCTGAAGTTATCTTGAATTTGTGACACGCCTGAGGAGCTGAATGTGTTGACCGAGATAAATATTAAGTTTAAAAAGTCAGGGTTCAAATGGTCAATGCCTTATTCGGCTGTGTAATTTGCAATCTGCCTGTGCTTCTTCCAATGGGAAGGAGACAGGATGCAAATTTGGGACAACTAATCTGGAGGCCAAGGTTGTGGACTCTGGGGACCCAACATCAAATCCCACCATGATAGCTGGAAAGCTTTGGAAAGTTAGCCATCGTAATGGTGACCATGAAACTATTGGATTGATGTAAAAATGCATCTGGTTCCATCATTAAGGGAAGGAAATCTGCCGTTGTTACCCAGTATTGCCGAGGTGCGACTCCAGCCCCACAGAAATGTGGTTGACTTGGAACTGCCCACTGAAATAGCCCAAGCAAGCCACTCAGTTTTATGAAACTGCTACAGAAAAGGTGAAGAGGGATAAAATGACGGGCCAGCTGTAAATGACCCGTGCATCAGAACTGACAATGGCATGTTGTACCCTGTCAACCCTACAAAGTCCTCCTGACTAGGATCTGGGGATTTGTGCCAAAATTGGGAGAGCTGTCCCACAGACTGGTCAAGTAATAGTAGTCATACTCACTGAGTCATACTTTAAAGTTAATGTCCCAGACTTTACCAAAACTATCTTGGGGTCCTCTTTTCATATACTTCCTCAGGAAATGAAGGAAATTCGGCATGTCCACATTGACTCTTACCAATTTTTACAGATGCACCATAGAATGCATCCTATCTAGCTGAATCACATGCTGGTATGGCAACTGCTCGGCCCAAGACCATAAGAAACTCCAGAGAGTCATGAACACAGCCCAGTCCATCATGCGGAACCACCTCCCATCTATTGACTCCCGCTGCCTCGGGACAGCGGGCAGCATAATAAAAGAGCACTCTCACCCGGATTATTATCTTTTCCAACCTCTTCCATCAGGCAGGAGATACAAAAGTCTGAGAACACGCAATAACAGGCTCAAAATCAGCTTCTTCCCTGCTGTTACCAGATTCCTGAATGTCTCTCTTATGGACTGAACTGATTTCTCCACACATCTTCTCTAATAATCTTATGAGTAATTAATTTATTAATGTCACAAGTAGACTTACATTAACAATGCAATGAAGTTACTGTGAATATACGCTTGTGGCTCAACTACGCCGCCTGTTTGGGTACACAGAGAGAGAATTCAGAATGTCCAATTCACCTAACAAGCACGTTTTTCAGGACTTGTGGGAGGAAACCAGAGCACCCGGAGGAAACCCACACAGACACGAGGAGAACGTGCAGACTCTGCATAGACGATGACCCAGCTGGGAATCGAACCTGGTCCCTGGCACTGTGAAGCAACAGTGCTAACCACTGTGCCACCGTGCCACCCTAAATCCTACTGCCGCCCTAAATCCTACTACTGAGTAGTTCTATAGTCCGTATACGTCACCCAATGTCTTTGTCTATGTGTTTACATTGTGTATTTATTGTATGTCCAATGTTTTTCATGTATGGAATGATCAGCCTAGACTCCACGCAGAACACTTTTCACTGTACCTCGGTACACGTGACAATAAATCTAAATCAAAAATCAAAACGTTTCATTGGCAGGGCAGACACAATGACAAACAGTTGGGAGGGAGTTGCCTTTGGAGTCTTCAACATTGACCCCAGAGCTTGACATCAGGTAAAATATGGGCAAAGAAACTGTTGATTACCACCCACTGCCGCCCCACAGCTGATGGATCCTCCATGTTGACCATCACATGGTAGAAGCACTGAGAGTGGCAAGGGTGCAGAATGTACTCTGGATGGTGTTACTTTGATGCCCATTGACAAGAGTGGCTCAGTAGCACTACTCCTGGCTGAGCTACTGAGGCCAGAAGGATATATCTGCCAAACTAGAACAAAGAAAAAAGAACAAAGAAAAGTACAGCACAGGAACAGGCCCTTCGGCCCTCCAAGCCTGTGCCAATCATGATACCCTTACAAAAAACAAAACCTTCTGCCCTTTCTCGGTCCGTACCCCTCGAAAGAACAAGAAAAAGAAAAACTCTGTGGACTTGATGTGATTTGAACACGCAACCTTCTGATCTAGAATCAGAAGCGCGATCATTGCAACACAAGCCCATCAACCTATCACTAGGTTGGTGGCATGAGATGAGAGAATGAACCAGAAGGAAAACCTACTTGGCCTCCTCGTCACCAAAATAATTTTAGCAGATGCATCGGCCCCTGGCAGTGTTGGTAAGAGTAGCCACCCACAGTCCTTGAGAAAATGAAGCCCCATTTTTACATTGAAGTTACTCTTCATCCTCTTGTGCGATACAACCACCTTGCTAAATGCTACAGATTCAGAACTGATCTATCAGGTTAAATTGGGCATCCATGAGGCAGTGTGGGCCATCAGCAGCAGCAGAGTTGTACTCAACCACAATTTGTAACCACATGGCTTGGCATATCCCCCACTGTACCATTACCACCAAGCCAGGTGATCAGCCCTGATTCAATGAGGAATACAGGACAGCATCCTCGGAACAGCACCAGGCATAAAAATGAAGTGCCAACCTGGTAAAACTACAACTCAGGGATACTTGGATACTAAACAGCTGAAGCAGCATGGAATAGGCAGGGCTGAACAATTCCATACCCAACGGATCAGATTAAAGCTCTGCAGTCCTGTCACATCCAACGGTACCACAAATACTCCCATCCTCAATAATGAGGAAGCCAGCGTATCAATGCAAAAGACAAGACTGAAATATTTGCAACCAGAAATGCGAAGTGGATGATCCATCTTGACCTCCTCGTGAGGTTCCAAACACCACAGGTGCCAGGCTTCAACCAATTCTACTTACTCCAAGTGATATCAAGGGATGATTGATATGACCCCATGGTGTTAGGAGCAAGGTACTGCATGGATCAAGGATTGGCTGACTGGCAGAAGGCAGAGAGATGGCAGTGAGTGACTGGTGGTGTTCCACAGGGGTCAGTGTTGGGACTACAGCTATACACAATATACATTAATGATCTGGAAGAAGGAGCTCAGGGGATTGTTGCTAAGTTTGCAGATGATACAAAGACATGTAGAGGGACAGGTTGTGTTGAGGAAGGAGGGAGGCTGCAGAAGGACTTGGACAGGCTAGGAGAGTGGGCAAAGAAGTGGCAGATGGAATACAAAGTGGAAACTTGTGAGGTTATGCACTTCGGTAGGAAGAATAGAGGCACAGACTATTTTCTAAATGGGAAAAGGATTTGGAAATCAGAAGAAGAAAGGGACTTAGGAGTCTTGATTCAGGATTCTCTTAAGGTTAATGTGCAGGTTCAGTTGGCAATCATGGGCGGATGCCTGTGAGAAACCACAGAGGTCCCTGGTGGACGACTGGATGGACACCTTGGGGAAGAGGTTTAGGGATGCCGTAACCTAGACGGCCACAGGGAGCAAGTGGCCCCTGCCGCCACGTGGTGTCAAGTCCGCAAGGACATGAAATAAGTGCCGCACTGTCTCCTGAGTTAGGCAGAGTCTTTGTTGGCATATGGTGTCGGACAGCTCCAGGAAGGACACACGAGTCCGATGGATTTTTGGTCTTCTTCAGCACCTTTGTGTTCCTTGCATGGTTGGTGCGGCCTCTGGTCCCTGGTCTTGTTCTGCAGTGTCTTCTCTCGGAGTCTCCACATGTTGCTGCTGGAGTCTGTGCTTCTCCAGCACAGTGATAAGTAAGGTAGCCAGCTCCACTGGTTTCATCCTGATGTTAATGGGAATCCTGCGAAGGGTGAGAAAGCGAGAGAGAGAGAGAAAGAATCAGTTTGGTGTCGCAGCTGCTGACCGTCATTGTCTCACCGTACCCATTGGCCTTCCTGACCTGGAAGCAGCCAGTCCCAGAACTCCGCTGGCAGCAATCACACATTCACAGCTCAGGTGCCCTCCCGCCTCCAGAAAAGGGCTGGCCCTGGCATGTGCCCTCATCCACTGAGACTCACCTGCAGTCTTCAGTCTGGGTTTCCCCTCCCTGAAGCTCACTACTGTTGGAGGCTTCTTACAGGAGGGTATGTGGTAGCTCATCCCAACTGGCCAGGGAAATTGGATGGTTATGATCACCTTGGGTGGGGTGAATCACAGAATCATAGAATGTACAGTGCAGAAAGAGGCCATTTGGCTCATCGAGTCTGCACTGGCTTTTGGAAAGAACAATCTACTTAAGCCCAATCCCCCACCCTATCCCTGTAACCCAATAAACCCACCTAGCCTATCTTTGGGACACTAAGGGCAATTTATCATTGGCCAATCCACCTAACCTGCACATTTTGGACTGTGGGAGGAAACCGGAGCGCCCGGAGGAAACCCACGCAGACACAGGGAGAATGTGCAGACTCCGCACAGACAATGACCCAAGCCGGGATTTGAACCTGGGACCCTGGAGCTGTGAAATAACTGTGCTAACAACTGTACTAACCACTGTGCTACCGTGCTGCAGATATTGGGGTCCTGGCAGAGAAGTGACTCCATTGCAGCTTGCTCTCATATCTCCAAGCTTTGAGCCCTGAAACCTGAGGATTAATACCATTCCTTGACTTTGAGATCCTGTTGCTTTCACTTTCCAGGGTCACAATGTTGATTCGAGGTCTAGTTGTGGAAGTGGGCAAGGCGAGAGACTCCAAGGGCACGATCCAACAGCACACTGTGCTGGAAAAGCATCTTGCAGCGTGGCCGTTGCAAGCCGCGGGACCCCACTTCAGAGATCTACCTGGCTCGCAACACCTCGCAAGATTAAATGCAATCTTGCGAGATGTTGCGATGTGAATCCTGCCCAAAATGGGTGGGATCATATTTTAGCAAATCTGCATATTAGAGCGAGGCAGTAAGCTTCACTCTAATGTGCAGACTCCCGAGGTACCTGAAGCTTTAGCAATCTACCCTTTTGCCTCAGAGACCTCAGGCGAGCGCCGATCAGCACTGGTCCCCACAAACGGGGACCAGACAGAATTGCACTTTCGGGATCTTCCAGGGGATCGGAAGCCCCCAGCTACATGCTTTTTGGCAGAGTGGTGTCCTGCCACTGCTGCTGTCACCTGGGCACCCCGGCAGTGCCACCAGGGTGTCAGCTTGGCACTGCCAAGGTGCGCAGGTGGCACTGCCAACTGGTATGCGCACTGCCAGGGTGCCAGGTCAGCACTGCCAAGGTGCCAAGCTGGCATTTTTGTGTGCGGCAATCGGGCTGGGAGTGCCCGGTGTAGATGTTTGGAGGGGGTTGTTTCAGGGGCCTCGGAGATCGGGCACCATCTCTCGTTACACTGGGGAGTTGCAGCAAGCGGAGCTCCCCACGGTACAAAACAGGGTTATGTGTGGCCTCGGCCATACGCCCTGCGTTCAGGCCCCTCATTTAACGTGAGTCGCGTTGAATAGCCATGTGTTTCTCGGCACTGCGAGTGACTTCATACACTTGGCCAAAACAGTGAATGAATCTTCAAATGGTATTTCCTACCGATTGTTGCAATAGTGTCTCGTACTGCTTATTGCACCTCATCTCCATCATACACTAAGAACCAGTGTGTAGTACTAAGGATTTATTTATAACATACTCCACGTTATTCGCATATCTACTAACGTTGCCAGGTTCACATCTCTTGGTGCTGTCACATAGCTACAGCTTTCAGCAAACATAGCAACCTGAATTTTACATTTGAAGTGCGCCCAAAGACGGCTCAATTGGGACCGGATGTGAAACCTGCCCCACCCAAGATCACGTTGTTAAAGCAATACCCAGAGTCATCCTCTGACCCATTGCTGGAGTCTCCTCCTTGGCCTGTGGTCCTGCCACGCTCTCCTGAGCCTCCATTGCATCCCTCTTGCCAGAGCTAGATTGTGCAGGGCGCGGTACGCAGCAACTATGAGGTAGATATGGTCTGTCATATATTGCAATAATCCCCCAGATCGGTCAAGGCATCAGGAATGGAACTTGAGGGCGGCACAGTTTTGCAGTGATTAGCACTGCTGTTTCATGGTGCTGAGGACTCCGGTTTGATCCCGGCCCCGAGTCACTGTCTGTGTGGAGTTTGCACATTCTCCCTGTGTCTCCGTGGATCTCACTCCCACAACCCAAAGATGTGCAGGGTAGGTGGATTGGCTACCCTTAATTGGGAAAAAGTTTTAAAAAGGAAATGGAACTTGAGCAGCCCATTCATCCTTTCCACCACCACTCTTGTGGAGGCATAACTCCTGTTGTATCTCTCCTCTGCCTGAGTTCTGGGGCAACAGTGGGGTCATCAGCCACTTCTTCAAGGCATAGCCCTCATCACCCAGGAGCCATGCATCCAATCTTGCAGGAGCCACAACCAACCTTGGTACCTGGGACTGCCGCAAGATGTTTGAATCATGTGAGCTCCCTGGATGACAGGCACATACTTGCAAAATCTGTGTCCTGTGGTCACAGACAATCTGCACAATCACCGAGTGACACTACTTCCTGTTGAAAGCTCCCGGCTTTTCTGCCATGTGTGCAGTCTATAGCATCCTGGATGAGTGGGAACACAGCCATCGAACCTTCATGCTCCCTCCACCTGGATGCCTTTGTCAGTTTGATAGTTGATGAAAGTGTGGGCGTGTCAGAAGCTGTGCCGCTGATTGAGAGATGCAGCACAGATTCCCCACTGTACCCTCCTGCCCATCTCTCCTCTTCAGAGAAGAGTCCATTATTCCCATTGGACCAGATGCAGGCGCCCAGTGCCTTGCAAATGATGGAACATTGTCCTCCAAACCTCAGGAAAGCCTTCCAGGGAAGTCCTGAAGTGCTGAAAGCCACGCCTCAATAACTAGGAAACTCAAGCTAAACTCTATACTCACACAGCTACGAACTCAATCACACAGTGGGTGCACGGTAGCACAATGGTTACCACAGTTGCTTCACAGGGCCAGGGACCCGGGTTCGATTCCCGGCTTGGGTCACTGTCTGCGCGGAGTCTGCACATTCTCCCCATTTCCTCCGGGTGCTCCGGTTTCCTCCCACAAAGTCCCGAAAGACGTGCTTGTTAGCTGAATTGGACATTCTGAATTCTCCCTCAGAGTACCCGAACAGGCGCCGGAATGTGGCGACGAGGGGATTTTCACAGTAACTTCATTACAATGTTAATGTAAGCCTATTTGTGACACTAATATTATTATTAAGATTATTATTATTACAGAGAAAATCCTAATGCTCTAGGAATCTTTTATCCCGCTCTTGGATGAAGCAATGCAAAAAACATAATGTAGTCGCAGAGGAGGCCGGAAAGGTGAGTTAAAACAAATGGTCTATTGCCAAAGTAAAGTATATACACATAACAGTCCCATCCGGGACGACTCTGCAGTCGGCTCCTACCTGGGCCTGCTTTTAATGGCCAGAATTAACTATCCCGCCCCTCAGCAGAGGCAGCTCATACTCCACGAGGCTCATGGGGAGATTAATCGGGTCATCCCTGTGGATCTCACGGGGGTTATAACTGGTGTCCACCTGTTTTCCCTGTGCGATGAGCAAAAAGTCACACAGGCAGCATAAAATCACTGTCGATTGGATGCTTAGTGATCTAAATTGGCCCTTTAATTGCCAGTGGGTTCACATCTGATTCACATATGCTGCCTACCCACCTCAAAATCATGCGTGATGACATTGGGAAACACTCCTGACATCTTCTCGTGAGACTTTACATATTTACAGACTGGGCATGCGCCCAGCCCAGACACGTTAAATTTTGACCAGTGTTATATAATCTCTGACATTTTCCCCATTCTCTTGCAAAGTAACTTGCTACACAATAAAAGAGTGCACAGCAGAATCTATCCAGAAGCCCATGGAGGAGATGGTTCTCTGCAAAAGAGGAAATGCTGGAAAATCTCAGCAGGTCTGGCAGTATCTGTAGGGAGAGAAAAGAGCCAACATTTCGAGTCCGATGAGTTCTTGGCAACATGGAGACGCTGGAATTGACCCTGCATCCAACATCATTGAGACCATTGAAGATGACAGCGTATTACCGTCTCATGCTCCTTCTCAACTCCCACCTCACTCTCCTCCTGCTGTCTGGCACTGATGAGCAAGCTAAGGCCAGGTCACCGTGGATCTCACACTTTTCTCCCAATGCCTCTTCCCTCAACCCAACATTCACATTACGGTTTTCTACTTTCAGACAACAGGAAGTGTCCCTTGCTCAACCACAGCAGCCCCTGGAGGAGGAGCAACAAAGCAACAACACAACACTGATTAACATAATTTCATCTGACACTTGTGGCCACTTGCTCAGAGAATGGCACTGTGTGAACTTTGTCATGATATTCAGATAAACATCATGGTATAAACATACATACACACTGATGGACAGATCAATGGACCAATCAATACACACACAACATCACAGCCAATTACAGGCAAGAGCATACACACTATAAAACGGGGAACACAACACTTCCCGCTCATTCCAGCAGGAGACAGCTCAGGGCACAGAGCTCACAGCAAGCCACTCAGACATTCACCATGTGCTGAGTGCTTCTCCAAGATAGTGTTAGAGCTAGGTCCACAGGTTAGAGGATAATGAACAAACCACAGTAACCAGTTTACAGATGTTGTTATTGTTAGTAATAAAACTGAGTTGTACCATCCGCAACTGTGTTGGTTTGTCTATGTAGCAGAGCACCCAACACGACAAACTTCAGAGTTGGGATCAGAATGTGATGAGTCACCAGTAAATTGATGCCACTGGACCATACCTGGTTTGCTTACAGATATATTTATTTGCAATTAACATTTAATGCATTGCACAGACTCCAGAGATACTAGAGGACTCCCAATGTTTAAACACCATTAAATATTTCAAGCAGTCTTGCTGATCAGTCCACTCAGAAGGTCAGTGCGATTTAACAAACTGGGAGAAATAGCAGATCATGAATAAAGAGGGCAGGAAATGAAAATTGTTTCTATCCGTCCGATTTTTTTCTCATTAGGATTCCTGATTGTGGACAACCTGGTTCATGATAATGCTTTCAATCAGACATCATTGTTTCCTCATAAACATCAAAAAGCAGTAGCTCTAGAGTGGCGATCTATGATATTGCTTGTGGTTACACAAGAAACAAGCTGATCTTTAACATGACTTCACAGTTTATGAACAGGAATCTTTGTCGCAAAACTCAGCTCCACTGCGTCTGCTGGATGAATGCTATGGGTGGATTTTGGTTCCAAATTGGCACCTGTGGTGCACTCTACCTCGGACGCCATCTTGGGTAGGGCATCAGAATGTGTGAAAGGGGCATGTGCCAGATGTTTGCAGTGGAAAAATTACGATAATAATTGATTTGTAAAGCTGATTTGATAATTATGTGAACATACAAATTAGGAGTAGGCCACTCAGCCCATTGAACCTGCTCCCCCATTTAATACGACCATAGCTGATCTGATAATAACTTCAACCTCACATTCCTACCCACCCCGATAACCTTTCACACCCTTGCTTACCAAGAATCTATCTAGTTCAAAGACTCTTCTTCTGCCTTCTGAGGAAGAGGATTCCAGAGACTCATCACCCTCGATGAGAAAATAACTCTCCTCATCTCTGTCTTAGATGAGCAACCCCTTTGTTTTAAACAGTGACCCCCGAGTTCGTGATACTGCCATTTTGGAGTTCAATACTCCATTGAATATCCTCTAAAATATGCAGTCAGCAGCAGGAAGGAGAACCCAGTAACAATATTGAAAGTGGACATCAAGTACTTCCAGACTTGATACTGATTGGTTTCTAATGGCTGTTGCTGAGCTTGAAGGAGAATGTGGTGGTTGAAACATTGAAAGTTCTCCAACTTCTCTGTAATCGATGCAATATGTTAGATATGAATTGAAAAAATATATTTCTGTAAGCAGACCAGGAATATTCCAGTTATTTAAAGTTGCTGAATGTTACATGAGTGGCATAGCACATGGTGATGGCCTTGACTTACACTTCAAGGGTTATGCAGAAATCAATTGCTTGCAGACATGAATGGGTTACATCCCCCTTGGACTTAAATATAACAGCGAGAATGAATAGAGATAATACAAAGCCGGGTAAACTGCTGGAAAGAAGGACTGGTAAGTAGGCTCGCAGCAGTGGAATGTGTGTAAGGGTCAGGTGGGATGAGGTGAAGTAAGGTAAGGGTTGTGATAGAGATTTGGTTGGCAAATTATGAAACTGTGGTGAACTGAGCCGTTCATGAGGCAGGAGAGGATATGGCATTTGAAAATATTTTCACCAACCTTGGCCACTTCTTTCAGCACTGTATCCAGGTCATCAGGGCTAGTCTACTTAATTGTCCATGATGGCTATCATGTCCCACTACCTTTGCAGTGTCTGACTGGAAGGCATCCTGGCATCCTCTATAGAGGGGAGGCCTCTCCTTGTTTCCATCATCAGCATCTCCAGTGCTGCAGTTGATAACCTTCGAGCACACTTTGCCTTGTGTCTGAGGTTAAGCCAGTCTGTGAGCAACATTGGTCTCACATTTGATCCTGAGATGAACTCCAGACCTCCTATTCAGGGCATTCTTATGACCGCCTATTTCCAGCACTACGACATCGTTTGACTTTGCTCTGCCTCAGCTCATCTGATGCTGAAACACTCATCCAGGTCATTGTCACCTCGAGACTTAACGATTCCAATGCACTCCTGGCTGGTCTCCCAGATTCTACCCTCTGTAAACTTGAGGTCATCCAAAACTCTACTGCTCGGTTCACTGCAAGTCTCATTTTCCTATCACCCCTGTGCTTGGTGAATGGCATTCACTCACGGTCAAACATAATGACAGAGACATTATAATATGAGGGAAACCTAGTTGCAAATATAAAAATAAATAATAATAACGATCTTTATTAGTGTCACAAGTAGGCTCACATTAACACTGCAATGTGAAAAGATCTCCAAATGTCCCAGAAAAGAAAGCACCTTGTGTCTCCACGGTTGAGCGAAGCCTCCCTGAAGACTTGTCTCCAGCCAGGGTAAAAGATGAGACGTGAAGGTTCAGTTAGGGCACTTGAGAGTTACAAGTTAGCCAGGAAGTACCTAAAGAGAGAGCTAAGAAGAGCCAGGAGGGGACATGAGAAGTCCTTGGCAGGTAGGATCAAGGAAAACCCTAAAGCTTTCTATCGGTATGTCAGGAATAAAAGAATGACTAGGGTAAGAGTAGGGCCCACACAAGGACAGTAGTGGGAAGTTGTGCGTGGAGTCCGAGGAAATAGGAGAGGTGCTAAATGAATATTTTTCGTCAGTATTCACACAGGAAAAAGACAATGTTGTCGAGGAGAATACTGAGATACAGGCTACTAGACTAGACGTGATTGAGGTTCATAAGGAGGAGATGATAGCAATTCTGGAAAGTGTGAAAATAGATAAGTCCCCTGGGCTGGAAAAAATCCCATCCCTGGATGGGATTTATCCTAGGATTCTCTGGGAAGCTAGGGAGGAGATTGCAGAGCCTTTGGCTTTGATCTTTATGTCGTCATTGTCTACAGGAATAGTGCCAGAAGACTGGAGGATAGCAAATGTTGTCCCCCTTGTTCAAGAAGGGGAGTAGAGACAACCCCGGTAACTATAGACCAGTGAGCCTTACTTCTGTTGTGGGCAAAGTCTTGGAAAGGATTATAAGAGGTAGGATTTATAATCATTTAGAAAGGAATAATTTGATTAGGGATAGTCAACACGGTTTTGTGAAGGGTTGGTCGTGCCTCACAAACCTTATTGAGTTCTTTGAGAAGGTGACCAAACAGGTGGATGAGGGTAAAGCAGTTGATGTGGTGTATATGGATTTCAGTAAAGCGTTTGATAAGGTTCCCCATGGTAGGCTATTGCAGAAAATACGGAGGCATGGGATTGAGGGTGATTTAACGGTTTGGATCAGAGATTGGCTAGCTGTAAGAAGACAGAGGGTGGTGGTTGATGGGAAATGTTCAGCCTGGAGTTCAGTTACTAGTGGTGTACCACAAGGATCTGTTTTGAGGCCACTGCTGTTTGTTATTTTTATAAATGACCTGGAGGAGGGCGTAGAAGGATGGGTGAGTAAATTTGCGGATGACACGAAAGTCGGTGGAGTTGTGGACAGTGCGGAAGAATGTTGCAGGTTACAGAGGGACATAGATAAGCTGCAGAGCTGGGCTGAGAAGTGGCAAATGGAGTTTAATGCAGAGTACTGGGCTAATGGTAAGATTCTTGGTAGTGTGGATGAGCAGAGAGATCTCGGTGTCCATGTACATTGATCCCTGAACGTTGCCACCCAGGTTGATAGGGTTGTTAAGAAGGCGTAAAGTGTGTTAGCCTTTATTGGTAGAGGGAGTGAGTTTCAGAGCCATGAGGTCATGTTGCAGCTGTACAAAACTCTGGTGCGGCCGCATTTGGAGTATTGCATGCAGTTCTGATCGCCGTATTATAGGAAGGATGTGGAAGCATTGGAAAGGGTGCAGAGGAGATTTACCAGGATGTTGCCTGGTATGGGGGGAAGCTGTTATGAGGAAAGGCTGAGGGACTTGAGGCTGTTTTTGTTAGAGAGAAGAAGGTTAAGAGGTGACTTAATAGAGTCATACAAGATGATCAGAGGATTAGATAGGGTGGACAGTGAGAGCCTTTTTCCTCGGATGGTGATGGCTAGCATGAGGGGACATAGCTTTAAATTGAGGGGAGATAGATATAGGACAGATGTTAGAGGTAGGTTCTTTACTCAGAGAGTAGTAAGGGCGTGGAATGCCCTGCCTGCAACAGTAGTGGACTCGCCAACACTAAGGGCATTCAAATGGTCATTGGATAAACATATGGATGATAATGGAATAGTGTAGATGGGCTTTAGATTGGTTTCACAGGTCGGCGCAACATCGAAGGCCGAAGGGTCTGTAATGCGCTGTCATGTTCTATTGTCTATTGTCAAGATAAATGCACAGTCTACCCTCTGCCAACTAATACTGGTAAGGGCATCAGGCAGTCTCACAGAGATGTCACACAGGAATTTAGGTTGAAACATTCACCAGCTAATGGGACAGCTGCACAGAATGCGTGCCAGCTAATTCATGCTCTCAATCTTATATCCGTTACAGGACAATCTACTTCTTAGTCACTTTATCGGGAGTGCTCCGCAGTTGCCACAGGCATTCATCCTTATGAATTGCTCATGCAACGATTAGGATGACAATCAATTCTTTGGTCATTCTGCAGGAGAAGAATGCCCACAATAAGCAGGAGCACTCCCAGACTGGAGGCCGAATTCTGGACGTGTAATCTTCACCTTGAATATGGAGCAGGCCACAGAGATAGCTGGGGAGGAGCAGTACTGTGCCTATGCTGAATAATACGTAGAACTACCCAGGAATCCAGTGAGGATGCATCCACAGTGCAGTTGACAGCTGCCCACTTAGAATGCAGCCTTTATCTGATTAAGGAATCAACTTAGTCAATCACTGAATCTTCATTCTCTCTATTCTAGCAAGAAAATGGGGAAAGGATGCTGGTCATCTTTGAGACCCAGGACCAACAGAACACACAGCAGCTCCTGGTTATGTGCTTGGACCTGTACTCCATCGCTATAACCACGGGTGCAGTGCAGCAGTGGCTAGGAGAGAGGGAGACGGGGCACCTTGACCACCTTCCAAGTGCTTCTCCTCTTCAAGGAATCGGGAATCTGCCATCAGGTACCCACAGGGGGGAGAAGAGGCACCAGCCAGGCACCACAGGGATTTCATTTTAGGACACTCCAAGCTCTTGTTCTCCAGCTTCCCTCTGCCAGTGACCCCCTCACCTCCAGCAGGCTATGTTAAGGAGGGTGCATCTGCACCTGAGCAGGAGATCCTTAGCTTGCCGGGATCCTTTCGGCCTCGCCACCAGAGGACACCCAACAAAGTCATCAGAGTCAACAGGGCATGGCAGTCAGCAGGCTGCCTCCACTTCAGCTGTGGATATTAGGGCTGCACCTAACATCCCACCAAGTCATTGAATATAAATCTGGAATTAAAAGTCTAATGATGACCATGAAACCATTGTCGATTGCTGTAAAAACCCATCTGTCTCACTCATATCCTATAGGGAAGGAAATCTGCCATATTTACCTGGTCTGGCCTACATGTGACTCCAGACACACAGCACTGTGGTTGACTCTTAAATGCCCTCAGGGATGGGCAATAAATGCTGGCCCAGCCAGCAAACCCCACATCTTGTGAACAATAAAGAAAAAAAAACCTAGACATAGGGGTAGGCAATGGAAGATTAAGACATTTTGAAGGCACACAGATGGCACGGGTACAAGCATTGTATAGAGTCTTAACACCTGCAAATATATGTTCAGTTGTACTGTTTGTAAGTTCCCTGGATTCCACCTTACTGCTAGTTGCTTTAAGTGCATTTAAGGGTCTGGTATATGGACCCCATCAGAGTCTGAGAATAAACTGCAATAGATTCACTTCTCTCATATTATCACTTTAGTAATTGCTCAATAATCCAACATTTGCATGATTAAATACTGGCCATCGTTTGCGAGTGTGCGACATGGACACACATCATTCAAGACATGACTTGAAGCTCACCATGTTCTGATTTCTGAAAATGTGTTCAGCGAGGTCATTGCAGCTCCTGCTGCTGTTGCCCTGAAGTGAGATCTTGGCGGATGCCACAGGTACTCAAGGGGGATTTAAACCTGCCGTGTGAGTGGCAAGGAACACTATAGATATAGTTTCAGGACTGAGAGAGTGAAGCTCTACACCGCCTTCTTAACAGTAGAAAACCAGAGGCTGTGCTCCATGTCTGGAGAAAGTTGTTCAAACATTAATGTCCTTCCTTGGTGGTGTGTCATTTTGAGCTAACATGCAGGTGAAGGTTTCAAGTAAGAGAAGATTTTAGCTGGCGTACTTGTATTCTTATCAAGGGTTGCAGTAGACTCCAGTAGACGTATTTAATGTATGAGGTGAGAGAGAGTAGAATGGGCTTGTCTGCTGGACCGTGCCAAGGACTGAGTGACTATCCATGTGAAGCATCAGCAGCTCCAACATATGCCTTCAGGGGCCATGCATGGATCCTTGGCTGGTGTACCCACAATGATGGATCATGGTCTCAAACTAATGTTAAGGCCAACTAGGACTGTGACTTGTAGGAATCTCTGATTGGAGGGACTGCCCGTGACTGGACTCCAAAGTTAGCTCAAAACATCTTGGCTTGATAAATATGACAAGGGATATAGGTTTACTATGAGCAGATAGTGTTTGAGGGAGCAGGAATACATTATTCCTTATATCTGCACAGAAGAGTGATCTCAAAGGACCAAATGCTGTTCTAATGCTGCACCTCCTTGTGGATCCATATATCTGATACTGCCTGAGAGATCTCTCTGTCACATTTATCCCCACTTTAGAAGCAGGTGTGAGGGTGACAAGAGTGTATCCCTGCCAAGGTTAGATTTGACATTGCTTCCAAGTTGCCATGCATACAGACTTTACGAGGTTATGGGGGGGGGAAAAAATCATAATTCTGCCTCGGAGCCTGAGGTCGCGAGAGAATGGAGTGCTTTGCACGTTCAAATGCGAGCATTTCGCACCAGAGTTCTGGCAATTTGGCACATGCAAATAATC
This sequence comes from Scyliorhinus torazame, assembly GCF_047496885.1. NCBI lineage: Eukaryota > Metazoa > Chordata > Chondrichthyes > Carcharhiniformes > Scyliorhinidae > Scyliorhinus > Scyliorhinus torazame. Next base: position 193,468,567 of record NC_092717.1, read on the forward strand.
AAACTACCTACAGGGCAGACAGTAATCAGTCCAATTTAATTCAGGTATCATAAATGAAGGTACAGTGGATAAAAGTGGATGAAACCAAAAGGAGCATGGGTCTTCCAGCCATCAGAGCAGAGATCAACAAATAGTTTTAAAAATGTATCAGCAGTTTACTCTGTTTGGAATTGGCACAGACATGCCTGCAGTGTTGTACCTTTACTAAGGCCCTAGTCAGCTCCATCCCCTTCACCATGCTCATTGGAGGAGTTAGCTCAGCCCTCCATGTCTCCAACAGCAAAACATCCTCTCTTTGTAGTGCAGGGTTGTGCAGAGCGTAGTAGTCAACAAGGATCTGGGACACTCGGTGATGAATATTGGAGAATACGCCAGAGCGGTCCATACATCGGCCTGGATTCTCCGACCCTGTGCCGGATCGGAGAATCCCCGGGGGGAGGTGTGAATCCCGCCCCACCTCCCCGATGCCGGCTGCCCTATTCTCCGGCGCCATTTTTTGGGGGCCGGCGGGATTCCCGCCACACCAGTCGGGGGTCGCTGACAGCGGCACCCCCGACGATTCTCCGGGCCCCGATGGGCCGACTGGGTGTAACTTTTTGCCTAGTCCTGCTGGCATGAATTACTCACCTCACACATGGCGTGATGTGGCAGGTAAGTGTGCGGGGGCGGTCCTTGGGAGGGGGGGGATCCGACCCTGGGGAGCGCCCCCACGGTGGCCTGGCCCGCGATCGGGGCCTACCGACCTGCGGGTGGGCTGGTTCCGTGGGGGGGCCTTCTTTCCTCCGCGCCAGGCCCCTGTAGGGCTCCGCCATATTGCCAGGGGGCCAGCACGGTGAAGGGAACCCCCGCGCATGCGTGGAAATATGGTGGCCGTTCTGCACCTGCGCGGGAATACGCCGGCCGGTCCGTGCATGCACGAGATCACGCCGGCCATTCCGCATATGTGCGAACTCGGGCCGGCCCTTCGGTGCCGGCTGGAGCTGTGAGGACGACTCCGGCGGCAACCTAGCCCCTTAGAAAGGTGAGAATTCCTCACTTTCGGGGGCCGTTGACGCCGGAGTCGTTGGCGCCGGTTTTCCCGCCGGCGTGGGGACATAGCCCCATTTTTAGAGAATCCCGCCCATCATCTTTAGGAAGCCTATCGTCTGCTCAATCAGGTGGAGGCAAGTGCATTCCTGTAGCTCTCCTCAGCAGCAGCACTCTGCAGACAGACATCGGACTGATGTCATCATTCAGGTCTTCTGGGGATATACCCTGTCCTCAAGAAACCAGCTGTCCAATCCGTGATAGCCTTCAAAAACCTGTTGTACCGGGGAGTGGCACAGAATGTTGGCATCATGAGATCTCCCTGGGAACCAGGCAGAAACATTTAGGATTTGCCGATTGTGATTTACCAACAAAAAGGAAGGACGGTAGAAAGAGGGAAAATCGACCGTGGATATCTAAGGAAATAGGGGAGAGTATCAGAATTGAAGGAAAAAGCATACAAAGTGGCAAAATTAGTGGGAGACTAGAGGATTGGGAAATATTTCGGGGCAACAGAAAGCTACTAAAAAACTATAAAGAAGAGTAAGATAGATTATGAGAGTAAACTTGCTCAGAATATAAAAATAGATAGTAAAAGTTTCCCACAAATATATAAAACAAAAAAGAGTGGCGAAGATAAATATTGGTCCTTGAGAGGATGAGAAGGGAGATTTAATAATGGGAGATGAGGAAATGGCTGAGGAACTGAACAGGTTTTTTGGGTCGGTCTTCACAGTGGAAGACACACATAACATGCCGGTGACTGATGGAAATGAGGCTATGACAGATGAGGACCTTGAGACGATTGTTATCACTAAGGAGGTAATGATGGGCAAGCTAATGGGGCTAAAGGTAGACAAGTCTCCTGGCCTGATAGAATGCATCCCAGGGTACTAAAAGAGATGGCTAGGCAAATTGCAAATACACTCGTGATAATTCACTAAAATTCACTAGACTCTGGGATGGTCCCGGCGGATTGGAAATTAGCAAACATGACACGACTGTTTAAAAAAGGAGGTAGGTGGAAAGCGAGTAATTATAGGCCAGTTAGCTTAACTTCGGTAGTAGGGAAGATTCTGGAATCTATCATCAAGGAAGAAATAGCGAGGCATCTGGATGGAAATTGTCCCATTGGACAGACGCAGCATGGGTTCATAAAGGGCAGGTCGTGCCTAACTAATTTAGTGGAATCTTTTGCGGTTGAGATTTGAATATCAATGCGGTTGACAAAGGGGAGCCAATGGATGTTGTATATCTGGATTTCTAGCAAGCTTTTGACAAGGTGCCACACAAAGGTTGCTGCATAAGATAATGATGCATGGCGTTAAGGGTAAAGTAGTAGCATGGATAGAGGATTGGTTAATTAATAGAAAGCAAAGAGTGGGGATTAATGGGTGTTTCTCTGGTTGGCAATCAATAGCTAATGGTGTCCCTCAGGGATCAGTGTTGGGCCCACAATTGTTCACAATTTGTGTAGATGATTTGGAGTTGGGGACCAAGTGCAATGCGTCCAAGTTTGCAGACGATACTAAGATGAGTGGTAAAGCAAAAAGTGCAGAGGATACTGGAAGTCTGCAGAGGGATTTGGCTAGGGTTTGGCAGAGGGAATACAATGTTGACAAATCTGAGGTTATCCATTTTGGTAGGAATCACAGCAAAAGGGATTATTATTTAAATGATAAAATATCAAAACATGTTGTGCTGCAGAGGGACCTGGGTGTCCTCATGCATGAGTCGCAAAATGTTGGTTTACAGGTGTAAGAGGTGATTAAGAAGGCGAATGGAGTTATGTCCTTCATTGCTAGAGGGATGGAGTTTAGAGGTTATGCTGCAACTATATAAGGTGTTAGTGAGGCCACACCTGAATTATTGTGTTCAATTTTGGTCTCCTTACCTGAGAAAGAACGTATTGGTGCTGGAGAGTGTGCAGAGGAGATTCACGAGGTTAATCCCAGAGTTGAGGGGGTTGAATTACGAGGAGAGGTTGAGTAGACTGAGACTGTACTCGTTGGAATTTAGAAGGATGCGGGGGGATCTTATAGAAACATATAAAATTATGAAGGGAATAGATAGGATAGATGCAGGGAGGTTGTTTCCACTGGCGGATGAATGCAGAACTAGGGGGCATAGCCTCAAAATAAGGGTAAGTAGATTTAGGACTGAGTTTAGGAGGAACTTCTTCGCCCAAGGGGTTGTGAATTTATGGAATTCCTTGCCCAGTGAAGCAGTTGAGGCTCCTTCATTAAATGTCAGATGGCCTACTCCTGCTCCCAGTTCTTATGTTCTTATGATCACATATCAGCTGCAAGGTCAAAGAGTGGAATTCTTTTCTGATGATGAATGCAACTGGCTGCTGACATTTTAAGGTAGAGGTAACACTCAATGCCTTCAGCATGTGATTCCTCCGATCTACAAATGAATGGAAGGTAATGCCGGAAGTACCTTTGGATATCCCGGAATGTGGTTGCTCATGTTGCCAACTTCTCCATGATGACTTGCACCACTGAGCCAAAGTGGGTAACTCTTTAAGGGATTTGCCGTCAAAGTCCATCAGAGGACCACCTTCCCCATCACAATGTAAATCCTGCCCACCTCACCCCCACCAGAGACTGCCCTGCCACCAAAGGCCCCCATAAGAGAGAACCCTAACAGAAACTCCCACCAGAGATCTCTCCCATAAGAGAGACCATTTCCTAGAAGCTCCCTTTGGAGGGACCCTGCCTGGAAGCCCCCATAAGAGATCCATTGCCTAGCTTCCAGGCAGGGGTCTCTGTAATGGAGGCTTCCAGACATGGGTCTCTTTAATGGGAGGGTTTCTGGTGAGAGCCTCTGTAATGGGGGGTGGTCTCTCTTGTTGGGGTGGGGGGGAGGTTTCTGCTGGTGAAGGTCTCTGTTTTATTGTTTGCTGACCAAGGTACAGTGAAAAGTATTATTCTGCGTACAGACCTGACGGAACATTCATAGAACATACAGTGCAGAAAGAGGCCATTTGGCCCATTGAGTCTGCACCGACCCACTTAAACCCTCACTTCCACCCGATCCCTGTAACCCAATAACCCCACCTAACATTTGGACACTAAGGGCAATTTATCATGGCCAATCCACCTAACCTGCACGTCTTTGGACTGTGTGAGGAAACCGGAGTACCTGGAGGAAACCCACACAGACACGGCGAGAACGTACAGACTCCGCACAGACAGTGACCCAGCGGGGAATCGAACTTGGGACCCTGGCACTGTGAAGCCACAATGCTAAACACTATGCTACCGTGCTGCCCATTCCTTACATATATGCATAAATATAACATACAAAAAATATTTACAACTGTAAAAAGGGAAAATAAATAAAAATATCAATTTAATATATAGACAGAGCACTCAACAGTCTAGTAGCAGCAGGAAAAAAGCTGTTTTTGAATCTGCTAGAACGGGCTCTCAAGCTTCTGTATATTCTGCCCGATGGAACAAGTTGGAAAAAGGAATAACCAGAATGGTTGATTATGTTGCTTGCTTTTCCAAGGCAGTGGGGAATATAGACAGAATCGATAGGTGTAAGACGGGCTTATGTGATGGACTGTGCTGTATTCACAACTCTCTGTAATTTCTTATGATCTTGGGCAGAACAGTTGCCATACCAGGCTGTGATGCAGCCAGATAGGATGCTTTCCATGGTGCATCTATAGGAATTGGTAAGAGTCAATGTGGACATGCCGAATTTCTTTATATTCCTGAGGAAGTATAGACACTGTTGCACTTTCTTAATCGTAATGTCGACAGGGGTGGACCAGGACAAATAGTTGGTAATAGTCACACCGAAGAACTTGAAACTGTCAACCATTTCCAGTTCGACATCATTGATATAGACAGGACACTTCATTCCTGAGGTCGATGACTAGCTACTTTGTTTTGCTGATGTTGAGGGAGGGATTGCTGTCATTGCACATGTCACTAAGTTCTCTATTTTCCTCCTTTACTCCTACTCGTCTTTATTTCAAATCCGACCCACGAGGGTCGTATCATCAGGAAACCCATAGGTGGAGTTGGTGCCAAATGTTGTCACACAATCATGTGTGGAGTGGAGAGGGTGGGTGAGCAGAACAGGTGAGGTTTGGGTGGGGGGGGGGGGGGGTACTGTGGAGGGGGGTGGTATGGGTGGACAGGCAATGAGCAGAAACATGAGCGATGGGGAGCAAGCAAATCCAGTCGCGGGGAGGTGTGTGGAAAAGCTAGGGAGGCGGGGTGTGGGTAGGGGGAACGTGGTAGTTGGCAGGTTGAGCAGTGCCAGAGTGGGTAAGGGGGGCAAGAATTAAAATTTGAATGAAGGAACCCCTTGTGACTAGCTGTAAGCCGAGTTTTAATCAGGAGTGTGGAATGTTGTGCCAGGAGCAACACCAGGAATGCCTTAACACGAGGCTCCAATCTAGTGAAGCTGTTAGAAATAATGCTTTATACAGAAATAAACTGAATCATATAAGCAGTGTCACAAGCAATAGATTCACACAATATTATGTCCACTTTAAGATAATGGGAGGACAATCAAGTAACTAGCAGGAAACTGGAACTTCCAGAAATATTCCCTTCTTCAACTATGGTGCTGCCAACATATTGTTCCAACCATACAGCAC